>NW_016107441.1:3590212-3599585 GCF_001604975.1 Cebus imitator | reverse complement strand
AAAAAACCAACAAGGGGATGTTTCTTCCATGTATGTCTGCAGATGATGAGAACTGCCCTCATATATTTCCATAGAAACAGAGTTAAGGGCTATTTAGATACAAGCTCAGCTTCTAGCCCACCACTTCGTTCTCTTTATGAGTCACTGAATGACCCTACAAATTGGCTGTTCCTTCAGGACTATAAATTAGGCAATTTACAGTGAGGTTTTTTTCTTTTTTTTTTTTCTTTCAGTAATGAGAGGCAAATGCAGAATATCTCTTGGTTTAATTAAATAGTTTACCAGAAATTCTGAGTTATTTCCTTTTCCTAGCCCAGTGAGATCCTGGACCCTTGGGGTCAGAAGCACAGAATCTAATAAGAAAGTTCCTTGCTGATCTGGGTTACAGATTTGCAGGATTATCTTTCTGTGTGTTTGTGTGGGTTCTGCTTTCTGTTCTCACCCCTGAATGGTGGCATTCCATAACCAGTGCTTCTCAAAGTGTGGTCCCTGGACCAGTAGCACTGGCCTCACTGGGAGCTGGTTAGACATGCAACTTGCGAGGCTCCAGCCCGGGCCTCCTGGATCAGAAATTCTGGATAGGGACTGTGTTTTCACAGTCTTTCAGGTGCTTCTGATGCATGCTCAAGTTTTCCCTAAACTTCAATCCTCTTTGCTCCCTAAGCTTTCTGTAGTGGAGAGCTTACCCATCTCTTCTTAAGGAGTTCATTTTTTGCTCCAGAATGATAACTCTTCCCCAGTCTGCCTCCAGCCCTGGCTGTATCCCTCACCTGACTCCCAGTCTCAATGGGACAGTTCCTCTTGCGCGTCTGCCTGTCAGGACCAGTACACTGCCTTCATCAAAACCCAACTCCTCAAGATTCAGGCCTCGTTCCTCAAACAGCTATGAGGCATGTTCCACCCGAACTCCAGTCCTCCCATCTCCCTGCTGTCTGCAGGCTGTGGTAGAGGGCTCCTGGATCATGCTGCCCTCTCTACAGCCCTTCTCTGATAGCTGTCAGGAACTCTTGTCTAAAAGGAAGTGAATACAGGGAGGCAGTGTAGAGCTGTGACGGAGAAGACTTTGGAGCCCGACAGATGGTGGCTTTGACACTTACAGCCCAAGGGGACAAGCGAGTCACTGAATATCTCAGAACCTTAGTTTCTTTGACTACGTAAGGGGTATGCTCTTGACCTTGCATGGTTTTGTGAAGACTAGAGATAATGCTTATAACTGCCTGGCTCACAGTGGCAGCAGTCTATGGCAACTTTTCTAAGCTGACACGATGATGTCTCCCACAGTGTGGCTATTAACAGCAGACAGCATGGGCTTGCTTTGCAATAAAATGAAGTAATCTGAGGGAAGCAGTCATGTCATTAGATGCTCATGTGCTGTGTGACTTTGGGAAAGTCACTTCCCCTCTCTGAGTCTTAACTTCTCTGTGAAATGAAGGGACAGGACTGGCTGGATGTTAATTTTAAGCACTCCTGAACTTCTGAATCCCTTATGACACCTGGCATTGTGCTGGGGGCATCTCGAGCAGGCAAGGGAGGCCTCATGGATGGCTCCCTGCAGCAGGAGGGGCCACTGGCACTGGCTCATTGCAGTTTGCCTCCCTCCAAGTGGGAGGGGCTGTCCTACCGAGTAAGGGGGGAAGCCAGTTGACATTGGCTTCACAGTGTGAATCCAAGAATGTGATGACATCCCCAGTTGCCACTGAGGCCCCCAGCATTCGGGTCCTTATCAGCCCTTCCCGTTTCTTGGTTCGAAGAATCCTCACGCTGGGGAAAAGGGCCATGTAGTCTTCAAGTGGCTTCTTCAGGTGCTCTACAAGACAGAAGAGGACAGATGGGTGAGAACAGGTGCTTAGTAGTAATTCTTGTCACGTCTCCTTCACATGTGAACTGCACTTCACAGTCTAGATGCAGCTTTCCTGTACACTGCCTCACTAGACCTTTCAGACAGGGTGAAGAAGGGCAGGGATCATCACGTGTGTACTACAGATGGAGAAATTAAGGCTCAAAGAGGTCCAACGATGGTGCCCAGACCTGGAACAGAGAGATCTTCCATCCAAGGGTGTAAGTATTTTTGGTTTATGCCTTACTGGGACCCATTCCCTCGTCTTCTGGTAACAATATTTTTCTTTTTCTTTGGGACACTGCCCCTTCCTTTCCCAGTCCATCAGACTTTGGTGGGGCTGACTCCATTCCCTGGGGGATGATGGACCAGTCAGGGCATTCCATTCCCTTGGCCACGGTGATTGTTTCAGGGATGGCCATGTGGCCTTGGTAGGTCCAAATAATGGGTGCTGAGAATGTTTTCAGGATTATTGAAAAAGGAGGCCCCTTCCTTTTGCTAGTTGGTTGGCCATAAATTTGGAGCCACTAATGACATCTTTGGTGAAATGAGGTGATGAGAGGTGGTAGGGGAATATATTGAGACTAAAGCCGACCTATAAAAATAAGAGTCAAGGTATGGAGAGAGAGAGACATTGTCCTGATGACATTTCAGTTCCCTAGACCCACGCGCCTGAAGTAGACAGACTCCTAGATGCTCTTATTACACAAGACAGCAAATTCCTCTCCTTGCTTATCCTAATGTGGGTTGGATTTCTGCCCCAAGCCTGGATAAGTTGTTTTGAATAAATATCAAAGACAGTCGCTTTCTCCTAAAAGTCTCAGCCTCAGCACTGTTGTCTCTTGATTTTAATCAGGCTTGGGGTCCTTTATGAAGACTCTAGAATGGCTGCAAAAGAAACCTACAGCATATATCATACTTAATGATGAAATGTGGGATGCTTTCCTCCTGTGATCGGGAGAAAGCTGTATGCTTTCACAACATCTATTCAATATTATACTAGAATTCTTAGCTAGTGTAATTGGTAAGAAAAAGAAAAGGCATAAGGATTGGACATACAGCCAGTAAATTCCTGGGTCTGCGGTGGAAACATGATGGTTTCCTTCTTCTAGCTGTGTTTCCCCAGTCTCTAACAATCGTATACTACCATCTTGATTTTTGCTGCATTCATCTACTTTACTACAATTTACTTAGTTGTTTTAAAAATCAACTCACTTTTAAAAATTAAACTTTTCATTAAATTTATTTTAAAAGGAAACTTTAAACACAATAGATGAAAAAAATGGTATCATTTCTAATAAAGAGCTAATAAATAAAAATCTCCACCAAATAAAAATTTGTTGTAAGATTTTTTATTTCTACCAGATACTCCTGCCTCTCTACAACTATGAGCTTATGGTCTGCCCTCTCTTTGTCAAGCAGCGAGCTATGGAAAACCATTTGAGGTGATCAAAAGAATGAAAGAGAATTGAAAAGAGGAAGCTTTCTCTCTGCATTATCCAGTGTTACTTAATGCAAAGTCTCTGAACTACCTGTAATCATCTTAGGTATGACTTAAAATCACTTTTGGGGCAGGCACTGTGCCTATAACCCCAGCACTTCAGGAGGCTGAGGTGGGGGGATTGCTTGAACTGGGGAGATTGAGGCTGCAGTGAGCCATGATCGAGCCACTGCACTCCAGCCTGGATGACAGAATGAGACCCTGTGTCAATGAATAAATAAATGAATGAATGAAAAAATGACTTCTGTGCTGGTACACTTAGGGAAACACTGCTTCCAGCACTTTGATTTTTGTCACCAGGAACTTCATTGAGATGAAGCGTGTTTCTTGTAGGCAGGAGAAATTAGAATACAGAGAAAAGACGATCTACATACATACAACCAGAGGCTGTAAGGCTAAAAAATGTTCCAGGTCTCCTCTTGCTTGTACACAAAGATTAATATGGCTTCTCTCGCCCTTTCCCACTTCTCTTTGGAACAGTGACTCTGTGGAAAGCAGAAATCAATTTGCCCTAATTGAGGGACTAAATCTTTCCAAAAGAGACTTTCTTGGGCAACAAGATAAGGTAGCAAGAGGCATGATCACATTCCAAATATGCTGCTGTTCGGGCAGGAACACTATCTTCAAAGAAAGAAAAAATCCACAATCATTGTCTGTGACCACTGCTTCTTCTTGGCTGGGTTCAACCAGTAGGTCATTACAACGAGAATGAGATAATCTCCGTACCACACACCACTACTCCCATCAGAGGAAGAAATATCACCCCAGCCGGCTCTAATCATGGAGGGCCCCGCTTGGGCAGAGCCCCTTCGCTAAATCACCCCGAATACAGATGGCCACAGCCATTACGGAGTGACCAATTAAGGCCTTCTGACAGCTTGTGGTAAAGTCAGAGCGATTATTTGGGGGCAATTATGCTCCTCCTGTCCTTATTAGATGGTGCATTTACACAAAATCAGGGCCGTTGCCCTGTTTTACCACCCTGTCTTCCTGGATGAGGACATTTCATAAAGTCAGAGTTTTAGAGCTGGGAGGACTTTAAATGAAGATGATGATAATTATGATGACAATTACAGGGAACAATTACTGAGCTCCTGCTCACATACATTATCTCTGATACCCATAGCACCACCACCACAGACTGGGTACTACAGAATAAGATACCAAGGCTCAGAGTGGGTGATGTGACCTGCCCAAGGAACATAGTTTATAAATGATGATGCCACGGTCTAAGACACCCTGCCTGATTGTAAAAGAGCAGGCTCTTTCTACTGCACCAAACCTCATGTCTGCCTTGTTTTAGTCAGTTTCTTCACTCTCCCCAGAAGAGCACAGAGAGCCAGAGAAGTTAAATGTCTTACTTAGACTCATATAGTGGGTCCTTGACACAGAAGGTTTCTAACCTAGCTCAGAGCTTTTTCCAGCCTCAGATTTCCCCCAGCTTCATAAATCCTAAGGCAGGGCTGACAACCTGGCTTCACCAAAGTGCCTACACTGATGGGTTTGGAATGGACACCTAAAGCTCTGTTAAGAAAGATTTTGAAGATCTATCCTGGCTCAGTACGAAATCGCCAGGACTGAGAAGAGATGCCTCAGCATCTGACACAGAGTCCCTAATGCCACATACTCATCATTCCTATTCAAGGGGCTGCCCTGATTGTAAACAGCACAGAAATGTTTTTGTCTTTATTACCCCTAATTTAATAATGACTCAGAATCATCCAAACGACACTGTGGCTGATTCTGAAGGTGGGAGCGCCCATCATTGTAAAGCTTTATGCAAGTGTTAGATGAACACTTATCAGAGAGCTGACAGATGGGTTCTGCGGCACATGCATCTGGTGCCCCAACCACATCCCCCTCTGCATTTGGTCTCATGCCTGCCTGCCTGCCACCTGCCAGCATCTGCCATTCTGCCTCAGGGACTGCCTAGCTCCATGTATCGGACCTCGCCCAAGAACCCCTGAGCTCCCTCGCCCCTTGGGTGGGATGACCCTGAGCACATGCTCCATGCTGGCTCCCAGAATTCCCAGTGGACCATGCAGAGCTGCCCGCAGTGCTGCCTGTCACAGCCACTCTTCCTGGTGCCCCGCCTTTCCGTTCTCACTTCCCTACTTCTTTCCTGATATTACCTGGCATCTCCTCCCAAATAAACTATTTGCACTGTCCCAGGATCTGCTTCAGAAAACCTAGACTCAGATTCCAAGTAGCAGGCATGACTTAGAAGATCTCCAAAACTGAATGTGTGATTCCATGACACTCACAGTGATAACTTGAGCACAGCAACATGCAGTGCTTTGGTGCCTACTTTCTCCAAACAATGGCTAACACATTTTTAGCACTTACTTGAACCACAGTCCCAGAAGCTTTACACCTGTTTAATCCTTTAACATTCACAAAAACTCTATGAAGCTAGTCATTAATTAGTACCCTCATTTTGCTGATGAGGAAACTGGAGGCACAAAGAAGTTAAGTAACTTTTCCAAGGTCCACATAGTAAGTGACAGGATGAAAACCCAGGCAATCTGGCTCCAGGGCCTGTAGTTTTCCTTGTTAAACTTTCAACATTAAGAATAACTGCAAACATATTTTTAAAAAGTAGAATAGAATGATGAACATCCCATGGACCCAACCTTAATCCTGGTGTCTCTTGTTTCATCTGTCCCTGCCCATGGGATGATTCGGAAGCAAATGGAGTCTGTACTTGTAACCACCAAGCAGTAAGAGAAGAGCCCAGGAGATTAACGGAGAAGGATATAACAACTTCAACTCGTATAACTCTTGTTCCTCTCCCAAGAACACTCTCAGGAAGTTATCTCAATGTTGGGCAGGCAGTATCTTCTCAGGAAATACTTGATTATCCTCCTGCACCCCTCAGAGCCGATGCAAGGAGGATGGGGCAGGCAGGTAACATCACTTCTGATATTACTGGAAACTGAGACCTAGGGAAGGGAAAGCCTTGCCCCAACTCTTTCAGCTGGTGAGGTCTGAGTGAGGTTAGAACTCAGGCCCCACACTTCCCACAGTCCTTTCTCTATATGCTGCCCTGAGTGCGTGTGTGTGTGCATGCATGCACGCACACACACACACACACACACACACACACAGACACTGTGGCGTGTCTGGGGCCTGTGGCTCTCTGAGTTCTTGTCTTAAAGTGGACACACACACACACACACACACACACACACTGTGGCGTGTCTGGGGCCTGTGGCTCTCTGAGTTCTTGTCTTAAAGTGGACACACACACACACACACNACACACACACACACACACACACACACACTGTGGCGTGTCTGGGGCCTGTGGCTCTCTGAGTTCTTGTCTTAAAGTGGACACACACACACACACACTGTGGCGTGTCTGGGGCCTGTGGCTGAGTTCTTGTCTTAAAGTGGACACACACACATACACACACACACACACACACTGTGGTGTGTCCGGGGACTGTGGCTCTGAGTTCTTGTCTTAAAGTGGACACACACACACACACACACACACACACACACACACACACTGTGGTGCGTCTGGGGCCTGTGGCTCTCTGAGTTCTTGTCTTAAAGTGGACACACACACACACACACACACACACACACACACTGAGGCGTGTCTGGGGCCTGTGGCTCTCTGAGCTCCTGTCTTAAATTGGAGCCTCTCCTTCCCAACTGGTCCGAAGGGCTCTTAGGATTCCAATGATGGTTCTACCAGGTGGGTTGTGGCACAAGGAGGAGTTATTGTGGCTTGAGTCATGTCCTCCCAAAAGATACATTGAAGTCCTAACCCCTGGTAGTTGTGGATGTGGCTTTATATGAAAACAGGGCCTTTGCAGATGTAGTTATGTTAAGATGAGGTCACACTGGATTAGGGTGGGCACTCATCCAATGACTGGTATATTTTTAAGAAGAGAGAAATCTGGACTCAGACACATAGGAAGGATACTGGTGATGATGGAAGCAGAGACAGGAGTAATGAGTCTACGGGCCAAGGAATGCCAAGGCTTGCCAGCAATACCAGAAGCTGGGAAGAGGCACGGAATCCTCTAGATCCTTCAGAGACAGCAGGACACTTTGATTTTGGACTTGTAGGCTCCAAAACTGTGAGAGAATGAACTTCTGTTTTAAGCCACCCAGTTTTTGGTTCTCTGTTACAGCAGCCCTAGGAAACTCAGATTGGAGCAGTAAGATTCTCATGCACTGGCACTGTGACAGTGACCTGGGGGAAAATCTTCTCACGCACCGGCAGGAATACAGCCCGCTCGCATCCTCTGTTGTGCCTGGTCTGGAGCATTCCACAGCCTACTGCACTAGCCAGGGCTCACCCCTCGGCAGTCTAGTCTGTTTGTAGCAGTTCAAGCAGTCTTTAAAAGGAGCAGTACATTGCATCTTGTCACTCTTCCACTCTCCTGCTTAAATTTAAACCCTTCTCGCACCTGTAATCCCAGCACTTTGAGACTGTGGCATGTGGATCACGAAGTCAGGAGTTCGAGACCAGCCTGCCCAATATGGTGAAACCCTGTCTCCACTAAAAATACAAAAATTAGCTGGGCGTGGTGGTGCGCACCTGTAGTCCCAGCTACTCGGTAGGCTAAGGCTGAAGAACTGCTTGAACCCGGGAGGCAGAGGTTGCAGTGAGCAGAGATTGTGCCACTGAACTCCAGCCTGGGCAACAGAATGAGACTCTGTCTCAAAAAAACAAACAACAAAAAATTAAACCCTTCAATAGCTTCCCCTGGCTCTTGGAAGAAGGTCCACTATCCCTACTCAGGGTCGTACGACAAGGTGTGCGTAGTCAGTCTCTGTTCCTTCTCCAGCCTTATCTTGCTCTCTCCCCGCACGATGCTCCTTCCCCTACCGTCTTCTTTCTGGTGTTCAAAAGTCCCCTGATGTCTCCCTCAGCCTCAGGGTCTCTGCCCGTGCCAGTCCTTCTGCCTGGATTAGTGGCCATCCCAAGGCCTCCACCCGATTCCTCCCAGTTAACTCCTACTCATCCTTCAGATCCCAGGGCAAACTTCAACACCGCACAAAGCCTTTCTTGATGTACCCAAGCCACAGTAGCTTCCTGCGTCGGCCCCTTGCACAGCCCTGGAACTCATCCTTCAAGGCGATCAGCTCAGATCATGCTGCATATCTGTGGAATGCATCTTTCACTCAATCCTAAGCTTATGAGGGCAAGTTCTGTGACTGCTCCTCTCACCAGGGTGTCCCTCGTGCCTAGCGCCCAAGCCAGAGGCATCTGTGAACCTTCATCTCATCTGAACCACAACCCTGTGAGGGAAACAGGTCCCAGTTCAACACCCTCACTTCAAGACAAGAGACGTCAAGTCCAGAAAACACTTCTTGTCCAAGGCTACACAGCTAACAAGTTATGTGCTGAAGACAGAACTCAGACATAGTTTGGTTTGTTCAGGAATCTTCACTGCTCTCTGTAATCATATTAATTCCCAAGTGGAATATTTCAGAGTTTCAATCTCTGATGGCACCGGGCCTTGCAGAAATACCACGGAGGAGCACCAAAAGTAGAGGAGCTCTACTGTCCCCGTAGATCTCCCAGATGCTCTGGTATACTGGCAGGAGAGTACCACATGGAGCAGCCCAAGAGCGAAGAGGAGGAGGAGCAGCAGAAGGGAAGTAGGGAGGGGGCCACCAACCAGATCAGTCAGCAGCATCCCCGGCGTTGGTTCTCGGACCCCTGGGGTGCTGCCAACCATGCAGAGGCTTGGGCTGGCTTTGGGGCCTGTAGGTGTTCCGGGTTTTGTCATGTCTTGGTTCTGCTTGGCTTCTGTTCTTAAAGTGCCATAGTTCATCTGTTTTCTGGGATAGATTTATTCACTTGTAAATCTTGGTGTATTACAAGGTACTGGCAATCCATTTGGAGAGAGAGGAGGGCACATGTCAGTAAACAGCAGCATCATCCTTCATCCTGTTTGATACTCTGGTGTTTCCAGCCAAATGAAATGTTAAGATGAGGTGGGCCCTCACCTTTATCATCCTTGTCATGATTTCTGTCGGGTGCTTACCATGTGTCTAGGCCCTGT
>NW_016107441.1:3517293-3590157 GCF_001604975.1 Cebus imitator | reverse complement strand
TTTTGAGATGAGGTCTCAATCTGTTTCCTAGGCTGGAGTGCAGTGATGCCATCTTGGTTCAATGCTGCTTCCGCTTCCTGGGTTCAAGCAATTCTGCCTCGGCTTCCCATACAGCCGGGATTACAGACCTGTACCACCATGCCCAGCTAATTTTTGTATTTTTTGTAGAGACAAGGTTTCATCATGTTGTCCAGGCTGGTCTCGAACTCCTGATCTCAAGTGATCCACCTGCATCAGCCTCCCAAAGTGCTGGGATTATAGGCATGAGCCACCGTGCTTGGTCTCATTTCATTCTTGTGACAACTCTAGGAGGCAGCCACATTAAGACTTTCTTAGGCTGGGTGTGGTGGCTCATGCCTGTAATCCCAGCACTTTGGGAGGCCGAGGTGGGTAGATCATGAGGTCAAGAGATCGAGACCATCCTGGCCAACATGGTGAAACCCATCTTTACGAAAAATACAAAAATTACCTGGGTGTGGTGGCGTGCACCTGTAGTCCCAGCTACTCAGGAAGCTGAGGCAGGAGTATTGCTTGAACCCGGGAGGTGGAGGTTGCAGTGGGCCCAGATCGTGCCACTGCACTCCAGCCTGGGCAACAAGAGCAAAACTGTGTCTCAAAAAAAAAGAGACTTTCTTAGACAAAGAGAAACTGAGTCTCAGAAAAGTTCTATGTGAATCTATGTTCAGACAGCTGGTAGGCGACAGCTGGGAATCATACCAGGTATTTCTAATTCCAAAGCTGTTATTATTAACCATGCAACTACACCACCTCTCAATGCCCTTGGTCTCTCTATTCTGCCTAGCAAATACCAGTTTCCAACCCTAATCCTCTAGGATGTCCAAGGCTTTCCCTTGCTTGACAAACTTGTAGACAGGTAAATATAAACAGCAGGAAAATTAAAAAGACAGGTTGGGAAGGAAAGCTATGTTTATACGAGAATGGGTTTTAGCAGGTGAAAAGCACAGGCATTTAAGCATTATTTACTGTTTGGAAAAGGGAAGCAGAACAGCCCTTCAGGAAAGACATACTTTTTCTCGCTCAGAGCCCCAGGAGGAATTTTAGAGAGTGGCAGAGTTGAAAGGAACCTCAGAGTTCAACTAGTAGACCTTTGTTTTCCTTTGACATGAGTCCACTCACAAGACAATCTCAGGCATAATAGACACTTTCGATATGCAGCTTGGAAAGCCGATCATTTCTTTTTTTCCCTTCCCTTCCTCCTCCTCATCTTTTTGATAACAACTTTACTGAGGTAATTCATCTATTATGCAATTCACCCATTTAAAGCATACAATTCGATATCAATCAGCCATTTCTTGCACCACAGCGAGAGCATCTCTGCTGAGGGGAATTCAGTCCAGTTTAACCAGGAAAGTGTTTACTGAGCTCCTGCAGTGCCAGGAGCTATGCAGAGTACATTCCTTTCTGGTGATCTCACACACTGGTTTTCAAAATGTGCTTCCAGACCAGATGCATCAGCATTATTTGGGAATTTAGTAGAAATGCCCATTCTTAGGCCTCACCTTAAACCTACTGAAGCAGATGGGTGGGGCCCACTGCGCTGGATTTTAACAAGCCCTCCCCTGATTCTGAGGCATGCTAACGTTTGAGGATCACTGATGTGACATTATGCAGAAGGTAAGTTCAGAAAAATCAACCTAGGCCATCTTGATCATATTAGGAACTCTAAATGATCAAAACCAGAATCCCATGTTTCCTGCCAGGATAATGGAAAAACTGAAGTTCTGTAAGGAATCCAAGACTATTCTGCCTCCCACCCCAGCAAACCTGTGAGCAGGTGGGTGCCGGCTTGGTGCCCTCCCATCCCTCCTCCTGCCTCTGAGCACAGCCCTCAGGTTCCCACCAGTTCCCACCTAGCCTGGCTGCTCTGTTTCCCTCCTCTTGCCTTCTAGTGAGAAAAGGTCTGACAAATGAATGCATCTCTGGATAGGGCTCAAAGCAAACGTTCTCAAACCTCAGTCCTAAGAACCTCCCGGGAAACTGATTTCCACACAGATACTGAAGTAGTCTCGTACATTCTGATTCTATAAGTCTGGGAACAGTGGCTTTCAAGCCTTTGACTGTGACTCATAGGAAGAAATACATTTTATATTGTGACCTGGAACAAATTCATACAAATGTATACATACACATATAACTGAAATACAAGGTGTGATTCACTGGGATACATTTTTTTTTTCCATTCTAATCTCTCGCATTCCATTTTTGTTAAAATCTTAGATATGATGCAATCTAGGATGTCATAAAATCTGTTTACCATGTAAACAGATTTTATGACCTTCCAATGGGTCTACTCCTGCCATCTGAAAAATGCTGGCCTAGGGCACAGCCTCGAACCTACAATATTACAAGGTGGCCCACTTGATCCTGAGACAGGTCGTCCTCTGTCACGGCCCCTGACCCAAGGCCAGTACTCTGCATGACATAATATGGTTACCATTGCTATTGGTATTCGCTTTCTCAGAATGGACAAAAATGTGCCCAGGGTTCTATAAACAGGACTAACATTGCATTGCTTACCTCAATACATCATTACCAGAATTATTTTCTGTTGACTTGAGATCTCTGAAGTACCAATAGGTGGAGGAAGTGGTTATTCCCAAATAGCCGATTTCCTTCTCCCAAATACTCCAGAGGGCCTAGTTTAGGTGTCTTTCCTACCCCTATAAGAGCTGCCAGGAAAAGGTTGTATCAGAGCTTTTGGTATCTATGGGCCTATTGTCTTAGCAGCTGGAAAACATCAAGGACACAGCACATTTGAGGGAATTGGACCTAACCCCCTTTGTCAAAGACCAACATAGATTGAACATCTGGCTGACTCACCTTCTAATTCGGGAGTTTTCTTTTCTTTTTTAAATTCTTATTTTCACATTGTAGCTCCAGCTCAAAGGAAAATTCAGGGGTTTTCAACTCTCCCCAACTCAACGCCCCTTTATGAAACAGCCGTTTTGTATGGTACCCTTTAATATCGTAAAATAAAATTAATAAAATAGCCTGCCTAACACCCATTTCCAAAAAATTTTAATAATGACCCAACTGTGATGTAAAGAAGAAATAAGAAAGTAATATCTGTTTCAACACAAATGCTTAGGCTGACTACAAGAAGACAGAGAAGCCAAATGCTTGGCTTGTAAGTACCATATATTTGACTACACATTATTTTACCTAACAGACACGGCTCGCAGCTCAAGTATCCTAAGAGGCACTGCTGTTGATGACATGATTGTCTAAAACAGCAAACAAATGCTGGTGGAGTTTCAACCAAAACGAGGACAATCTGCTCTTGATATACATGCTTTCCTGGACAAGTCAGTGCAATGGCAAGCCTGGGAGGAGACAGCAAAGAGATGGAGACAATTCTTCCACTGGAGTTTGGCTTGGAAAGAATAGTGTATTGCCTGTAAGTGGTTTTGAGCAGTAGCTGACAACATGGTAAGAGGAGTTTGGGTGAAATGCTAACTAATGGGCATGTTCCATTAACAAAATAAATGTCGGCAGGGGGGAAAATTTAGGAACTAGGAGAGAGGAACTAGTAAGGCTGAGTGTTGTGTGGAAGGAAGGGTGAGAGGGCAGGCAGTCCCCAGCGGTGTGGCCTAGGGGGCTTGGGACAGCAAATGTCTAGTGAGATTGTGAGTGGGCTGCTACAGAGTATGTGATGTGAGCACATACTCTATATATGTAAACACATACTCTATATGTGTTCTCTGCCTCTTCCAGCAAGTGTTCGGTTAAGTTGAAAGTCCTCCCTGATGATGGTTTTGTGCACATGGGTTCCTTCAGGGGACTCTAGATTACTGCCAAGGTCAAACAGCTCATGGTGGCTTCTCTGGAATTCAAGCCCCAGTCAGTCTCTTTTCACCACCCCTTAACAATCAAGTCCTCCTGCACTGATGGCTTAGATTAACATGTTAAGTTTATTTCTCTGGCCTTTTTCCAAAAATGAATGGTTGGAATGACCTGCAACCTAAACAAAGACTGTACACCTTCCCCAAACATTTGCTTTGCAACCACAGGCCCCTCTGTTCTTAGGCATCACGTTTCAAATTAGCCTACTCCTCGGGGTGCAGTTATTTGGCCTGAACATGCCTTTGGTGATTTTAAGAATGAATTATTCTCCTTCTTCAAGCAATCACATCCACCAGCCAGCTCCCAGAAATAGAAAGCACTTCATCACAAAAATTAACTCCTCTCTCCTATTTTGCAGAAGATGAGTAATCTATTAAAAAAGAGATGCTATTATCTAAACAGGCAGCCTGTCTGCACTTTTAATTTCAACTAAATGCCTTGGTCCCTTTTCAGTGGTGGGCAGGGCCATAAATCTGTTTAATAATCAGACAATGAATAAAACACTCCAGAAACCACCCCTATCAAGTTAATTACAGCCACCTCTGTTTTCTGAAAGTGACTCCCCACCAATCAGCTACAAAAGAGAAGAGAAGACCAGGCCCTTTGGACTCAGCCCACTTCACTTTTTCACCCAGTTGGAGCCCATCCAGGGGAGCAGATTCATGGGCAATTCCAGTTGTGGGTTTCTGGTAGCTGCTCTTAAATTATATCAGGTTGTCAGGTGTCGGAGAGCAACATGTGTTTCATTTAGGATGCCGGCTTCCATGACTATCGCTTAAGGTGTTATTAAAAAAGAAAAAAAAACCCTTCCACTTCAGCAACAGTGTCGGCCTGTCAGTTTCATATTTGTTAAAGGGCAAAAGTGTTCTCCTGGGGGAAATTTTCCTGCTCAGTGCACAGGAAGAGAAAGCTGAACATATGTCGGAACTTTCTTTACCACCTCCTTCAACCACCACCCCTTCCCCATGGAAAACACCCCAACCCAATCCAACACCAAATATTTTCAGACCTCCCATTCAAGGTCTCTTCCCTCTGCTTCTGCATGGGGATCTTCAGCTACTTACAAAATGTCCACACCTGGGACTAATCTGATGTGCACAGGTCTTCTGGCTCCTAATCCCTCACCTCTCATCCCATCCACATTACCGGTGCTACAGCATAGGTCTACTGATGTCACGTGGAAACATTTCAGGCCTCTCAGGGATGGCCAGAGTCAACCTTTCCAGATCCATCTCTCATTTCAGCCGTGCCCTGCCCCTGATGTATTCTCTGCTTTACTAACTACCTTGCTTTCACTCATTTACTCTTGCAAATCCCTCAGCTCAGAGCATCCTTCTCTGCTTCTGTCTCAAGGAATCCTATTCTTCCCTTCAGGCTTAGCGCAAAGTGGTCCTGACGCATCATCTGCATGCTCTGATTCGGGACTTGTGTCTATCTGCTTGGCACAAGCTTCTTGAGGGCAGGACTCACAGTGATTGATTTTCCTCACAGCACCTGGCATACTGTAGGGACGCACAGATGTTCGATCATAACTTAACATATTTTGCTTGTCATTTGCTGCTTTTATTTTTTAAAATCCATACATACAATGTGCTTCCAAAAATTCAACATGTCACCTAGGGGAAGATATAAAGCATGTTTGGGAGGCCCTGTCACTCAGGTATTCACTTGTGAGTCTCCAAACGTAGGAGGTAGCGTCAGGAAGCAAATGCTAACATCCTGGCAGGATATTTATCAATAAAATGGCCACTCATGAAGTTCCCACTCAAACCTCACTCCCCACTTAATAGCATCTCTGCCCATGACATGCAAGTGTGTTTGTGGAGGGCTGTGTTTCAGGTGTACCTGCCCAATTAATATAACACATGCAGCAAATGCAAAGGCCCTGGGGCAGACTGGGCAGGACCTAAAGCAGCCGCTGATTTTGTTGTTGTTTTAGATGTTTGGAGCCATTTTTTGCAGATAAATACTGGCACAAAATCCTTTTGGGATATGCCTTGAATATTCAGATATCCTGCAAGGAAAGAAGCACCACAATTGATACAGGTGGTCTCCATTTTGGGACATAAAATGTTCTGGATATTTCATCTTTTTCTTTCTAAAATGGAAAGTCTTGACTATTTTTTGTGATTCTAAATACGACACATTTAAAAAAATGTTTTAACCATCATGGCAGAATGGAACATCTGAGTGACAAGCTGTGCCAGTCACACCCACCAGAGATGGCCACTCTTAAGATTGCTCTATTTCTCACCCAATTTCCCAATCTTTTTATGCTTCCTTATTTCCTCTGAAACCTGTTTTTTTTCCAGTTGACAATATGCCAAAATCATCTTTCTATATCAGTATATGTGGATCTAACATGTCCTTTTTCTTTTCACTATCTCATTTTGTCCTCAAATTAACTGAAGCCAGGGAGGTAGCCGCACTTTGACTGATATAAAGACTGAGGTTGGGAGAGATGGAGTTCTTTTGCTCAAATGCCAATTGGTAGGTTACATTGAATCATAAGCTGATTCAACAGCTTATGCCCTTGCCCTGACATCATGCTCTCTGCTTCCAGAAGACAAGACTAGAACCAGAAGACACATTTTGCAGAGAACTAGAGTTCAGCTCCATGTAAGGAAAGAGCCTTCTAATAAGAAGAGCTGTCTCACAAAAGAATCGGATACCTCATAAGACAGTGAGATGTCCATCACTGGAAGATTTCAATCAGAGGCGAAACTTACTATGCAAACCATTAAAAAGACTGAAATGTTGGAGAAATAGGTGAACTGTGTGGCCTTGAAGACCCCCTTCCAGCACTGGAACTGTGTGATTTTCAAGATGTTATATCTCTCTGCAATTGGTTCTAAGAATGGTGAAAATCCAGCTAAAGATTTAGTTCTTTAACCCGATAGCTCCTTCTGAGATGCATTAGTAATTAGCATAGAGAGAATGTGGTTTTCTTTTCATAAGCTCTAGCCTATTTTATCTACCTACCCCTGTAATTTTCTCCCTACCCTAGCTGTGAGTGACTTTTACTTTTCAATGTTTTCTTCATCAACGGCCCAAAAGCACACTGAATGCTGCCTCTGAGAGAACTCCATAATGTGGGTGTATGTGAGGCAATGTGGGCTGGGAGGTCTGTGTGTTCTGAACTCAGATCAGTGATGGACAGAAAGACTGTCCAGTCCTCTGGTTGTGTATGAGCTGCTCAATGCCCAGGTATTCCGATTCATTAGCACGTGCTCAAACACAGACATGAACAAACACATGTACACATGCCAATGTCCGTTCTTGAAGTGAGGAGGACACTTTTCACCTCCTTCGGGGGTGCCTAGTTTGAACAGAAGGAGCTGCTTATATTTGGGTACTATAAGCTCAAAAGCAAACAAGGAACACTGTCCCGGACATGCTGTGGCAAAAGACTCTCAGCCGTGGAGAGGCTTCTTCCCATGCAGGGACCCAGATGGCTGTCTGGGTGGAGCCATCAATGATCCACATCACCCAGGAGCCAGGTGGTTTGATCTGAGGCTTGCCAGCAATACCACGTGGCTCCTCAGTACCTATTCCATTAGAGTCTGTCACAGCACCTCACCTTCCACCACTGGTTACCCTATTCTTGTGGGTCAACACTGCCCTCCTCTGGGGGGCATTAAGAAATCATACAAGTTATACTAATATAATATGTTCATTTTAGAAATTGTTGAAAATCCGATATGTAAAAATAAATTAAATATCACCCATGAATCCACTGTCTAGGTGGCCTCTTTTAATATCTTATGGTCTGTTGGGGCTTTCATGTTCCTTTAGCAGAAAATCCCTACAGACAAGAAGGTCATCCTTCCTTATTCCTCATTGTACAGTTCAGTACAAAATAACATTTAACTGAGCCTCCAATATGTGTCAGAGATGATATGAGTCGATCAGAAACCAAAGTAACCAAGCTCGGGTCCCAGAAAGACATTTCTGCACGAGAAGAGGAGTAGCTGACATATAGTATACTCTGTAGGAGGCATGTGCTAAGCATCTTCCTCTCAAGAAGGAAGCCATACCCTGGCCCCCACAAGAATCTCTGGTGGGATGATGGGGAAAGGATACAGGATTTACAAGTTTTTAGAAAGGAAGATTTCTCTCTCTCTCTCTCTCTCTCTCTCTTTTTTAATAAAGAAACAGAGCCCCATTAGGATTCAGGCGAAGGTCACTGACTTAGGGCAGGGAAGAAGAGGCCGAGTGGGTAGACTTCACTCTCCTCCCCAGGCCTCCAAGGCCACCTTGTGTTTTAGGAGGCAAGTCTGGTTACCATCAAAATCAGGGGCTGAGCATGAATTCCCTGGGGCCAGCAGCAGGACCGCTCCACCGACCTCATAAATCTCTCCAGGGTCAAACACTCCTGCCCAGCTGTTTTGAGTGGAGAGGGCTTGTTTAACTCAGACAGCCCAGGATTTCAGGGGCAAAATATGGTTCTAGCAAAAAGCTGCATCGGTGATGGCTGTGGTTAGGAAGGTGTGTTTACCATGGCATTAATGGTACATGAAGGAGGAGACAGCCCTTCAGGAGAGAGCCCCGCTCCGCTCCAAAGTGTGCACCAATTAAGATGATTACTGGTTTCCTTACAACACAAATACTAATGGCCTGTCACACACTGGCATATTTTTCTTGGTAACCTTCAACTCCGAATGATTAATAAGGCTCTTGTGGCAAGGCTCATACACACGCAGGCAGAAAAGAGGGGGATAAAATAATACAACACTCTTACGAAGGCGTATTCAATGAGGCAGGGGTTTGTGAAAACAAGCTCTGAAGGACCGTGACTGTTTGGGAAGCCACTATCAGTGGGGAGAGTGTCCTGAGAATGCTCTGAGCAGTTAGGCTGAGGACTAGCCATGTGACCCCACAAAGGTCACTTTCCTGCCCTGGCCCTTGGCACTGTGTCTGTTGAATGGGGCAGTAACCCTCTCCTGCTTGCCAGGCAGGATGTTTGCACTGAAGGGTGTATAAAGATGGAGAGGGTGGGGGCCCAGTCATTACTGGCAGCAGTGAAAGTGGAAGAGGGCACACAGGAGGAGTGGGAGCATAGCACAGTGTGTGGGAGGGGCTCTACGATCAGGCAGACTTAAGTGGAATGTCTACTTTTCCAACAGACTAGCAAGCTCTGCCAAGTTACTTATATTTCTGTAAGCCTCAGTTTGCTCATCTGCAAAGTGGGAAAAACAATAGAAGCCTTTTACACTGGGTGCTAAGATGATATAAGGTGATATCAGAATGCTCAGCAGGTCCAGTGACTGAGACAGACTGAGCATTATATTTGTTGGTGGCGACTGTCGTTGTTGTTGTTACCCTAGGCTACGAAAAATGGCATCAGCTTTGGAGCCCCAAGGAGACCCTATCTTCCCAATTTGCATTTACTAGAGACCCTTCCCCGCCATGCAGAACACTTCGAATCCCATTCCTTCCCCTTATCAAGGTGGAAGGAGAAGGCCTCCAATTGTCCTACATGCAATTCCTTCCCAGTGTTCCATGAGCTTTATTTAGGGAGAAAATGGTAAAGACTGTTTTCCACCAGGCCATTTCAGAAATGTGAACTGCCGGGTAGAGGTACCAACACCTCACTGATGTTTTTGTCTAATATTCAGTAATTATTGAGGATGTCGTCAGAGGAGGTTCTGCCTGATCGCTGTTTCTTCCCCCCATTCATTTTATGTAAAGTACTGTGCAAAGCCTTCTCTTCCACCCAATTGCCATCCTTAAACCCTTCCCATGAAGAAATTTTGTAGCATGCTGCATCTGGGGTAAGTCAAATGCCCACCTCAGCTCACATGGACAGCAGTCCCTATGGGCTGTTTAAGGGGACCTCAGGTTCGAGGGCTGGGAGTCCTGACAGCAGAAGGGGGGCTCACACACTCTCAGGGCCAGGCAGGTAAGGGATATGTGGGAAATGGGCCATAGGGAAGCCTGCAAACCCAACTGTGGCCTCGTGGGAATGAGGTCTCAGAGATGATATCAGAAGAAGCAGAGAAGTAGATTTTTATAGGAGTTCTCACATTGGCAATTCAATCAGATTTTTAAAAATTATTTTGAAGGCCAAATAAGGAGGTTGATGGGGCTGTTTCCAGCACTTTGAAAGGAACATAAACTCTTCAAAGCCAGAAGTTTACGACCTAGAGCAAAGGAGGAGTAATTCACCAAATGGAGTTCTCTAAGACCAAAGGCATTTAATAGATTGGAAAAAAGAAGACAAGAAAAACCACCTGTAATTCTACCACCTACACCACTATTAACATTTTGATATATATATACTTCCAAGCATTAAAAAATCCACGTATATGCCCATAGTTAGATATGTTTTGCCTGGTTTCTATATTTCATAGGAATGGGCCCAGATACACATCTCCTTCTGTAGCCTTGGCTTTCCTGCACTTAACCCCTACCTTGCAATCATCTTTGCAGGCTGCTGTTTTCCGGCAGCTCTCTTACACTAAACCCTCCTCGCTACCAAAATCTGCTCACTCAACAGTTTTTCTGGGATGGGCTGAGCCAATGTTTCCCAAATTTAAGTAATAAACAGTCCCCTTTAAAAGAAAAAAAATATTGTGGTCTCTTCCATAAACATACCCAGGAATGCATCTAAGAAATACTAATCAAAGAAACGAAGGTTTCTGTCTTTTAATTGTGAATTTTCACCACAAAGAGGAGTATCATAGTTAGTAAAAGAATCTTTTAAGACAGTAAAAATCAAAATAAAAAGACAGATGAAATTCCTGTCTACCTCTTGGGTGCCATGGACCCTCATCTGAGAAGCACTGATCTAAGGCATGATAATGGGTCCCTCAAAACCCAAGGGCCTTGTTGGTTCGGCCTCTGTAGCCCTCTTTATCTGGGGCCAGCCACGCTGGCCCTTCCTCCCTAAGGAGGCACCTTAGAAACTGCACAGGTCACTGGTTTGTACCCTGTATGTCCTGGAGCCCTGGAGTACAGCCCAGATTCTCTCACAGTCTCCCTTCTCCCACCTTCATGAGGAGCAGACATCCTTTACAATTTTTTCGACATCAGGCTCTTGGGTAATTCTTTTGAAAAAAGTTTTTACCCCCATTAAAAAAAGGAAAAAAGCTAGAAAAGCACAAATGTAGGCCATTCTCTTCATATCACAGATGGTAAGATTATGATCCAGAGAGGGCAGGGCTTCCTGGGCCACTAGCAAGTTGGTGGCAGACAGGCCTGTGACTTGGGGCTCCCTCCCCCAGCCCTGCCACACCTTGGATCCCTCTCCTAGCGCCTTTCTTATACCCAACCCCCAGCCCTCACAGTATCCTGCTTCACTGTCTCCTTGCTTTCCCCAAAATAAGCATCAACTTTTAAGAGTTCCCTATGTATTTCCTCTCACATGCAGATGGGAAGACACAAAAGCAACGGGTGCAGAAGTCTCCAAATTGGATCCTGGCATCATCCCAGAGCTGCGTATGCTGAAGGGTCTCTAGCACACAAAGGGAGAAGGAGTTGACACAGTCGGCAGATCTGTAATTGCAGACGTAATCTCTTTAGCTGGAGACACCTTTCTGATTCCACTGAAGACGAAATGAATTCAGTTTGAGAATTCATCCCCATTCTAAATACCAGAACAGAGACTTTCGGGAAATGAAGGCTTTCTCCATCCTGGAGCCAAATGTCTGATAGTGGCAGCCAGGTACTGGGTCTGTGATCTGGAAGAGGGAGGGCCTGGGAGGTACAGGGTGAGAGGTAGGTGCCTTGGTGTAGACCTGGCTTCTAGGCCCAGCGGGCCTTGCCTCAAACTTGCCATGTGACCTTAGGCTACTCAGGTATCCTTCCTGTCAATGTCCTCATCTCTAAAATGTGTTCGCTGGACTGTAGTGAGAATGTAAATGATGAATGATGACTGGAGGCAGGCTGATGCGTTTTGTCACTCAGCCCCAGCATGTCAGATATCTCATCTGCAAAATGGGAGCAAGCAAATTTACTAATAGGGAGGCAGTAATACCAGTGTCAGAAATTCTCCATAAACAGGAAGGATACCAAAAAAATTACTTCTTTCTTTGACATGCAGTGCAGCTGCTGCCTCAAACATGTCATTTTTTGGTGAGTGCTGACATCACCAATGAGCTCTAAGGCATGCCTATTCCTGCTGGACCTGGCCCTGGCCCTCCCTTGGCTCCCTCTTGAGCTGGAGAGGCAGGGCCAGACCTGCAATGGGAGGGAGAGCAAATAACGAGGGGCCAACCATTCAAGCTTCAGGACCTCCAGGGAAGAGAGCGCTGGGCCAGATCGTCAGAGAAGCCTTCTCAGAGGGCAGAGGGCCTGATCACCCTCGGCTTTGAGGGCGAGTGGGACTGCCAGGAGGCAGATAAACAAATATGCATTGGGCCATGAAAGCCTGTGTGATGGTGAGAGAGGGTGATGGGGGACGCGCGGGAGGGGAGGCTGGACAGGAAGGTGGGGCCCTGTGCCTCCGTCTCCTGGCAATGTCAGGCCTGACCTTGGGAGGGCAGATACCAGGCCCTGTCCTGTAGCAGCACCCACCCTCATCTCTCCCACCCCAACTCTACAGTGTGCGAGACAGACAGCATGTGTGCGATACATTTCAAAGGAGCATTCTACATCTATCTTGTGGATGTCATAATCCAGCACAATGCACAAACAGTACAACGACTTGACAGTCTGGTTGGGGCGATGAGAATTAGATAAGCAAAAGCAATATCCAATGTATCAGATAGCCTTGGAGCTGAGATGAAAACACGTATGACGGATGTTCACGAAGTTACAGGATCACACAGATATTCCCAGGGTCACGCACAATTTCCATGCCTGGAGCTCTGAGAGCTATCATGCCATCTCTTTTTCTCCCACCCAGTAAAGCACAGGGCACAGTAAACGTGTGTGTGTGTGTCATGATATGAGGACACACTAGACACAAACTGTGTACCTTCTGCAATGTCCTTATCTGTCTCCTCTCCCCAGCAACACCCCCAACCCCAACCCCCAGCATCCTACCTGAATCAGTTCACAGGGAGACTTAGATGAAACATCACACCCTACACTGCGGGGTGGGCTGTGGCTTTCTGAGTAGCCACCAAAGGGCTGGATGACACAACTGGGAAGTCAGTTTGAACTCTGACCAATGGGAAGCAGGAGATGAGAGGCAATCAGGTAGAAAAACTTCCTCTTCCTCTCGTCTACACACTCCTCCGAGATGCTGTTCCCCCTGGCGAGCTACTGGAGCAGAGCCCCCGTGCTGCCAGAGCACAACTGCTGGGTGTTGGCACAACTGTGAGGAGGAAGCTGCAGTCATCACTCCTGGGCTTTTCCTGACTCACTTTCCCTTTCATCCTCACCTTCACTGTCTCAGGCTCACACTCCCCTCCCCTAAACTGTCAGTGACTTAATCCTTGCTTAGGCTATATTTTCTAAAGGACACGGGCTTACATATGACAAAGAATAACCATATATATGATCTATATGTAAGATAAAAGTAAGTCATTCACAAACATTGATGCTTTCAGAATGGTCACAATATTACTTGTGACACCCTTACAGCACATCCCAGCCCACAGTGTCTCAGGACCACAATGATAGGGAATGGTAGTTTAAAATACAGAGTGCTGGTGGGCTGCAATTCAAGTACTCAAAGGCAAACTCATACCTATTCATTAATTCATCATTTAATGATGTTGCTATGTGTCTGGCACCGTGGCGAGTACCGGGACACAGAAGTAACTAAGACATGGTCCACAGGAGGGTCAGCATGGAAGTGCAAGGGCAGGTGCCACATGAGAGCCGGGAGTCAGGGAGGGGGAAGAGGGAGGTAAGGCTGCTTCTTGTCTGAGGACAAGAGATGGAGAAGGTGTCACAGAGGAGGGGACTCTTGCGTTTGGTCCAGAAGGACGAACAGGATTTTGCCAGGAGGAAAACGTGAGTGGGAACGAATCACTCTTATCTCTGAACTCCCACTGCCTGTTTATTCTCTCACAGTGTAGACTTCATTTTGCTATGGAATCTCAGACCCTCAGGGCAGGGCCCTTGTCTTCTTCTTCATCAGGCTATCCCGAAAGTCTAACCCAAAGCCTGGTTTGTAGCAAGGACTCAGCAGAGAAAGACACAGACAGCCCAGATCAGTGGTCTAGCCCTCCCTTCCACCCAATGTGCCTGAGGGACGTTGCTCATTCCTTCCCACTGGCCACAGTGGCTCCAAGGAGCTGTGCTTCCCTTGGAAGGTGGGGTGCTGAGGAGTGACAAATCCCTTTGTGCAGCTTTGCTCCACTCCTCTGGGTGGGGTGGAAAGTATTTCCCCTGTGAGAACCTTAGTCAGGGGTTGGCTAAGGATTAAATTGAGCATGGTAGGATAATATTTGGAAGGTTGTTTTGGGGGTGGTGGTGCCATCACAATCTGTTTTTGCTCATAATTGCTGCTTCACTCTCTCCATCATACCCCAAAACAAAAACAAAATTCACCTTGAACTCCACTGCCCCCAGAGATGAAAGCCATAATCAACATCAAAAAACAAAACAAACAAAAGTTTTCAGCAAAAACGAAGGTCCTGACACAACAATCCACATGGAGGAGCAACTGCTGAGTGCGTAATCGCCCTCTGAGGCCTCATCAGTACCTGGACTGCAAACTCTCCTGGGCTTGGGGAATGGGCAGTTACCAGAGAAGAGAGGGGAAGAAGTCGGAGCTGGTGAGGATTCCTGGAGTCAAGTTCACCTTCAGATGACACAGAGCTTGAGACAGAAGGAAATTCCATTCTATATAAAATGCTTACATCTCTGACCTGAGTTGGGCGCCCTGTGAAAATTTCTTCCCTGCTATAGTCATGTCCCGATGCAAGATTGTGGGGTGGTCAAGGTTTCTTAAACCAAAATAAGTGAATGCAATTTCCTAAGCAGCTGCATTAAAATGTTCAGGCACTTGGAAGGGCTCATCTTCTTCCACCTGGCCAAGCTTCCATTGGTACACCTGCCAGCATCTCTGCCGTTCAAAGTGGGCTTTGCCCAATTAACATAGCTTAAAAGGCTCTGTATCATTACATGCTACTAAATGAGCCTCTGCATGAACAAACATGCAGTTGACAAAATTTTTTTAAAATGGCACGTGACAGGGACAGGTCCAAGGCCAGTTTCTCTCTGCCTGAATGACAGGCAGGACCTCTGGAGGCAAGATGGTAGAAAGCAGTGGTAGGGACCTGGGGCCCACCCAGCCCAGGAAAGCTCCCAGCTTCTGTTTACTAGCTGTGTGATCTTGGGCCAATTACTTAACCTCTCCCAGCTGCAGGGTTTCATGGGCAAAATGGGGATAATATGATACCTCCCTTACAGGTCTGCTGTGAAGAACTGCTGAGATGTGACGGTAACTCACTCAGAACTGTGCCTGGGACACAGGAAGCACCTTATCTAGGGCCAGGATCCCCAGGTGAAAGCCCAAATTAAACAGGCGAACTTTATGTCCACCTGTCTATGGGGAGGGGGTGTCAGCACTGTTATTCCCACCAATGGGCCATGTAGAGTTTGGGGTGTGGAAGAGTGGTTGGAGCTGGGGGTGGCTGAGCAAGCATTTCCTTGTAAGCCTGTCTGGGAACAGTCCCTGAGGCCCAGGTCAGGGGGCTGGGTGCAAAGTCAGGCCAAGAATGGCCAATGCTAGAAACTCAGATATCTGGTGAACAGATGCAGAGAGGGTATTTCATAAATATTCCCTAAGTGAATCAATGGGCTTTGGAATCATCAACTGGCTGTGCATCCCTGTACATGGCACATAGCCTTTCCGGCTCTCATTTTCACCTCTATAAGGCGATGATAATGTCTTCCTGTTGTTGCAAAGTTAAAATGCAGTAAGTAAAATACCCGGCACAAAGTAAGTGTTCAATAAATGACAGCCATTGAATTACACTGTGAACTAGGAGCAGGAGCCAGAAAATGAATAAGTCATAACAGAACGGCAATCACTCTACTTAGGTATGTAACCTCAGGCAAGTCATTTTCCTTTATTAAAGTCTCAGTTGTCTAATCTATAAAGTGGAAGCAGTCAGATGGCCTAACCCATAGGATTTCTGTGGGGATCAGGCAAGGTAAAACTTCGTAAAGTCTAAAGTGGTGAACGGATGCTAGTGGCTGAGCAGAGTCAAGCTAGACTGTGGGTAACGGAGGAGTGGAAGCCATTCAAACCAAAGGAGCCAGGAGCAAGGTGTGTACACAGTGAACCAGTCACAACGGCCTTTCCGATTTATAGTGTTTACCATGTTAGATATTTTTTCTGATTATAAAAATACTGCATTGTAGAAAATTTGGAAAACACACAAAGCATGCAGTAAAACACAGAAATCCTCTGTGATTCTATCACCTAGAAATAACCATGGGTATCTGGTCATGTTTCAGTGTGGCACTGCCCTACGTGAGTCCCAGGTAAGCTCCAGATGAGTGGACACGAGGCCACACACCAGAGTGGTTTGAGGGCAGGCCCTGAGGTTAGCTGCCAAGTTCAAACCCTGTCTCACTTCCCACTGGATGTGTGGGAGAAGATTCCTCACTTCTCTAAACTCAGTTTCTTTGTATGTAAAATGGGGTAACAATAACATCACTTTCTTCATAGTAGTGAAGAATAAGCAAGGTAATGCACATCAGTTGCTCAGCATAGCACTTGTCCCATTAAATGAATTAAATCAGTGTAACTATTATTTTCATACAGACATATATACTCAGAAAACGGGATATTTTTGGTAATTATCATGTCATCAAAGTTTCTTCTACAACAGTAGTTCTCCAAGTATAGATTCAGGGACAGCAGGATCAGCATTTCCTGGAAACTTGTTAGGAATGCAAATTCTCAGCCAGACTTGACCTGCTGAATCAGAAACTCCAAGTGGGGAGACCTAGCAAACTAGGTTTTAACGAGTCCTCCTGGTGATTCTGGTGCATGCTCAAGTTTGAGAACCACTGGCTTACAGCATATTTTTAATGGCTTCACAGAATTTTCTACCACGATTTACTTACTCGGTCTCCTTTTTTCAGACACTTAGGCTATTTGCTAGCAGTGTGCCGGAGGGAGCTTGCACAGGCTCACAAGAAGCAACTGTGAACATCTCTTCCCAGCTCTGTTCCATTGGTAGCTTCAAATCAGTCAAGGTGAGAGTTTTTGCGTCACAGAAATCAACAAATGCAATAAACCAGGGCTCCTCCCCTTCACTACAGCTTGTTGTTAACTTTTACCGGCATACTACTGGCTATTTCTATTGGTTTTTGTATGATAAACAATATTATAATAAATAAGCCTGCGCGTACATCTATTTAACTATCTTCGACTGTCTCCTTAGAAAAATCTCTAGAGACGGAATTGCTAGATTGAAGAATATGCTCATATTTAAGGTGTTTTGATACAAACTGCCAATTTGGCCTGTCATTTTATACTCCCACTAGCAGAGTAGGAGTGAGTTGATTTTCCTGTATTGGTTGCAATGGATGTTCGAGCTATGGACTGTGGACCCAGGATCCTGCATCATGCCCCGGCCATGCTAAGAACAGAGCAAGTCCTGACATTACAGAACAACCACTGCCCCCTACCTCATTCTCAGTGCCTCCAGCTCTATGGAGACTATATATATATATATATTTTTTTTTTTTAAGTGAAAGCAAGTTTGTTAGAGAAGTAAAGAAAAACATTGCTACTGCATAGGCAGAGCGGCCTGGACTAAATGTTAATGGCTGTGGCATGTGTTCCACACTTGTCTCTCTAGAGTAGGGCTGTCCAACAGAATTTTCTGTGATGATCTGTATCCGTGCTGTCTCGGTTACATACGGCTATTGAGCATGTGAAATGTGGCTTGTGTGAATGAGGAACTGAAGGTTTAATTTTATTGAGTTTTAATTTAAATGTGAATAGCCACATGTGGCTAGTGGCTACAGTAACAGACAACACAGCTCCTGGAATTCAGGAGGGACCAGGGCTTATGGTTCTTCTATAATTGATAACCATGGCGACCAGACATCCTGCATTACCGGTATCAGCTCTAATTTCAAATAGTCTGTTCCTACAGATCCATAAACACTAACATATGAAAAGTTCACAAAAAAATTTTTTTTTCAGAGATGGGGTCTTGTTATGTCACCTACGCTAGAGTGCAGTGGCTATTCATAAGCACAACCCCACTACTGATCAGCACAGGAGTTTTGACCTGCTGTGTTTCCAACTAGGCTGGTTCCCCGCTCTTTAGGAAACTTGGTGGTACCCTGCTCCTAGGAGGTCACCTTATTGATGTCTAGTGCAGACATATGATCAGCATAGTACACTAAAGCCCCAAACTCCCAGGCTCAAGCTATTCTCCCACCTCAGCCTCCTGAGTAGCTGGGACTACAGGCACACACCACCTTGCCCAGAGAAATTTTTTAAATGTCTAGAAATTCTGGTATTTTAGAATTTAAATTACATTTCCCAGACTATCCTTTCTACCTGGAATCCTTTGTCAGAGTAGGTGTCTCCTTGGGGATCAGGAAATGATCTTCAGGCTCAGCAGGGAGGACAGAGGTTCAGTAACTCAAGAGGTACAGTCTCCTGACAATCACTGCACAGGACTGAGTAACCATCTGCCTCTGTGCTTTTACTTATGTTGTTCCCTTAACCCAGGGAACCTCCTTCACTAGGCAATGACACCTATCTAGGAAGCCTTTCCTGATTATTTTTATTTAAAATAATATAAATAAAGGTTTCATTATCTCTGTGGCCACTAAACATGGCTCATAAAGTCTAATCTCAAGTGAGCGCCTTGAGCCACCCACTTAGGATCTATTTAACCTCTACTTTAGATAATACTTGAAAAACTAATAACTGGATTTCTTATTCCAAAGCGGAATTGAAATAACAAATGAGAAAGGGTAAAAGGCTCCTAGGAACAGACACACTGGAGGTGACAAGAAGTAAACATCATCTAAGAGTTATGCAGTAAGAGAGAAGATTTAGAAAAAGATATAACTGACATTAAGACATCTAAAAGGCATCAATTTATACCTCTTAAACTCTGGGGAAGAAGTGAAGAAAGTCATCCTAGGGTTCTAGAATTTAAAGCTTGACAAGATCTTAGAAGTCATCCACACGTTGTAGATGCAGACACTAAAGCACAAAGAAGTGATGTAATTTGCTCAAGATCACAAAGCTATTTACAGGTATTGATCGACTTACGACCTATGCAACTTACGACCATTCGACTTTATGACCACAATCACTAGCCACGACTGCTCCGCATCTGGCAGCGCAAATGTTGCCCAGCTGGGCGTACGACAGTGCGGACCAGCTTCCGGCAGCACTACCATCTCCGCGTGCATATAGCCTACTCAACTTACGACCAAATTGTGTTACGATCGGTCTGTCGGAACCAATCGTGGTCGTAAGTCGAGCACTAGCTGTATTTACTGGTAGGGCTGGAACCAAAGCTTCTCTACTTGTTTTCATACCAAGACCTAGAAAAGTTACTAATGGATGTTTTACTCCACAATGCCACTGAATTGACGAGGTATTTATAGAGGAAAAATAATAATTCCCCACCCCTCTACACAAAGATATTTTCTCTTATCAATGATGTCAAACTCTGGGAAAGAATACCTCTCTGTAGAGAAACAGGTGTCAAAAGCAAGAATAAAACAATAGTTGGCATTTATAGCTTTATGATTAACATGATATGAATAGTGCAACTTGGAGGTGATATAATATTTGAAAGGGCATACTCTGATTGGGGTAATTAATATCTAAGTTGGTATTACAAATGGACAATGTGGCCAAAGGCTATAATAAAAATGAAATCCCCCAAACATATGGCTGTCCATCAAAATGCAAATGACTGATGATATGCAAATGATTCCAATGCTCTGTACATCACCAGCCATTTATTTTGGGACTTGAGCCGTGGAGGAAGAATAATACAATTGATCTAAGGCAGTTATGAACCACCACTGATAAATAAATATACATCTTCTGGCTCTATGCAGGAACAGGTATTTAGAACAAGGTGGTTCACACAGACAGACAGCTCTTTAAATGATACCTTGCAATTACGTTACAGCCTTCCAGCAGATAACAAACCTTCAATATCTTGAATAATTTAAAATTTTGCAGTGGCATGAAGGTTGAAGAAAATAAATCACACTCTACTTTAGTGGGGAAAAAATTCTCAGTAAATCAACCATGGGGATTGATAACCAAGTAGAAAAATGTCTAGTTTTTCATTCCTTCTCCTCATAAGTGAATATTTTGTCTGGCTTAACCTGGTCCCTGATTTTCAAAGTCAAAGGGCCAAGAGTGAATGGTTCTATGAAAAATAAATGAGGAGAACATAAGGCATTAAATCCTTAGAAATAGGTCAGGTGTGATGGCTCACGCCTGTAATCCCAGTACTTTCGGGGGCAGAGGTGGGAGGATCATCTGGGCTCAAGAATTTGAGACCAGCCTGGGCAACACAGCGAGACCTTGTCTCTACCGAAAATTAAAAATTAGCTGGGTGTGATGGTGTATGCCTGTAGTCCCAATTACTCAGGAGGCTAAACGGTCTGGGATGACTGCTTGAGCCCAGGAGTTGGAGGCTGCAGTGGGCTATGATTGCATCACTGCACTTCAGCCTGAATGACAGAGCAAGATCCTGTCAAAAAAAAAAAAAAAAAAATCCTTATAAGTTATTCCTACTATTACATAGGAGGTAACAGGAAGCAATACCTAATAGTGTATCACTCTTGATCCAAATAAATCTGAGTTTGGATTCTGACTCTGCCGTGAGCTTGTTGTCCAGTTCACACCTTCGTAATCCTAATCAGTTTCATCTCACTGAGTCCTGTGAGGTTGGCACTGTTGTATATCATCAGACAATGCCAGACAACAATGCCAACCTCACAGGACTCAGTGAGATCAAAATGAACAGATCTGGGCACATATTAAGTGTTAATAAATGGTGACATTTATTATTGTTCTCATATATTATTATTAATGATGGTTTAAGTTTGGGGTCTTCCATGTGGAACTAGAAAGGATGATGAAGGAAAAAGAAGGGATAAGTGAACACAGAATTTCTTAGCAAGAAATGTTATGGTATCAAGGTTGATGGATGCTCTGAACCAGGCACTGTTCTAAGCTCTCTACACAAAATGTGTCAATTAATCTGTAAAACTCTGAGACAGTAGCCCAATTTTACTCAGTCAGCCACAGAGAGGTTAAGTACTAGTTCAAGGTCACTTTGCTGTCTGACAAAGCTTATGTTCTAAGAACACAAGGAATCAAAGTTCAAACAACTTAAGGTTTAAATCTTGCATTTAGCTTCTTTTTAAAATACAATTTTGCCAAAGTGTGATTTACACTGTTATAAAAGCAGTACTACCTATAGGAGAGTTGCTGGTCATAACATTTGGTTCATGGTACTACCAAGGTGGCTTTTGTAATTAACTATAGACACAGCACATTGAGGTATGTCCAAAAAAGTCATGAGATGAAATGCCTTTGTTAGATGACTAAAAATGTTGTTCAGTCCTGCTGAAAGTGTGCACTACATGTGCTGTGTTAGCAATTAGCTAAAATGTTAAGACAGGGCAGAAACTTGAGTGCACTAGTCAAGAAATGTGCTTGAGAATGAGCTTTGGCTCATATTTTCCACACAGCCATTATGGAAAACAGTATGGAGGCTCCTCAAAAAGTTAAAAACAGAACTACCATATGATCCAGCAATCTCATTTCTGGATATATATCCAAAAAGAATAAAATCACTTTCCGTAAGAGATATCTGTACTGCCATGTTCACTGCAGCGCTATTCCCAATAGCCAATTTATAGAAACAACATAAATGTCCATCAAGAGATGAATAAAGAAAATGTGGTATATGTGTATATAACACACACACACACACACACACACACACACACACACACGATTATTCAGCCTTAGAAAAGAAGGAAATACCAGGCATGGTGGCTCATGCCCATAATCCTGGACACTTTGGGTAGCTGAAGTGGGTGGATTGCTTGAGCCCATGAGTTCAAGACCAGCCTGGGCAACATGGTGAAACCTTGCCTCAACAAGAAAAAAAAAAAAAAAAAAATTAGCAGGGTATGGTGGTGCACACCTGTAGTCCCAGGCACTTTGGGTGGCTGAGGTGGGTGGATCGCTTGAGCCCAGGAGTTCAAGACCAGCCTGGGCAACATGGTGAAACCCCGGCTCTACAAAAAAATGCAAAAAGAAAATAAGCCAGGTGTGGTGGTGCACGCCTCCTAAGGTGCTACTTAGGAGGCTGAGGTGGGAGGGTTACTGGAGCTCAGAGAAGTCAAGGCTGCAGTGCACCATGATTGGGCCACTGCACTCCAGCCTGGGCAACAGAGTGAAACTCTGTCTCAAAAAAACAAACAACAACAAAAAAAAGGAGGAAATTCTGCCTCTTGTGACAACCTAAATGAACTTGGAGGACATTATGCTAAGTGAAATAGGCGAGACACAGAAAGGTAAATACTGCATGATCTCACTCATATGAGGAATCTAAAAAAGTTGAACTCACAGTAACAGAGCAGAATGGTGACTTCCAGGGGCTTGGGGTGGGGGAAATAGGGAGTTGTGGGTCAAAGGGTACAAACTTTCGCTTATAAGATGAATAAGTTCTGGAGACCTAATGTGCAGCATGGTGAATATAGTTAATAATAATGTATTATGCACTTGAAGTTTGCTAAAAAAATAGATCTTAAATATTCTCACCACAAAAAAGGTAGCATGGGAGGTGATGCACGCATTAATTAGCTTGATTGTGGTATGACTTCACAATGTATACATATATTAGGTCATCACATTGTACACCTTAAATATACACAATTTTCACTTATCAATTATCCCTCAATCACATGCAGAGGTCTCGGGGAGGATGAGTTTTGACGCATCCTTGGCTCATGATATTATGTCAGCAAAGGAACAAAAAAGGACCCCACTAGACTGTCCATACCCGGTGCTGGCAGACTTGCCTTCTGAGCATGTGGATGGTCATGCCACTGCAGCATGCTCACTGGGGACAGCCTGGACTGGGGTGGGGGCGGGGGCTATGACTGTGGGCCTGATTTGTGAAGGGGCCTGGCACCTTCAGGGCTATGCCTGGCCAGCAACAGGTGCTCTCTGAAGGTGGGGCAGGACTTGTCATTAACCAGCTGTATGACTTTAGGAAGTCCCTAAATTATATACTCATCTCTAAAATGTACAGGTTGGGTGAAGATTCCTGGAAACTGTGGAGAAATTCCCTGAACTCTGAAGTCATGCTGCTTGGGAACACTTGGCTTTCTACCATCAGTGGAAAGCCCTGACTTCTTTTAGATTTAAAAATAGACTTTGCGTGTGGGTAGCTTGCAAACACCTGAACTTGAGGTTTTGCACGTGGAGGGCATGCTAAGAGACAGGATCCGTAGGAGTGTAGAAGAAATATTTAAAAATAAAGGTTGAAATGTGAATAGAAGTGGAGTATTGACTCGAACTCACTCTACTACCACCTTTTTTAGAAATTTATTTTGCAGTGGAAGGAACTTGGGGACTGGGATACAAACAGGGTCTTTTAAAACCTGGAGGGAGTCATGGGAAGATCAGGGCAGATGCAGACCCCATTGATGAACCCTGCAAGGAGCATGATTCTAATTCAATATGAGGAAACGGTTTCCTAAGAGCTGCCCAGTTAATCATGACACAGCAGGACAAATGCACACAGGAGCACAGAGGTAGTGATCTGGATCAGCGACCTGGCTTCAAATGACACTTGCAGCAAACACAAGCCAGTGAGTACTCTGAAATGAAGGAACTAAGACCTGGGCTGTCCTGATTGCAGCTTTCCTATGTCCAAAGCCACAAAGATATGAGAAGTGGGCTCATATGGAGGAAATATTTTGAGGGCAAAAATATTCATGGATGAGTTTTACACGGCCTAAGAAAGGCCAGAAATCCACGTGCTGGAGAGCAGGGATTTTTAACCACATACCCTGGGACCAGGCAACAGAAAAAGGAAATTTCTGACTGAGGACCAGGCAGGGCCTCCGCACATTCTTCTATAAAATATTTTTTTATTGGACATTTAAGAAGGAATTTATTCCATGCCGGGTGAATTTAGAATTATGGGCTTGGTTGAGGCCTCAAACAGGTGATTGTGGTAATTTAGAGAGAAAGCACTAAGCTATTTCTGTCACAAGGCCGGCCCAACCTGAAAATAATAGTGCTTCCTTGTATTTATAGAGAGCTGAATACTTTCCAAAGTGCTTTTCCATCTATTATCTCATTTGATCCTTACAATGGGCCAGAGATGTCAGCCGTGTCTCTGCCGTGGGGCTTTGAAGGAGAGCTTTCCCCTCTCTGGGTGTCAGTTTCCCTACCGAAAAGTGAGGGGACTGTGCTCATTACTCAGTATTTGTTCTCATCAAGTATTCCTTGAGAGCTCCTACCACCAGGACTAACATCTGAAGGCAGAGTTTCTCAGCTCAAGGTCTCTGAACCGGCTGCATCATAATCCTCAGAAAGCTGGTTACAACACAGATTCCTGGACTCCACCAGGACTGAGGAGCTGGATACTCACAGGACCCTGGGAATCTGCATGTTAAACATTCTTGCCAGCTGATTCTTATGCATACCAAAATTTGAGAACCTCTGCCCTCATATTTCATAACTCCTCAGCTTTGAGATCTTGTCACATAAAACACACATGGCAACTGAAAAAATCCTAAAGAAGTATAAAATTCTGATGAGTGGGGAGAAAACAGTCTAGTGTTGGCTGTCTCTGATCATCCAGATAATAACAGCCTCTCAAGGATATAATTAGTGCCCTCAAAATTGGAATATATGACTGTTTAATAATTTAAGTGAGATCATCAGGATTAATGAATAGCAGCTGAAATTAAATGTGAGCCCATAAATCCACACAGGCCTGTTATACCAAGGCAATTATTTAGGACAAGGCATCCTGGAAAACAGGGGTCTGGCCAAGGCTGAAGGCATCTTAACTTACATCTCCTCCCATGACCCCGGGTATACGTTCAAAGACATCATTATCCAAATCTATCACAAAGGACACTTAGCGACCTGCCATGCCTGTAATCCTGTGTTTTCCAAAAGTCTGAGAAGATTTTCAACTCTAACAAAATAATCTGAGATGTCTGTTAAGAATGCAGATTCCTGAGGCCCACCCTAGAACCACTGCATCAGAATTTCTATGGGTGTCCCCTGGTAACCTGCATTTAACAAGCTCCTCAGTGATGCTGATAAGCAGAAGAGTTAAGAGCCATTGCTTGAACCCAGATGACCTAGGACCACGAGGGTACAGTCCAGGTTTGGGATGTCTGCTTTGAAGGTCACTTTTTTCTTGGCCACCAGACTAGAAAGTTCTCCTCAGGGTTCTTTCCTTCTGTGGAAATCAGCACCCTCTTGTATGTCCTCAAGGCACTGTTTAGCTCATTAATCTCGCATTTTTAATTTCATCTCATTCCCATAATGAGACTTCGAGGTAGATGGGGTAGCTCAGCGTTTCAGTTAACAGTAATAATAACAAGCATCACCATAACAACAGCATCATTAACAACAACCACTGAAGGAATGACAGCCATGTGCCCGGCCCTGCCACAGTACAGTACCTCACCCAATCCTTACCCAACCCATGAAAGGGAAGACAGTAGTTATGGCTTTGGGGTTAGAAGTGACAGAAAATCAACTCCAACGAGTTTACATAATAAGAGAATGTACTGGCTCATGGGATGAGGAAAAGACAGGGTGGAACTGGTCTGAAGCACATCTGGACTTAGGACCCAGCCATTAACAAGGATTGGGTGGGAGGTGAGGAGTGGTTCCCCAAACTGACTACATTCTCCATCTCCCCGAAGCTTAAAGGGGGGAAGGAGACGGGGTTTTATGTCTACTACAAAAATATTCAGTGTCACTCTGCTCAGGAAGAAGGTCTATTATAGGTCATTTTCATTCCTTCATGAGTTCAAGTTCTGTCGTATGGCAGCAGAACGTGTATGCTGGGAAAGGTAAGGGCTAGTCTTTCCTCCTGCCTGGTTAAAACAAATCTGCTGGCTGGTGTGGAGGCGCTGGGAAGGTAATTGTTAGTTTGAGTTTTCTACTAACAGCGGCTGGAGCGAGGTTATTATTTAGAATATTCTAAACCGTTAAGTTCTGACAGCATACAGGAAAAAAAGAACCCAATTTCTGAGAAGACTGGACAAAAAGCATAGCCTTATAATTCCACTTGCTTTCACCTTCACTGCAGATTATTAGCAATGCCCAATAAATCTCATTCATTAACAAGCCCAGGAGTGGAGGACAAATAGGAGATGACAGGAAGTTATTGGTTATTTTGAGGTTCCTGGTTGCTTATAAATAAGGTGGGCATCTCTGAAGAGGTCTGCATTTATAAAGCAAATAAATAAAAAAATTTTATTATTCTAGGAGGAATGAGCATTTTGGTCTTTTAGGCTAAGGAACTGAGTGAACACGAGGATCCCCAAAGGTTGGAGAAGGCAGCCTGCATCTGTGAATACTTTACAGGAACTGACATCAGTAAATCACAAGAGAGAAAGGGATGTTACTTCGGCCTTAACACATGTCAATTTCTTTGTTCTGTATAATGATGTAAAAATTCCATTTTCATGAGATTTCTGTATTTGAGACAGTAAAACATGAGAAAAAGAGGGAAAAAAGAAATTAAACTTTTAATACCCATGAACACTGCATTAATGTACAGTACTGCAATTTTCTTTTTTTAAAAAGAAAATTGGAATAAATAAATGATACATAAATGTGTATATTTGGCCTTCTTGATCCTCAGCTGTCAAGTATTGACTATTTTTAGCTATGAAAATTGGTAGCATTTTAAGTCTCTGATGTAAACAGCTCTAAAGGTGCCTCCAGATTCAAATCAAAACAAAATTGACTCTGGAGTTGTGGTTGTCTGATAAAGATGTGCTTGAAAGTTTCAGGGGCAGGAAGTTCTGTAAGGAAATTGGGAAGAATCCCTGAAGTATCTGTGTTTGCAATGGGTTGCAATGGGTTCGCTGCCCGTGGGTTGGGTGTCAGGCAGTAGGTTAGAACTAATGCCTACTTTTTGGCCAATGTGCTTCGTTTGCCTGCTAGAACCAACATTATTTAGAGGATTTATAATAAATGAAAACAGCAGAACATACCTAGTAGACATAAAGAGATGTACCCAAGGTCATGATGGAGCATTTCATATCGCCATTTAAAAGTTTCCGTTGCTTTATTTAGGAGGTGGGAGCACACAGAGAAGGGGAATCTCTTGGAATTTGGTTTGAATGCTCTACTAAACGTGAATTTTCCCTTTAGGCAAATGTTGTCTACAAACAGGCTTCCTATAAAGTGAGACATAATGTGTTTAAGTCACTTACAACAGCGTCTGGCACATAGGAAGTGCTATATAGGTGCTGTGTCATATTATTATTATCGCTGTTACTGCTATTTTCCCCTCTGCAGGCAAATGAGCACTTTCAGCTCCCCACTTACTGAGCTTGAGAATGTGAATGACGTGAATAGGGCTTATCTGGTATGCACTAGACCAGGTTAGTATTAAGGAACCTATCAGGTTGGTGCAAAAGTAACGGTGGCATTTCCTATGAAAGGTAATGGCAAAAGCTGCAATTGCTTTTGTACCAACCTAATACTTTTATTTCAGCTTCAGATCTCATCTCCCTTCAAACCCTGAGTAAATAAGAATTCACATCAGACCTCAGCTGGTGGGAAGGCCCAGGAGTTTTCTGAAGATAGACTATGACAGAAGGGGGTAGCTCCTCTGCCCTCTCCCTGGGGACATTATCGAAGGATCCCCAGCCTTGTGTTTCATGGGCTTTTACTCACCCCTACTATGTTTTTAAGGAAACACTAAAACAGTAGAAAAGGCTACACTTTGATCCTCATAAGAAAAGCAAGAGAGTATCTGTGATTTACCACACTCTTGCTGCACCAAGTTTTTAAAATGTAGAAGGTTCACCCGCATCAATAGAAGCATCACCTTTCTGAAAATATAATGCAGCTATTTTCCAATACGGAAACAATTCTTTCCCAGACATTGAAGCTTTTGATGCTTCAGATACAATCTGAGTGATTTATTTGATTTTTTTTTTTTTTTTTTTTGCTTTCTCGATAAGTCATTTATACAGTGTTTAATTCACAAAATCCTGGGTCTTCTTTTTAAAAAGATGCACAAAATATCCCAAAGATATATTGACTCTTGCATCCTGTGTTTCTACCAGATATCCACCAAAAGGTTTAACGATTTCCGTTATTATAAACTAATTGATATTTTGTAACAGTTTTAATCTTCTTAGCTGTTCTCTCCTTTGGAGTCTGAGGGAGAGGCGTTTAGGATGTCAAAGATATGAAAGGAGAAGAGGATCAAGAAAGCCTGCGGATTTCCTTAGTTGGTATGACACCCTGGAGATTGATACTTGAGATGTGGAATTCTTAAGATTGCTGAGTCCATTGTGGGGAAGATCAATCCCTTCCCTCAATGCGATTCCCAATGAGGAGGAGATGAGTATGAGGGCAGGTAAGCAGCTGAGGCCACCTCCCAACCATCTCTCCAAGCCTCAGCTTCATCATCTGGAACAGAAGTCACTTCCCCTGCCCTTGTACTTTCTTAGCGAGAAAACTATTTTGCCTCTAGGGAGGTTGTGGAGGTGAGGCCGGACAGGTGGAGGTAAAAATGGTCACTGTGCCTGCACAGCTGGCTTTATCTGTCCTCCTTGTGCCATGCTTATTGGCACAGACCCTGTCCTATCAGGGAGGCCATGGTTCCAAACCTGCTAAACCTGTCCCTGGGTCAGTCAGTTCAGAAGGAAAGGGGTACAAAGAGTTTCATGTTGTGTTCTCTGGATCAGCCTCTACAACAATAGAGCTGATATTCTGGTCTTCCTTGACTCCTGTTTCTGTGTCACCATTGTCTCAAAGAAGAAGAGATGGGTAATCATTTCATAATGACAAGGGGAAGGGATTGTAAAAAGGTAAGTGAAAGAAATCAGGATGCAAAGTTATATATGATTGAATGTTCACTCCATAAATGCCCATAAAAAGGGACTAAATGTAGATTCCTACTATGGAATGTTATCTAGCTATTAGAAGACAAATGAGTTTGCTCTGTTTCTACTACTGACCTGAAGGATAGCTGTGATACATTAACAGAAAAAAAAAAAGTTGTAGCTTTCTGCCCATGGACGCCACTGAGGAAGCATCATTAAAGTCTCTTTTCCCACTGCTATCATGTTTAAGTCAGAGTCTCCTAACGAGTCCATGCAGCTGCTGAAGCTCTTCATTGGAGGGTTGAGCTTTGAAACAACTGATGAGAGCCTGAGGAGCCATTCTGAGCAGTGGGAAATGCTCACTGACTGTGTGGTAAGGAGAGATCCAAGCACCAAGCGCTCCAGGGGCTTTGGGTTTGTCACCTATGCCACTGTGGAGGAAGTGGATGCAGTCATGAGTGCAAAGCCACACACGGTGGAGGGAAGAGTTGTGGAACCAAAGAGACCTGTCTCAAGAGGAGATTCTCAAAGACCAGGTACCCACTTAACTGTGAAGAAGATGTTTGCTGATAGCATTAAAGAAGACACCGAAGAACATCACCTGAGATGATTTTGAACAGCATGGAAAAACTGAAGTGACTGAAATAATCACTGACTGAGGTGGTAGCAAGAAAAGGGGCTTTGCTTTTGTGACCTTTGATGACCATGGCTCTGTGGATAAGACTGTCTTTCAGAAATACCATACTGTGAGCGGCACAGCTGTGAAGGTAAGAAAGCCCTGTCAAAGGAAGAGATGGCTAGTGCTTCATCAGCCAAAGAGGTCAAAGTGGCTCCGGAAACTTTGGTGGTGGTCATGGAGGTGGTTTTGGTAGGAATGAAAACTTCGGTTGTGGATGAAACTTCAGTGGTCATGGTGGCTTCGGTGGCAGTGGGGATGGCTATAATGGATTTGGTAATGATGGAAGCAATTCTGGAGGTGACAGAATCTACAATGATTTTGGCAATTATAACAGTCTTCAAATTTTGGACTCATGAATGGAGGAAACTTTGGAGGCAGAAGCTCTGGCCCCTTTGGTGGTGGAGGCCAATACTTTGCCAAACCACGAAACCGAGGTGGCTATGGTGTTTCCAGTACCAGCAGTAGCTATGGCAGTGGTGGGAGATTTTAATTACTGCCAGAAAACAAAGCTTAGCAGGAGAAGAGAGCCAGAGAGGTGACAGGGAATATACAGGTTATATCAGATTTGTGAACTCAGACAAACACAGTGGTGGCAAGGCCCAGTTGCTATGAAGAAGACATGTTTTAGACAAATACTCATGTGTATGGACAAAAAACTCAAGAACTGTATTTGTGACTAACTGATAACAGGTTATTTTAGTCTCTATTCTGCGGAAAGTATAATGCATTCCAACAAAGGGTTTTAATGTCCATTGTTTTTTGTTTTTTTTTTTTGCACCATGCAGTTGATTGCTAAATGCAGTAGTCTGATCATGATGCTGAATAAATGTGTCTTTAAAATAATAGTTATAAAGTAATTCGTACAGTATGATCCCATTCAAAGAGGGAGAAAAAGCATGTAAAGCTTAGGAGTAAAGGTTCTGGAATCAAAATGGATGATTTCAAATCCAATTTCTGCCTCTTTGAGCTAAGTACACATCAGCAACTTACTTAACCTGTGCTCCAGTTTTATCATCTGGAAAATGGGGACAAAAATATTAAATTTATAATTAGAAAAAAGAGGTCTGATATCATAAATATTAAATTTACAATTAGAAAAAAGAGGTCTGATATCATTGAGGCTACTATGGTTTTCACACTGGGCATGACAGAACCTAACATAGTGCTGTGATAATAAATGAGTGAATGCACCTAGCACATAGTAGAAGCTCAATAAATATGAGTTCTTCTTATTACTTGTTGTTACATATTAGTATGATTACGCAGAATGGTCTGGGATGATACATGCCAGACTGCAAACATGAATTTCCTCAGTGGGGTGGGACTGGAAGGGAATTGGCAGGGTATGAAAAAGAAAAGAGAAATGATAAAACACTGAGAACAAAAAGAAAATTTACAAATGGCATATAAGCATACAAAAAGATGCTCTATATCATATGTCACTAGAAAATTCAAATAAAAGTAAAAGTGAGATACCACTAAGCAGCTATTAGAATGGCAAAATCCAAAACACTGACAGTATCAAAAGCTGGCGGGGAGGTGGAACAGCAGGAATTCTCATTCACTGCTGGTGGAAATGCAAAATGGTACAGCCACTTTGGAAGACAATTTGGCAGTTTCTTATAAAACTATACATACTCTTACCAAATGATCCAGCAATCACACTCCTTGGTATTTACCTAAGTGAGCTGAAAACTTACGTCCACACAAAATCCTGTACACAGGTGTTCATAGTAGTTTTATTAATATTTGCCAAAACTTAGAAGCAGCCAAGATGTCCTTCAGTAGGTGAATGGATAAACAAACTGTGGTATATCCAGACAATGGAACATTATTCAGCACTAAAAAGAAATGAGCTCTCAAGCCATTAAAAGACATGGAGGAAACTTAAGTACGTATTAGTGAGTGAAAAAAGCCAAGCTGAAAAGGTTATATACTGTATGATTCCAACTACCTGACATTCTGGAAAAGTAAAACTACAGTGACAGTAAAATGATTGGTGGTTGCCAAGAGTTACGGAAAGGGAGGGGTGAATAGGTGGAGCACAGAGGATTTTTAGGGCAGTGAAACTACTCTGTAAGATGCTATAATGATAGATATATGTTATTATACACTTGTCCAAATCCACAGAATGTACAACACCAGAGTGCACCCTGATATAAACTATGGATTTCAGGAGAAAATGATGTATCAATGTAGGTTCAGTGATTGTAACAAAGGTACCACCATGGCATGGGATTTCGATAGTGGGAAACTCTCTGTACTTTCAGGTGAGATGGCGTATGTTCAGGCCACGGACTTACCTACTTTTAACTCAATTTTGTTGTGAACCTAAGCTGTTCTAAAGAATAAAGTCTATTAAAACAAAAACCACTAGGGGAAACAGCCTAAATTTTAATAATAATTGCCTCCAGGTGATAAGGTCATGGACGGCTCTTTCTGCACTTCCCACATTTCTCCTCAACTCCCAGCCTGCACTTGTCCCGCTCTTTCTGCCTAAAACATTATTCCCTTCCCTAACCCTAAGGAGTAATATCTACAACCCTTTGGATTAAATTTCACTGGAATCTTCTCTAGGAAGTCTGCCCTGCTGTCCTCTGTACTCTACATTGCCTGGACTTTCACCAGGTAGCATGTATTTCGCAGCTTCACAGTCTCACAGTCTTACAATTGCCCCTTACCTCCTCTTTGCCTACTGGAGCTGTGGAGGGAAGCCTGTTTGATTCCTCATATCATAGCGCAAAGTACAGTGTCTGGCACAGAGTCATGTCATGAATACTGCTGAATACATGAACACAAATTACTTTGATAAATTAGAACAGACATATAGAAAAACAAAATAAGCAACAAAAAACTCAAAAAGGTGAAAGAACCCAAGCAATAAAATGTAGGCAGGAAATGGCCACTCCAACAAGTTGTGGTGGTATCAGAAGCAAACTAAGATGGCTGGAGAGAAGACAAGAAATGGAGAATAGATGCTTATCAGGCAGTGTCAAGAGTGATGTGTTGAAATGCAAAGAGAGGCGGGGCAAAATGGATTTCCGTGATGTGTTCCCATGACTGACATGGTATGAGAGTGCAGGTAAGAGTTAATAAGTCCGTCATAGGAAGAGGACCACTGACCCTGGCCTCATGGGCAAGGTGAGCTCACTGCCATGTGAGTTAATGGGGCCAGCATCGTCCATACTCCTTCCAGCACCAATCATTGCCAATGACCTATCAACAGCTCAGCAAACACCTGCTAAGAGCTTCTATTGGGAACCATTCCCTATGTTTGTTTGTAGAAAGGGAATTTAGCTGGAGAAAAGGCTGTCAATGAGATCATACCACAGCCTGTCACTTTTGTACCATATCATTCCAGGCAGCCTCCAGTTAATCCAAACACAGTAATTCTTTCCATTACCACATATCTATTTTTTCTGGAAAAACAACACTGTTTGAAAGTGGTAAAGGCTAAGGAGAACAGGAAATAAAAACAAACAAATGAACAAGACCTTTCTTGTTTTTCCTAATAAAAACATGCCACCCAGGCAGTACAACCCACGGACAGGTCTGGCAGCCTATATGCCCCATCTTTCCCTTCCACATGTGCAAAAATACCTCAATGTCCTCCTAATCCTCGAGCAAAGCTCATACATTTGAAGAGCTTTTGGACACCCCTGGCAAACTGTAGTGTTCTATTTGTAAGCAGGGCCAGGATTATTCTGGTGTCAGTGTATGCTTCCACTCCAGTCCCCGATGCTGCCTGGACAAAGCTCTGGGTCTTATTTCGAGAATTCATTTGCTCCAATTTTGTCTCCTACCCGAGGTCTCGACCCTTAGCTGAATTACAATGAGTTGCCCTGAGGATCCTGGAGGAGATTCATTTCAGAGGAAAATGCCTTCGGCTAGGCAGTACCAATCTAGCTTGTAGTTAGCATCTATGAATTTCAGCTCTGAGAACAGCCTCTGCTAATGTAGCCCAGAGAAATCTGTCTTGTAGGATGGTCGATATTTGCCATACTTTAGACAGGCCTCTCCATAATTCTGAAATTGTTTCTCTCAAATCTCATTTTTAAAACAATCACTGCTGAGAAAGTTTTCCTACAAAGCCGCCTTGAGAATTTCTTCTTGAAACAAGAATGATTACTTTTCTGAAAAGTGCAGGTTGCAAAACATGACAGCCGAGGTGCAAGACTGAGGGGCGTGAGGTGGGAGCTCTCCTCTGGGCTGGGTGCTTGATTGGTTGAGAAAAAGGGGCAGTGATCGGGGGGTCTTGGATTTCATTCTCATCTGTGAAATGGGACAGTATTATTTTTCTTCTCTATCTTTTTAGGAGTTGGGAATGGCACTACATTGGATAAACATTTTTCCTCTCTGGAGAAACGGATGCACTTAAAGAATGACCTTCTTATGAAGCGGTCATATCTTTTCTTTATCAAGATTGTTACACTTTTTGTGGGGGAGAGGAGTTACTCTGGTATCTTTACTGCTGAGTACAACACTAAGGAAACTGGGATATTTAGAGGTGCAAACCATTATAGGTTAGGACTAACACATTTGATGATGAATTCTTTTTAGCAAAAAGTATGCACTTTAATACAATGGGAAAGTAATTTATTAAGAAGTGCCCTTGAAAATAGAAAGGAATAATGCATTTCTGCAGATGTGTCACTTAACCAGCTGAGGTGAGGAGGCACAAGGCTGCACTGCGACCCAGATATGGGGTCTTGTCCCTCTTCTGCAACCAGCTAGTTGTGTGCTCCTGGTTAAATCTGCCTACTGCTCCAGGCCTTGGGCTTCCCATCTGTAAAATGAGCAGGCTGTGTTACATAGTGGTTTCCACATATTTTTTTTTAGCAGTGGAACTCCCCCTAGTAAACACTTTTTCAGAAAGTTAATACAGACCATGCCAGGAGAGGCACCTGAACCCCACTTGTGCCTATGAGGTTCTCCACACTCTCACAGCGTTTCCTGAGACTTCTCTGAGGCCTCTGCTGCTTTGAGGAGCAGGCACAAAGTCACTGACCTAGATGATCTTGAAATTCTTTTCTAAGTGAACAAGGAGAGATGCTTGTTTTGAATCTGGCTGATGTCTGGTTTATTCCATCTCTGGAGGACGGATGCCCTGTGATGCCCAGAAGCAGATCCTGCTGAGTGTTGCAAGCCCAACCCCAGGGCAGCTGATACTTCCGAAAAACAGGTTACAGGGACCTGAGCCTGAAAACACAGACGTGGGCCAGCACCAGCCCCTGCAGAAACTGCAGTGTCTTCCACAGCCACATCTGTCTCGCTGGCTGAAGATGGCCCTGCTGCTGGTGATGGTTTTCGGTATGCGTGGGTAGCTGCTATCCATTTCCTCCCTCCCTCCTCATGCGTCTATTGACTCATTCACAAATATTTATTAATCACCTCCTTCTAGACCACAAGTGGTCTAGTGGGGGAAAACTGAAAATGAATAAACAGCTCAACAAATAGCCATGTAACTGTGCATGCAGCATGGTGAACAACAGTAGTGGTGGGGCCTAAATGACGGTGGGATGAGGGCGGCCAGCCGTCGGAAGAGCTGGGAAGAGGGTGTTCAAGCAAAGGAAGAGCACAGGATCCCAAGGCAGGACAGAGCATGGTGTGTGCTGTGCTCCAGGACAGAGAGCCCTGCTGTGGCTGGGTCTTTGCAGGGAGTGAGAGAGTAAGCGCAGCCCTCACTGCCACTGCTGTGGCCCTGAAAAAGAGTGCAACAAGGAGCCTGCTCAGAGCAGGCAGCCCCTACTTGAGGGAAGGCCAGGTGTTTGTCCCCAGGTGGCAGAGGCTGTTTATGCTGCAGAAAATCAATTAATCACCTGAGCAATTTGCTCATTTTTTTTTCCTTTCTACTGCCAGCTGTGAGCCTTTGGCATGTGGGTGGCAGCCCATGCTGGGAGAAAGATGAGGTTGGGAGAGGAGTCTGGGAAAGGGAAAGCAGAAGAGAGAAAGCAAGAGGCAGTAGTGGAGCCAGGGCCTGGGTGCTGAGTCCATAGGCCTAGGGGTGCCGCTCCATGGCCTGTGATTTTGGGCAGATGACTTAGCCTGGGCTCTTCATTTGAGACAAGGGACCCCAAGGCTTCCCTCAGAGTCTGCTGTCAAGAATAAATGAGAGAATACATGGGCCTGGCATATTTAGGTTCTCCCCAAAGTGGGGGCTGCTATTATAAAGAGAGGGGTGAAGGGACAAGGAGATAATTTAGGTTGAGGATGAGACCAGAGACCATTTTCTCAGTGTTTTACAGTTTGCAAAAATCTTCCCTATAGAAAGGAAAGACGTACCTACACCCACACATCCGTTCTGTGCATGCTCCTCTGTACACTCATCCCTGACTCCCCTTCCTGCATACCAATCATAAGTAATGTCCACAACAGAAATGATACCAAGCTCAGATGTCTATTTTTAATGTTCACTCTGTGCCAGGCACTGTCCTAAGCACTTGATAGACCTCTATTAACTCATTTGATGGTCATGGCCACCTAAGAGGTCGTAGGTACTACTGTGATCCTATTTTATAGATGAAGGAACTAAAGCTCAGAGAGGTGAAGTGACTGGGTCAAGGTCACAGAGACAGTATGTGGCAGGGCCAGGATCAGAGACAGCCATTGCCAGGCTCTCTGCCCAACAGCTGGATGAGGAAGGCACACCCCCACCTTCAGCGGGCTCATAGTCCTCGCTCTGCGGATATCGATAAATCTCATATAGTGTGCTCGAGGCTTACCGTCAGTACTTCCAGGGTGGAAGTACTAAGAAAACTGAAGAACCGAGCTCTGCTCATTCATCAAACATGTATTAAGCACCTACTGTATGCCTAAGGAGCTGGGGATCAGTGGTGGACAAGACTAATATGCTGGTCCCTGCAATCAGGATAGACGGTCTAGTAGGGGAGACACACAACACACCAGTGTTCACACAAATACGTATTTTAATTCTACCTGTGATAAGTGATAACAGAAAGGAAGGAAATGTAAAGGGTGGCATCAGAATGAGTATATGTCAAGAGGTAGGGAACACTTTAGAGATTAGGTAAGAACTGAGTTAAATGTCTACACAGACTCTCTCTCTTTCTCTCTCTCTATCTCCCTCTGAGGCCTCTGTGCTAAAGGCATGTAATTACGAGTGTGGTATTAAAATGGGGCGATGGGCAGGTGAGCCGCTCCCGAAACTGTCAGCTGCAATTATTCTGGAGTGCATGCATACTCCCTCTCTTCACTGCTTATTAGTGCCTCTGCAGGAAGGTGAGAAGAGGAAAGGGTTTCTCTTGATTTTGCTGCAATTGGTGAAAGCTTTAATGCAAAGAATAGCTAGAGGCCATAGGATGAACGGCAATTTCTTCTTGAATTTCACTTTAGCCCTATCTCTGCACCCCAAGACGGAGAGTTATTCCACAGAGTGAGACTCACAGCGAAGAGGCTCTGTATGTAGCTAAGATCACATGCTTGGGGCCAGACAGACAGGTCACCACATTACCATCTGAGAATTATGTGACCAATGGTAAGTCACTTAACTTCTCTGAGTCTCCTCAGTTTTCTCATCTGTAAAATGGTGTGGCAGAAACTGCAATCCCAGGTGGGCTTACTTGACATCTCCAATCCATTTCTCCCATTCCTAACTCACCAAAGAGGCCACAAACAAAAACACTCACATTCCCTGCCTCCCTTGCAGAGAATGGTGCCCAAGCGTCAGAGATCTGGCTGAGAGTCTAAGGGACACTTTCCAGAATTAGAAGGCAAAGCCTTGACAGGTGACGGCTTTGTGCCCTTTGCTCTCCATCCTTCTTCCTGCCTGAAAGGGAGACTTGCCAGAGGTACCATTTTGTGACCATGAGGATGAGGAAGCAGAAAGAAAGAAACAGCCTGGTTCTTGGATGACAGCCCTGAGTAGCCAGTTGTACCAGTCCTGGATCTCTTGTTATGCAATATTTAACAAATAGATAGATAGAGACAGATAAGTGAATGAATCCTTCCACTTCTTTGAGCTATGTTTGTCAAGTTTTTTTTTTTTTTTTTTTTCCTGTTAATGCATTTCTAAATGGATACACAGGGGATAAAAATAGCAGCCACTTCATGAGTTGTGAGGATTAAATGAGAGAATGTGTGCATACTGCAAGGTCCAAGCATTCAGCCAATGATGGCCTATATGTTGACGCTGCTAAAGAAGGGAAAACCTGCCATCCCTTTGGTTAGTCGCCAGATGAAATGCAGTGGGTGGGAGGCTGGGTGGGTCAGATCCTACCTCGATCACTGAAGTCGTCGACCAGCACAATCTCAGCGACCAGCTCTGGGGGCGAGCGATTGAGCACACTGTGGACGGTGCGGAGGAGGGAGGACCAGCCCTCGTTGTGGAAAGGGATGATGATGCTTGTGTTGGGAAGTGTCTCCAGGTAGCGCTTGCTGTTGCAGCTAGAGGGAAATACAAAGGGAGGCAGAGGGCAGGGTCAGCTCTCATCCTGCCAAGAGAACTCGGGCACAGGGTTTGGCTAACTACAAATCCCACTCCCTCTCCAGACTTTAGGGAATGAGTTAACTCCAGGGAGACCTTGGTAACACAGAAACTTCTACATGATGTCCCGAAGTCCTATCGCCAATCTCTGCATATACAGCACCCAGGGATATGTATAAAATATCTCCCTGACTTTGAATAGTCATGATTTCACGTGGAGGACAGCCCTTCAGTAACACTCTGGCCTCTCTGTCCAGCTGTGATATTGTGATTTATAATAAGAACTATAGGCTTTGGTCTTTGTCCCTGATTCCTGGCACAGAGCTTCTAAAACATGTCATTTCCTAAGCAATAGGGGTGCTAGGAAAATCTATCGTTCTAATATTTCGTCTTTGGCCCCAGTTCCTGACACAGAGCTCCTAAGCCTCTTGGCATTTTCTGGGTGATAGAGGCATCTTTTGTTCTCATGAGGTGACTCTTGATGGGCTTCAGGAGGCGGGTTGGTCGCCAGAAAGAACATGCCATGATGAGAGGCTCGGAACTTTCAGCGCCACCCTACCATCTTCCAGAAAGGGGAGAGGAGCTGGGGATTGTGATGATAATCTATCATGCCTATGTGATGAGGCCTCCACAAGAATGTGGGAGGTCCTTCCCACAGACCCTGCCCTATGCAACTCTTCATCTGGCTGTTCATTAGAAAGACTGTATCCTTTCTAATTTCCTACATAATAAACTGGTAAACGTGTTCCACTGAGTTCTGTGAGCCACTCAGGAAGACAGTCAAATCCAAGGAGGGCGTTATTGGAACCAAAAAGCTGGCTGGTCAGACTTCTCTGAGGTCTGGATTTGCAAATGGCATCTGAAGTTGGGGGGTGAGGGCTGATCTTGTGAGACAAAGGCCTTTACCTATGGGATCTGACTCTAACTCCAGGCAGGTAGTGTCAGAATTGAATTGAATCACAGGACACCCAGCTGGTGTTGGAGAATTGCTTGTTGGGGGAGCCCCCGCTCCCTGCCCCACACATTTGGTCACAGAAGTGTTCTGTGTTGCATGTTTGAGTAGAGAGAAAAAACAGTGAGTTTGTTTTTTCCTACTACACCTTCCTCTCCAATGGAGGAGAAACGATTTATCCAGAAGTTTGGAAGAGTAAACTGAGCTTCAGCGGCTCAGCGCCTCCTCTTTCCCTCCCTGGGCTCTGGTCTCCACCAGCCCCATGGTAAGCTTAGGGATGCAAGGCCCTGCCCCTTGTGTCTTTCATACCATTATAACACCTAGAAGAATTAACATTGTTCCTTGATATCATCAAATATCTAGCTGGCATTCAAATTTCCCTGATCTTATGTCTTTTTATAGTTCGTTTGTTTAAAACAGGATCAAAACAAGGTCCACATACTGCATACAGCTCACGGGTCTCCTAAGTCTCTTTTATACATAAGTTGCCCTCCTTTTTTTTCCCCCCTTCAATTTGTTTGTTGAAGAAACTGGGCCATTTATCCTATAGGAGTTCCCACGGTCTGCATTTTGCTGCTTGCATCTCTGTGGTATCCTTTAAACCGTTCCTCTGTCCTCCTTTAGTTCTTGTAAACTGGTAGGTAGATCTATAAGCTTGACCTAATTCAATGAGCTATTCTGACAGCTTTTTCATAGGTGGTGGTGCAGGGATCCCTTAGGAGACACATTGTGTCCAGTTGTGTTTCCTTTTGTGATAATCGAGGCCCAAATATTTTATTTCATCAGGAGTTTGAAAAATGATTACATTCTAATTCTATTACTCTGTCTTCATTTACTAGCTGAAATTCTTCTTTAGAGAAAACTTTACCACATCAACTATTTGTTCACCCCCAAGTATAGGAAAGGCAGGGTAAGTTCTCAATTCTTTACAAGTCTTTAGAATGAGTTGGTTCCCTAGCATCCTTCAAAGATGGTCAATTATGTTAACTTATAAGTGGAAACATAATTAATGTGTTTCAATCCAATGCAGTTACCACTCTTACTGGTTCCCAAAAAAACCATCTTTAGCCAAAAGGAGTCTTCTCAGGTTGGCTCCTAAGTCCTTTGGACATGACCAGGGTACTGATAGCTTCCTTGTTTTCTGATAAAAGATATGCCAAGATTCCCCAGACTTAACTCGCACATTTCCTGCCCTAAGCTGGAATCAGCCATTCTGCCAAGGAACCTTTAATCCTTAATATCATCAATATCACCATGCAGATGCTGCAATGGTGATATTGCAATAAGCACTAAGGGTGTTCCTTACTACTAGTTTGGTTATAGTTTCTATGCCTTCCCAGTGGTCAGACTACAAATATATTTTATTTTTTATTTTTTTGAGACAGGGTATCACTCTGTCACCCAGGCTAGAGTGCAGTGGCATGATCTTGGCTCACTGCAACCTCCACTTCCCAGGCTCATGCCATCCCACCTAAGCCTCCTGGGTGGCTAAGACTACAGGTGTATGCTACCACACCTGGCCAATTTTTGTATTTTTTGTAGAGATGAGGTTTCGCCAAGTTGCCCAGGCTGGTACAAATATATTTTCAACAATACATTATGAGTTTAAGCAGAGATTTTATATTTAATATCTAGAATTACTGAGTTTTACTGAACTTGAATTTATTGTATCTTCTTTGTATTGAGATATCATTTACATACCATATAAGTTACTTTTATAATTTAGTAGTTCTTAATATAGTCACAGAGTTGTGCAACTATAACTACTGTCTAATTCCATAACATTTTCATCACTCCAAAGAAACCCTGTGTGTACCAGCTGTCATTCCTCGTCTTTCCCTCCTGCCAGCTAGCTGCTAGCAATCTCTCATCTGCTTTCTGTGTTCATGGATTTTGCTATCCTGGACATTTTATATGAATGGATTTACATTTGAGGCTTTTTGTGTCTGGCTACACTTAGTGTAATGTTTTCAAAGTTCATAAATGTTGTAGCATGCATCAGTGCTTCATTTCTTTTTCATAGCTGAAAAATAGCCCATGGTATGAATTCACCACATTTTATTTATCCATTCATCAATTAATGGATATTTGGACTATTTCCCCCTTTTGGCTATTATAAATAATACTGGAATGAACATTGATGTGCAAGTTTTTATGTACATGTTTTCAATTCTATGGGTACATAGCAAACAGCAGAATTGCTGGGTCAAAGTAATTTCATTTTTAACTTTGTAAGGACCTGTCAAATGGTTTTCCAAAGTGATAGCATCATTTCACATTCCCACCAGCAATATGAAATGAGATTTCCAATTTCTACACAGCCTTACCAATGCTTGCTATTGTCCATCTTTTAGATTATAGCCATCCTAGTGAGTGTGAAGTGGTATCTCCTTACGGTTTGATTTCTATTTCCCTAATGACTAATGATGTTGAGTATCTTTTCATATGCCTATTTGCCATTTATACATCTTCTATGGAAAAACGGCTAGTAAATGTATATTTTATTTTCAAATTTTTTTCTTTTTTTGCTAGTCAGTGTACAGAAATACAATTGATTTTTGTATCCTGCAATCTTGCTGAGCACATTTGTTGGTTCTAATAATTTTGTATGGATTCCTTAGAATTTCCTATGTACAAGATAATATCATCTACAAATAAAGGAAATTTTACTTGTTCCTTTCCAATATAGATGCCTATTTATTTCTTTTTCTTGTCTTATTGTCTTGACTAGCGACTCCAGTACAATGTTAAACAGAAGGCAAGAGCAGCCATCCTTATCTTCTTCCTGATCTTGGGAGGAAAAGCTTTCAGTCTCTCATCAATAGGTAAGATGTTAGTGTGGGCGTTTCACAGATGCAGTTTATCAGCTTGAGGCAGTTCCCTTCTATTCCTAATTTGCAGAGTGTTTTAATCCTGAAAAAAGAAGTGTTGGATTTTGTCAAAAAAAAAATTTTTTTTTTGCATCTACGGAGATGATCATGTAAGTTCTGTCCTTTATTTTATTAATATGATGTAGTTCCACTGATTTTCATATGCTAAACTAGCCTTGCATTCCTGCAATATCCTACTTGGTCATAGTATATAATCTTTCTTACATATTGCTGAATTTGGTTTGCTAGTATTTTGTTGAGGATTTTTGCATCAATACTCATAAGGGTCCATAGTTTTCTTATTATATCTTTGTCTGATTTTATTGTATCTCTTTTGCTAAAAATATAAATTCTTAACATTAATATAGCTACTTATTTGCTTTTTTCTACAATATATAATAGTTTCAGAGAACAATACTAATATTATGGCTAACAATATGATTACAGAAAAGTTAAGATATTTGTGTCTAGCATATGTGGAACTAGGAATCTACAGTCAAATTTTTATGTTTTTAAGCCACTTGAAATAATTCCTCTCTGTATGGTTAAGCCACTAACTCACACACATTGGGCTCATTTATTTCATTTAGCTCTTTATTTTTAGGGATTGCTTTCTGCATTTAATTTTGACTTAATCTTGTTTTTATAATTATATTAACTATTTACATGGTTCCCAAGTCAAATCTAAAAACCAGGTAATTCAAAGATTTCTGGTTTTTGTCTCTATATCCTCCATCTGTTTTTTCCTTCCTTCTAGGACTGCATTTTATTTTATGGTTGATTCTTGCATTCTTTCTTTCTAAGCAAGTCTATTTGGTCACACCAAGACCAAGAAATAAAGTTTATCAATTTGCTTTAAATAACTCTATAATTTAGCTTTAGGTGGGAAGAGGAATAAGAGGAGGGCAGCAACTTACTGAGTTCTAAAACAGTGATTCTGAAAGTGGTAGCATCACCGGGGAGCTTGTTAAAAATGCAGATTCTCTGGACACCCCAGACCACTTGAATCAGAAACTCTCAGGGTGGGGTCCAGCAATTTTTCTTTTATCAAGTTCCCGGGGTGACTTTGATGCCCACTCAAATTTGAGAATCATTACCCCAAAATATTCACATTCATAACTGGTAGACCTTGGGTTCCCTGGGAACAGATCTTGAGGTGAAAAATTATATTTTGATGGCTTCTTGGGGAGCACTCCGGGAGATTCACCTGTAAGGAGGTGAGACAGGCAGAGAAGTGAGGATGAAGCTGCCCCCATGTGGCTGCATTTGAGCCCCCCCGCCCATTTTACCAGGAACTCTATAGCTGAGAAGGCCTTTCTAAGTGGTCCTAGAGTGAGACAAGGTGCCTGGCCTTTATATCCAAGCCTCAATTAGTCGTTGGTGGGGGGGCCGCAACCTTGAGCAAGGCTGTCTAGGGCAATTCCCAGTGGGAACCACAGCTGTGAAGTGCCCACTGCCCCACCTGCCAGCATCTGGGGACACTGCATCTGCACAGAGTGCTGCCTTCTCACTCCAACACTGACAGAACCCCAAATGGAAGGCATTATTATCTTCCCCATGTTACACACAATGAGCCTGAAGCACAGAGATGGTGTAGAAACGCAGGCAGTCATACAACTAGTAACAGTAGGCTCTGAACCTGGTATTCACCCCAGAACCTGCCCTCTCAACCATGAGGCTGACAGCCACTGGCCACTTTCACATCCAATTTTCACAAGAGCCCCAGGGAGCAGGCAAAGTAGGGCTTCCATTCCCATTTCACAGAAGGCGCTGAGGCTCAAGGCAGAGGAGACGGCCCCCCAGGGGAAGGTGGAATTCCCAGTGCTGCAGCACTCCACAGTGTAACACAGCTCTGCCCCTGTGATGGGGCTTGAAGCACCGGACATTGGAGGGGGTGGTAGCAGTGTTCTGCCTGCCACACCTGGTTTCAGTAACTGACAGGATCTCAGGTAATGCTCAAAACAAGCCTGTGAGGAGGAAGGGACACAAGGAGGCTCAGCGAGGCGAAGGAACCTGCTGAGGCAGAGAAGCACCAAAAAATGGGCTTCCTCTTGGTTCCTTGAATGTGAGCTGGGCTTCCCCTGACTTCCCTGTCCACACCTGCCCCCTCAAATACATCACCTGACTGCCCGGCTGGCTGTTCCTCATACCTCCACATCCTAGCTTGAAGACTGCCTCCTCACAGAAGTCTTTCTCAGCTGTTCCCCCAGCTGTAGCTAGGTCCCTCCTGATATTCCATGGCAAAGATTAACCAAAACTATGGTCCAAAGCCTGTTGTTTTTGTGTGACCCTCAAGCTAAAATGACTTTTAAATTTTTTTTGTGATGGAGTCTTGCTCTATTGTCAAGGCTGGAGTGTAGTTGTGCTATCATAGCTTACTGCAGTTTTAAACTCCTGGGCTCAAGTGATCCTCCCACCTCGGCCTCCTGAGTAGCTGGGACTATAGGTGGGTGCTAACATACAAATCAAAGTAAACTATGCAATAGAGACCCCACGTGGCCCTCAAAGCCTGTAACATTTACTACATGGCCCTTTACAGAAAAAGTTTGTTGAGCCCTATTCTGTCTCCTAGCACCCTATTCTTTTCTTCATTGCACTTTATATATTTTTCCATTGCACAGAGAAGGTGTTTACTTCTCTACCTCTCTGCCTTCTTCCCTAGAATGTAAGCTCCATGACGAGGGAAATTCCCCCATTATGCGTAGCCTAGCACAGTACCAGGCACACTGTCTGTGATCAATAACTATTTGCTGAATGAATAAATGACCCCAGAGTTCACCTTCAGTCTTTTTATACCATAGCCCAAGTTCTTTTGTCTACATGTCTCTTGCTTTGTAGCTGCAGGGCAGTGTGATTCTCCTGCAGGAAATGCTCCTGTCCTTGCTGCAGGGAGGCCAGAGTCCAGGCTTCAGGGAGTGTCTCAGGAATTGCACCAACACAGTGAGCTCTGGCTGAGGACATTGGCTCCTTTGGGAGGATAGGGGATTTTCCCAGGGCCCAGAAGAGGGAACCTGAGGACCAGGCAGGCTCAGAAAGAACAATTGCCCACCTGTGTCTCCAGTCAGAAACCAGGTATGGCAGGCAGAGTAGCTGCCCTCAAGGATGGCCATGCCTTAATCCCCGGACGTTGTGAACATGTTTACCTTATACTGCAAAAGGGTCCTTGCAGACATGATTGATGTTAAGGACCTGGAGATGGGTTTGAGGAGCCAGGATTATCCAGGTAGGTCCAATGTAATCACAAGGGGTCTTTAAAAGCAGAGAATCTTTCTGTCTACATTAAAAGATGAGACAGAAGAAGCAGAGATTTGAACTATGAGAGGAGCTCCACCCACGATTGCTGGCTCTGAAGATGGAGGAAAGGGGTCATGAGCCCAGGAAGGTGGGCAGCCCTTAGCAGCTGGGAAGAGTCCTCAGCTGATAGCCAGGGAACAGGAGCCTCAGTCTTCAACCCAGACAAGCAAAGTTTCCCTAGAGCCTCTAGAAAGGAAGGTGACCCTGCCACTGACACCTTGATTTTGGCCTGGTGAGACGCATGCACATTGTACTTTTGACCTACAGAACTGTGAGAATACCTCTGTGTTGCTTAAAATGGTAAGAATACATTATGTGTTGTATTGTTTAAGCTTCCAGATTCGTGGTAATTTGTTATGGCAGCTATAGAAAACAAATACATGAGGGGTCGTCCTTGATACCCTTTTGCCCAGGGCATAAACATTATCTGCAAACATTTAAAAAGTGGAGGATTACACACAAAACCCCTAATTTCTGGTTTTTCTTAATCTTGGGAAACACTGACTTCAGAGTCTCATGCAACAGCAGTGGGCTGGAGGTGACAGTGGGTGCCCCTCTCTAGGGGGCAGGTGCTCTCCAGACACTTCAGTTCTCCACACTCCCCGCAACCTCACACCTGGGCAGCTTCAGCTATTTCATTCCTTCATGTTAGCTCCCAGGTCCCTGGAGATGCTGAAATCTGAGAGCCTGGAAGTAAAAACCACCAAGGGAAGGGGCTCCAGAGACTGCTAACAAGTTCTGGAGGTGGCCAGGTGCAGTGGCTCAAACCTGTAATCCCAGCATTTTGGGAGGCTGAGGCAGGAGGATCACTTGAGCTCATGAGTTTGAGACCGCCTAAGCAATATAGTGAGACTTCATCTACAAAAATTAAAACAAAAAACAGCCGGGTATATTGGTGGGCACCTGTAGTTCTAGCTACTTGGGAGGCTGAGGAAGGAGGATCATTTGAGCCTCGGAGGCAGAGATTGCAGAGGCAGAGATTGCAGTTAGTCAAGATCGTGCCACTGCACTCTGGGTGACCAGAGCGAGACTCTGTCTCAAGGTGAAAAAAAAAGGGAGAAATTTTTGGGGAGAAACTTGTGACATCTCAGGGCAATATATGTAACAACAAAATCTCTTTGTATGCCACTGAAGTGTACTGTTCAACTGTCAAAATGGGCAGGAGTCTCTCTGCAACTTACTTTGAAATGCAACAAAAAGTATAGTGGATTGAGGGGTGGAGACAGGGCTGGATGAAGATGTGATCAAGTAAGTAAACCAATGCTAATTATGGAATCGACATGGTGGGAATGTGGGTGTTTACTGTATAATTCTTTCAACTTTCCTTATGTCTGAAAATTTTTAGAAAGAAATGTTGAGGGGAAAAACAGGTCAGAATCCAAAAACTTCTTAGTTTTTGTACCTCTTCTAGAGGCACCAAAGGAAACTGCAGGAGGCAGATATGACCTTGCCCTGACTTAACCCTTGCAGTCCTGGCAGGAGGAAACTCTTGGCAGTCTGGCAGACAGCTCATTCCATCTGTGTGAACAAAACTCCCTTGATTCCAGTGGTCCAGTTCTGATGGAAAAGTCAGCCTCTCTCCTTTTGGGACCTTCCAGACTTCCTTCATATCCTCTCTTGCTCTTCCATCTTGCTGGCCTCTTTTCATCCAGTCCCCACACAGCCCTCCTCTGCCCCCTCCCCTCCTCTCTAATCCTTTTGATCATTTCAGCCAGCATTCTCTGGGAACCTGCTCCAACTTCATTATGTTGGCCTTCACAAATAAATGAAAGCACACCATCTTAAAAATCCCCTTTCCTTAACTCGGTTGAATCCTTTGCGGCCAAGGAAGACTGGTGGTATCTGGTTTTCTACAAAAGTTCCTGCCTTAACATCTAATTTCACAGGAGGCTTGCTTGATTGAAGCAGGGTTGTGGGGGGCGGTGTTAGCTGGAATAAATTGCCTGGGGTCCACAGGTGAAATACAATATAGCTATTACACAGCAGAAAGCCCTTACTCACTCCAAGCCCAGAGCTAGGTTCATAGCCTGCCGGTAGACACACAAACACCATCATGCATTAAGGGAAGTACACAAAACCACAATAGGCTAAATTCACTTCTAATTTAATTCAATCATGGAATTAAAGATTATTCAGAACTCAAATAAAAGGCTCAGCTTGGATCACAGCCCTGAACTTGTGCCTCTCTTTTTAAGTTTTTTTGATCTCTCTTTCTCTCTCTCCTCTATCCAGCCATTCATTTTCTAAATAAACACAAAACTTAAATTCGACTTTTGCCATGAGCACTAGTCATTAGTTTGGTCCCAGCTTAGTAGAGTTTCTTTGATTAAATAAAAAATTGTGTGACCTGCTCAACTTAATCTCCCCAGTATCCAGCAGGGTACCTGGTTCTAGAGACCTGCCCACAAGCCACCTTCCAGTTGACAGCCCAAGCAAAGCCCCTTTTTTCTGCCTCTTGTTTGGGTGCAGATTACAGCAGACAAAGGGGACCCAAGGACGGCACAGAAAAAAATAGAAAGCCGCCACTCATACCAGTGGCACCCCCATCTTAGCAGCCCCACTTAAGACTTGTCTACTTGTTATGTTTTAGGATCTCGACACTGGATGGTGGAGTGTGCCCTGTTTTTTTGAGTATGATAAACAAGAAGCATCCTTTCGTCCACATGTCTTCAGAAAGCAGCCACAGGAAAAGGGCCTAGAGCACTGCTCCCATTGCAAAGAGGCTGGGCATGGATAGCACTGTGGGCCAGGCAACGGTAACCTTTGCTTCCTCATGGCTTATCATGCCTGACAGTCTAGAGAGCACTTTTCCTTCTCTCTCCTCTAATCTGTGCCATATTCAAACGAGGGAGATGAAGCAGGGAGTGTTAATCCCATTTTCCAGATGAAGAAAATGGAGCTCAGAGGGGCAAATGACTTGGATTCAGGCCTCAAATCCAGGTAGTATTTATTTAAAACAATACTTTTTAAAAATTTTCAAAAGTGATCATTGCACAAATGTCTGGAAGACATAGAGAGGCTCAAAGGAAAACTGACAGTAGCAAACATACTGCCCTGCCACTGACATGTGGGGCTGACCTCTACTCAACATTCGGGATGTGTCCTCTCTGTGTTCTCCTCTGCACACATGTATTTGTTTTTACAATATGGTATGCAGCAATAAACTCTTCTGTGTCCCCCCTCTATTCCCCTAACCCCAGATGGCACCCAGGTCTTTATGAGCTTCCAAATGCAGCGTGGCCTCCTGAGGTGCTTGGAAGTGTCTCTCTGGATCAGGACTGGGCAGAGTGATGCCTCAGCAGAGGGTCAAAGTAATGGCACTCTGAAACTTCCAGCATATAACCTCAGTGTGGAGGCCCTCTTGAATCAATACTTCTGACCCCAAAGGGTACTGTGAAAGAAGAAACTTCTGTGGAGTTTAGAATCTTACAACTGAGAGTTGGTGGAAGCCTTTTCTCTCTTGCAAAAGCACTTTCACTGCCCTTTGGTTTACAGTCTGATTGGGTCCCAACCTTGACTAAGCAAAGCTTAGTGAGAGGTGTACAGCCCAGGGACAAAGAGACACAGTTGGGGAGGTTCATTGACACATGTTGAAATAGCGAAAAGAACAGAAACAGTGAATGTCCACCAACAGGGGAAGATTAAATAAAGGATGAAAAATTCAAACTATGGAATACTGATAAGCAGTTAAAAAATAAGGCAGAAGGTGACAATGACAATAATAGAAAACATCTGTTGAGGATTTCCAATATGCCAGACAGTGCTGTAGGCACTTAATATGCATTAAGCCATTTAATTGTCAAAATAATCTTACAGTGTAGGGAATATAATTCTCATTACAAAGAGGAAGAAACAAGCTACAGGGAAGAAACTTGCCTACAGTCAAATAGTTGGAAAGAAATGAAGCCCAGATTTAAACCCATCTGTCTTTAATACATATTAGTATTTTATAGGGCTAATTTATCAATCCTATTAATTGTATCAGCAAAAAATAAGAATGACTAGGTAAAAAACAAATAGTGAGGAAACGAAGTAGGTGTCAGAATTGGTGGCTTCTAAGAGCCTTTGCTCTGCCATGCGACAATCCAAGTCAACAACAGGTCCCAGCTGGACCTCAGTTTCCCTTTATATCAATGAGGGAATGGGCAAGTCTGTATTCTTTCTCTTTCTCTTGGTAGCAGCAACCTGATTTTCCTTGGGGAATCTCCTACACCTCACCTGTATAGGGCTGGGGTAGAGCTGACTCCTCTCTTGCCTTGAGGGTGGGCATAGAAGCCTGGCTTAGCAGACACAACATCTCACCTCTCCAGCCCTGTTACAAGTAGGTCTAGGAAAGGTACCTGTAAATCAGAGAAGGTCTTTGCTGAGACAACTGGGAAAGACGTAAGCTCTTTTCTGTTGAGATTGAACATGGGAGGATATACATCTGGTCTGCCTGGGGCAACCATGTGGACTGTTCCTTGCCTCAGAATGAATTTAACAGAGTGGAAAACAAAGCCAAGAGTTGGAGAGAAAGATTCCTAGTGGCATCAGTTGAGGACCTGGATCCATCTATGGTTGAAACCAAGGACTATTCCTGGCTTTTTCAGTTATATGAACCGATACATTTTCTTAAGTCAGCTTGAGTTAGGTTTTTGTCACTTGCAAATAGAAGAATCTTTGCAGATATAAGTAGATAATCTCTAGGTACATTCAGTCAAATGAATCTGTTTTGGACCCAGTGATGGCTTCTGAAGGACAAAGTGGCACAACTGTTGCCCAGACTGTACCTCTGATCTGAAGTGGGCAGGCTCTCTCTGCTGTAGGGGAACTTTGCTTATTCACTGACCAGGAGAAAGTGACCTGGGCAGAGGGCCATAATGGGATTGGGAGGAAAGGGAAATAACTCAGCTTGTTTGTAACCCAACAGCCCCTAATTTAACATTCCCTAAAGGATTCTGAGATCTTGGGACACAAAGACATATATGATATACTAAGATGTACCACCAAAGGTTAACACTGGAGCACTAGAAAAAAAAGGTCAAAATACAAGAGAAGCATTTCAAAAATCTTCTCTCTGAGTTGACTTTGAAATAGAACAATCCAATCATTTAGAAGGGAACTATAACAAACATTCAATTCCCTAGCATGGGATACCATCCACAGACCAAACTGAAATGCAAGTCAGTTGAACAAAACCAATATTTTATGTGCCTAAGGGAGTAAGAATGCCCTGGAACTGGGTTCAAATCCTGATTCTGCTCCTTTGCAGCTGTGAGACCCCGGCAAGTTCCTAACCCATGCTGAGCCTCAGTTTTCTTAACTAAGGAATGGGGATTATAACACCATAAGAATGTCATGAGAACCAGGTGAGACAGTACATTTAAAACAGCCATGTGGAGGGATAAGTAGCTGGCTGTTCTTGGGGATGCGTAAATGTGGAGGACAACTCATAGCAAAGATTTCACAGCTCCTGATTTCAGTTCTCTCAGAATCAGAGCTGGCCACCCAGGAAGGGCATGGGGCTTCAGTAAGGCTTTACAGAAGAGTTGTGCTCTAGTGGACAAGAATCCCACCTCAGGCTTTGGCCAGCTCATGACTCAAAACTTTCTCATTAGCTCACTCCCTTGCAACGGGTATTCAAGAAATGTAATATACTGAGCACTTACCATGTGACAGACACCATGCTAAGCCCTGGAATTACAATGGCAGGAAACAAGCTATTGTTCCTGTTCCAAGGGATACAGAGTCTAATCAGGGTTGTAGGGGATAGGCAAATAACATAAATAGTAATCAATTATGATAATTTTTTTCTACTTCCCTGTGTATGGCTGTGAGGTGACAGTAAAATGAAAACAGCCTAGAAAAGCACGGACTGAGGTATTATCAGTGTCACAGTTTCATGCCCAGGCCTGTGCCTTGCCATCAACAAGCAGGCCATGAATAGTTGCTGGGTTGAACTGGAGTTGGAAGGTAGTGAGGCTTAGAGGAGCTGTTTGGTGATCCCAGACCACATGGCCAGCTGGGAGGTGGACCTGGCTCCTCAGTTTAGTCCCAACACAAAGAGAAAATCTTTTGGAGACCCTGGATGTAAATAACACATCTAAATCAGACACAGTTTAAAGGAACCAATGTCTGCCATCATGTTCCAAATGCTGCCTGTTGGCTTGGCAAGTCCATGGGGGGCTGACCACGCAGCCTAGAGAAGTAGAATCTTCAAGAAGATTCAATGAACTTCAGCAACTAAAAACTCCCACTAATAAAAATATGGATGCCCTAAATATGCTTGCTCATGCCCATTCAATGTTCGTTCTCTTTTCTCAGTAGTTTGGTGTGGACTTGGAGCCAAAGAGACCAAAGGTTATAAGCTATATAACCTTGGGCAAGTTATCAAACACCTCCTTAGTTTCTTCCTTTATAAAATGGACATGTAGGTTTGAGCTGAGAAGTGAGTAAAGAAAGAACATGTTGGTGCTCTGTAAACATGAGAGTCATCAGGTACCGTCTTGATACAACAAGGAACATACATTCTGATTATACATAATATCTTGCTCATACCTTCCTTTCTGACAGAAATGACCAAGCCCACAGCCCTGGCTGAAGAAGGAGCCCTGGGTGTGCTCTATGACTGCCCCTTACCTGGCCACAGTTGCTTAGGGTAGAAGCAGACTTCTGACTCACAGGCAGCCAATCCATTGACTTGCCAGGGGTCAATGGCCTTGCAAGAAATCTGTGCCCAAATGAGGCTCACCAGACCATTCAAATTCTCTTTTTTGAAGACACAACCTTGATATATGGAAAGGGTGTCACTGAATTAATGAGGGGAGGAGACAGAGCTACACAGAGGAGAGTTAAGGCCTCTTAATGGTGGAATCCAGAAATTCCTGGTGCTGAGGAGATCATACGAGAACCTGGAGGCCAGCCTTGGAAAGATCTCTCGTTTCAGGCACTGGGAGGCCTGCCTGTGCTGTGGCTCCACCTCCTTCCCCTGGGGTCTTGGCAGTGTGGCCTTTCTCACATTCCACCTACACAGCATTCCCATTTCCCTCTACTGCCTGTGATTCCTTGCATGGGATGCCCCATTAGTTGAGGTAACCTTGAAGTCAAGGAAGTCTGTTCTATCTCTAGATCCATTCCCTGAATTAAAAAACCAAGAGTAAGCATCCAAAAGATGTAGTAGAGCTGAATCAATTATTTTTATTTTTTCTTTTTGATTGTGAAAATAATTGGATTCTTTCAGAATTAAGATTTCTAAACTTCAGAAGTATCACTAAAAGGAAATCTGGACTTCCAGGCCATAGACAGTGAGACTGCTCGGACACACTGTTCTACATGATTTGCAATGCCCTATCAACACCGAACCAACTGGGCCACCATGACATTAAGAGCAATTACTTGTAGCTCACAGCACTTCACCACCTCTATGTTTTGCACATTGTGGCAAATTACTCTTCAGTGATTACAGGGGTTAGCTTTTTTTTTTTTTTTTTGAGATGGAGTTTTGCTCTTGTTGCCCTGGCTGGAGTGCAATGGTACAATCTCTGCTCACTGCAACCTTCGCTTCCCGGGTTCAAGTGATTCTCCTGCCTCAGCCTCACGTGTAGCTAGGATTACAGGCATGTGCCCCTACACCCGGCTAATTTTGTATTTTTAGTAGAGATAGGGTTTCTCCAGGCTGGTCTTGAACTTCCGACCTCAGGTGATCTGCCCGCCTCGGCCTCCCAAAGAGCGGGGATTACAGGCGTGAGCCACTGCACCCGGCCTAGATTTTGTTTTTTAAAGGAAATTATCATTTTAAAAATCATTGTCAAGTGACTCTTGTTTGAAAGCTTTTCGTGCTCAGACTCCTAGGTAAACAATCATCTTCTGGAAATGGGCACCACTTATCACTTTCTCATGGTAACCAAATCCAGCATACCCTCCTTTGCCAAGTAGATGACAATTTTGGATTTTTCCCCTAACCAGATGGAGCTGGTTGGGAGCTAGTTTGTACGTTGTGGGTGGCGGGGAGGCAGGTAGGCAGGAGTCAGTATCTCTTTAGGTTGAGGATCAAGGCAGAAGGCCAACTACCATTCCCAGGCCACATACACAGTGTCAACCTGAAAGGCCAATCAGAAGCAATGAATATTAAGTCTGGAAAGCCTGACTCTCATCTCGTTTGTGCTCCTTGGTTTAAAGATGAAGGAACTGAGGCCTAGAATGAGGAGGGACATTCCCAGGGTCACAGAGTGAGATAGCATATCCACATCTCAAACAGTGGCCCTCGGTCCAAGGGCAATAATTCTAGGAAGGGCACTTCATTGGGATGCAACTACAGGTGTGGTGATGGAGCACAGAGGCTGAAGAGACACTCGGATCGGGGTTCAAATCCCATGTCTGTCACTTGGCAGCTGGGTCACATTGAGAAAGTCATAACCTCCCAGAGACATATTTCTCCTTGGGTAAAATACATCCTTCCTATTAAGGCTGTCACAAGGAATGAAAGAGGTGCCATATGTGAATGTACCTGGTACAGCATCTGGCATGTAAATTTAGTTTCCACTTTACAGAGGCCACAGTATAGGTCATTTTCTAGAAAATGGTGTAAGTTCAAAATTCTGGGATTTTTTTCCTCTCTTTTCTACAAAAAGGACATTCCCTTAAAATATAACATTCTCAGAAATACTGTGTCCAGTGGTCTTGGAGCCACCAAGAAAGTTACTCCGTGGAAGTCAGAGACAGCTCCACCAGAATAAGAGGCAGAAACTGAGTCTCAGTGGGTACAGTGTGAAAAACCCCTGTTCCCTTTCCCCATCCTCCCTCAAGATGCAGACTTAGGCCCTCTCTTGACATTGTAAGCCTGATTGTAAGCCTCTTTTCTCAGCTCAAGGCTCAGCTCTCCAGCCCTTCTCTACCCTCCTCTGGGGGATGAGAGAGGCACCGGCTTTCTCTTTAACACAGTCTGGCCAGAATCAGAGGAGCCAAAAGATTACTGTGACAACATGGGCCAAGACTGACATCTTTATGAAGGCCCTTTGCCATTCAGGGGAGGCTTTGCTGAGAGCCAGCCAAACCCACCTGTTAGTCCCTCTCTTCAACAGACAGCTAAGAGACACACAGAGGTTTATTCTTATTATTCATATTACTAATTCTAAACTCAGCAGTATCAGTTTGTCACTAGGTGTACACCCCCTGACTAGGACCAGAAATGTCAGATACAAGGAGTGTTCAAAGAACCTTGGTTTGTGCTGTCTTTTCCTTCCTTTTGAACTTACATTTTGGGAACTGTTTTATTCAGGTCACATCTAGTTTAAAGACTATTATAAAAACAATAACTTTTTTTTTTTTTTTTTTTTTGAGCTGGAGTCTTGCTCGGTCACCCACGCTAGAGCATGGTGATATGATTTCAGCTCACCGCAATCTCCACCTCCCAGGTTCAAGCAATTCTCCTGTCTCAGCCTCCTAAGTAGCTGGGACTATGGCACCCGCCACCATGCCTGGCTGATTTTTGTATTTTTGTAGAGACGTGGTTTCACCATGTTGGCCAGGCTGGTCTCAAACTCCTGACTGCAAGTGATCCAGCTGCTTCAGCCTCCCAAAGTGCTGGGATGGCCACCCAAAGTGTTGGGATTAAAGGCATGGGCCACCGCACCCAACCTAACAATAATATTTTTGAAATATCTGTAACAGTTTCTTTACATTGCTGTCCCACATGATAAAATGTTCGGTCCTCCTACAGATGTACAAGCAATATATTCCACATACTCAAGCTTTAAACCAAGATGAAAGCAGGAAGGAGGAACTCTGGTTAATGAATATGGTATGCAAGGCATAAAATAACCCTAAGGACCACACCTCACATCCCAGTGAGGAGCCAGCTGCCAGCTGCGAGGTAAGCATTCCTTAGAACGAAATAGACTTTAATATCAAGTTTCTTGATGATTCATAAAAGGATAAAAGAAGAAATAAAAATGTAAAGATATGTGTTCCAGGATGTTTTTGCCACACTGTTTCCAGAAGCAAGGACCTGGAGATGACCTGTATGTCTGTCTACAGAGGAGCTGTCAACTAAACAATATTCCTATGGAATATTACACAGCTATTAGAAATATCTTAAAATGTGACCATAATATATTAAGCAATTGTAGAATAAAACACAATAGTACAACCACATTATTATAAAACCAAACCGAACCACAGCCTAAGCCCCATTCATATGTCTCTATATATTGTATAAGCAATGAAAAAACTATAGAAAGTGATACACTAAATTGTTACTGTTCACTACCTGGGCAGATTTAGGATTGGAGTGTAAAGTGGGGGGATAGAGGGGAGAGAGGGACTATTGATTTCTTCCCCTGAAAGATGTGGAGAAGGAGACTTACAGTCAAGAGAGAATTATGTTCTCTTCTATGTAACAGTGCTCCTAAGCTAAGCTGTTCTACTTGTCTTATCATCACACTGTCTCTGATACCATCTTAATGAAAGGAGAGAATAGATAATCACTCTTATCTTCTAGTCATTATTTTCTTTTTTCTTAAACCCTTTCAAGGCCAACACCACTTAGAAATCAAATTCATCTCTGTAACCAATTTTGCTGAATGCTATTTATCTGCTCCTGGACAAGAACATATTACCTTCTGCATGGTGAGTGCCATGCATGCAGAAGAGTCTGCTGGTGTGACTGTTGGATTTATATAGCAAATCCTACAAACTAGGCCTGGTCCAAGTACCTTCACGGACAGAGCATTCAGATTTAAAAACGTCTCTCTCCGTCAGGTGTGGTGGCTCAAGCCTGTAATCTCAGAACTTTGGGACACCAAGGTGTGCAGATCACTCAAGGCCAGGAGTTTGAGACCAGCCTGGCCTACATGGTGAAACCCTGTCTCTACTAAAAATACAAAAATTAGCCTGGTGTGGTGGCATACGCCTGCAGTCCCAGCTACTATGGAGGCTGAACATGAGAACTGGTTGACCCCGAGAATTGGTTGACCCCGAAAGGTACAGTTTGTGGTGGGCCGAAATCACACCACTGCACTCCAGCCTGGGCAACAGAGTGAGAACCTGTTGCAAAAAAAAAAAAAAAGTCTCCCTCCTCTGTGAGACACGGGTCTCAGGTCTCAGGCTTCAGGTCTCAGTCTGTGTATGATGCAATAGAAAAAAGCACAGGCTTAGATCTAGTTGGAGCTTTCTTTGCCTTCTACTAGCTGTGTGAACTGGAACAAAGGGCTGCGGTTCTCTGAGGTTTAGTTTGTGCATCTGTAAAATGGAGCTAGTGATGGTCCGCATCTGATACAATTTCAGAGAGGCTGGAACCACAAGAGTTGTAATAGTTTGTAAACCAGAAGACAGTGTTGAGTGTAAAGGAAATAAATCATCATTGCACAGCAATTCAGAATAGGAACCAGTAACATATAGCTGGCAAGGTGTTCAGCACAATGCCTTGCACATTGATAAAAAATAGAAGCATTTGACAAACAGTACATGTTGTTATTAATGGAGAACGTAGCATTGATTTCTAGAAGACTTAGAAAATGTATCTAAAAGACTTGCAGAAATAATAAAAAGAAAACAAACCATACATCCAGTCATGTAGACATAAGTGGCTTTTATCTAGCATAAATTTTAGGGGGTAGGTGCCCATATAACTTTTAGTTGATAGGCAGCCATTTTTGCTGATAGATTATTTATTTTCAAATTTCAACCTGAGGGCTGAATTCACTGAACTCTTTTAAAAATTAGAGAAAAGAAGTCAATGTGAGAAATGTTATTGGCTGCCATTTTATTTTAAGGCGTATGAGCACCTTTAAATCCCAATATTAGGTCCAATGGATCAATAACTGTTATCTTAAAAGAAACACCATTGTTCAGAAGGGAGTCTTTTAGTTTCAGAGGAGGAGAGCTGATTTAAGTCTTCTAAAAAATCAGTGATGCGGCTGGGCACGGTGGCTCACACCTGTAATCCTAGAACTTTAAGAGGCTGAGGTGGGCAGATCATCTGAGGTCAGGAGTTCCAGACCAGCCTGGTCAACATGGCAAAACCCCGTCTCTACTACAAATACAAAAATTAGCTGGGCGTGGTGGTGTGCACCTGTAATCCCAGCTACTTGAGGGGCTGAAGCAGGAGAATCGCTTGAACCCAGGAGGCGGAGGATGTAGTGAGCCGAGATTGCACCTCTGCACTCCAGCCTGGGCAACACAGCGAGACTCCATCTCAAAAAAAAAAGAAAAAAGAAAAAAATCAGTGATGCTTCGAAAAAAATCCCAGAGTTTTTCCTTTCCCAGCCTATAAATCATTCCATCTATAGGACCTCCCCCCGCACAACAGCCTTGCTAACAACCTGCCAAAATGGGGAGGCTGCATTGCTCTTGAATCCTGAGCATCTCTGCGGCACCAATCTTATACTGAAGTACTCCATTATAAAAGCGTCAGGCGAGCTTGCTCTACCACATGAATCATGATAAAAAGGGTAAAAGCTGCTAATAAGTACTAAATACATCTTCTAAGCCTGTCACCGTTCTACCGAGGGTCTGACAAATGGCTCTGCACCATGGGGTGGGGGCGGGTGCGGACTCCTGTCATTCATTCCCAACAAAAAGGGTGGAAGGTTATGGGCACCGCCCTTGCCATGACCTGAACGCTGACCATAAACTCCATCACACCACATGCCACAGACCACAGCTGGTCTTAGGTCACTTTTAGGCTTACTATCTGTTATGCTTCAGGCATTTCTTGCTATACCAGGAAGGTGAGTTAATTAAGATCACAATAAAAACACAACTCAGAAAAAAATCCTGTCATCATTTCCATTTTTCACAACACAAATAGCATCAGTTATTCAACTGCCTACTTGACATTGACATTTGGATGTGAAACAGTGTAGCAAACTTGTCTGCAATAAAAATCGTGATTTTCCCCAAAACCTGCTCTTCCCAAAGTCGTCTCCATTTCTGCAGATGGCAACTTCATCTCCCCAGCTGCTCTGGCCAAAAACCTTGGCATTATCCTTGGCTCCTCTCTTATTCTCATATCCACATTCTTGTAAGTAAATCCTGGCACTTCCATCTCCACCTTCCAAGTATGTCTAGAATTCAGCCACGGCTACTCCACTACACCTACCGTGGTCTGACTCACTCTCACTCTCCCCTGCCTTGCTGTAACATACTCCTAACTCGTCTCCCTGCTTCCATCCTTGGCTGCCTACAGTCTATTCCTAAAATAGCAACCAAAGTGATCCTTTTAAAATGAAAATCAGATCATGTCACTCTCTGTTCAAAACCTTCCAGTGGCATCCTGTCTTACTCATTTTGGGAAAAGCTCCAGCCCCAGCACAACCCCTGATCACTACCCAGATACCTCTCCAGCCTTACTTCTCATCACTCACATCATTAGGCCCCAGCCACACTGGCTTCCACAAGCCAGGCATGGCGACCTCAGGGCCTTTGCATTTGCTGTTTCTCTGCTGCAGGGCTCTTCCACCAGTTAACTGCCCTGCTAGACCCCTTATCACTTCATAGCTCTGTTCATATGCCATCTTAACAGAAGGCACTTCCCCGATCCCTGACATAAAATCTACCCTATTCTTATTATTTTTTCTAAGCTTTATCCTGTTAATCTTTTTTGCCCTAGATCACATATTGCTATCTAAAAAATCAGTCCATTTATTTGTTTGTTTATGACTCTCCCACCCCTACCCTCAGTGGAATGTAAGCTCATTGCTGTTTCCCTAGGACCTAGGCCATATAGTAAGCACACAACATAGACACTCAACAAATATTTGCTGAATGAATAAATGGCTTTCAGAGACAGTTTTAAGTAACTAATAGGCATGAAATCTCTTCAAGACAGAAGCTATCTCTTGATCATTTTAGCATAATAAACCTGAGTAGGAGCTGGCTGCATTTCAGGTGAGCTGCAGACTGGAGTGGGGAGGGTAGAACGGAGCCCATAACACACACGGTTACTGTACATAAAGTTCCCAATTTAGTTAGCTCTGGATACATTAGTTGGGTGGCTATTCAGGGCAGGAGCCCAAGAGCACAGGCAGCAGCTCTGCCAACAGCTTCCCCTAGTTTTCAGGGTCTCCAACAGGGATGCACAGCTGGTGATGCCACCTGGGGCAGGAAAGGTCAATTCTTGTAAAATCCCTGCCCTTTCTTTCCCCAGGCTTACACCATCATTCGAGAAGACTCCCTTTCTGCTATGGGAATAGTTATGAACACCAACTGTTCCACTTCTCAAGCCAAACTCAACATTACCAAGGCCACATTATCATGGGGCAGGTGGGTGGTCCCTGAATAGGACCTCAGCCACCAGCTCTGCTGGGCCCAGGATGCTATCTCCTCACAGTCCACTCCCTCCTCCTGATTCCCCACCCTTTTATCAGGGTGTTTTGAATGCTGCAATGGTTAGCAAACCATGACAACAAATGCATTTCCAACGTACTCTACCCCACAGTACGTTATCTTTTAAAAGATTCAAACAATAAGCAAAATAGTACATATTTACCCACATGGCTACTATTTGTAGTAATCTTTCTTTATGAATAAAGGTCTCTATTTCTATCTGGTATCTTTTTTTTTTTTTTTGGAAGATATTTTCGCTACAGAATTCTACGTTGACAGGCTTTTCTTTTCATACTTTACTGTTATTATTTTTTCACTAAACATACAACCCTGCCCAGGGTGTACCTGTGTGACTTTGGCACACCTCTTTATCCTTTAATTCTTCTAGTTGCTGACCTGAAAAAAGGTGAATAATGGTGATGTAGAGGATATCACCTGCCCAAGCCATTCATGAGGGATATTGGTCTGTAATATTCTTTTTTTTGTAATATCTTTGTCTGATTTTGGAATCAGGATACTGCTGGTTTTTCAATGAGTTGGAAAGTACCCCATCCTCTTTAATTTTGGGGAAAATTTTTAGAATTATTTCTTAAATTGTTGAAAGAATTCATCAGTGAACTCATCTGGGCCTAAAGTTTTCTTAATGGAAAGGTTCTTAACTACACTGTCAATCTCTTTAGTAGATACAGGGCTATTCAGGTTGATTGTTTCTCCTTAAGTGAGCTTTGGCAGTTTGTGTATTTCAAAAAATCTGTCATTTCAGCTAAGGTTTTAAATGTTTAGGCACAAAGTTGTTGAGAGTATTCCTTTATTATTTTCTTAATAGTTAAAGAATCTATAGTTATGTCATCTCTATCATTCCTGATATTGGTAGTTTTTGTCTTCTTTTTCTCTTTATCAGGCTGGTTAGATGCTAATCAATTTAATTGACCATTTCAGAGAGCCAGCTTTTGGTTTCCTTGATTTTCTGTTTCATTGATCTCTGCTTTGACTTTTTTCACTTCCTTCTGTTTACTGTGGATTAATTTGCTCTTCTTTTTCTAGTTTCTGAAAGTGGAAGTTTTTGTTTGTTTGTTTGTTTGTTTTTTGAGATGGAGGCTTGCTCTGTTGCCAGGCTGGAGTGCAGTGGGGTGATCTCGGCTCACTGCAACCTCTACCTCCTGGGTTCAAGCTATTCTCCTGCCTCACCCACCCGAGTAGCTGGGACTACAGGGGCATATCACCATGCCCAGCTAATTTTTGTAATTTTAGTAGAGACAGGGTTTCACCATGTTGGCCAGGATGGTCTCGATCACTTGACCTCATGATCCTCCCGCCTGAGCCTCCCAAAGTGCTGGGGTTACAGGTGTGAGCCCCCACACTCAGCCAAAAGTGGAAGATGATATCATCAACTTTAGGCCATTCTTTTTTTCTAACATAGGCATTAATGCCACAAATTTCCCCTTATCTACTGCTTTAGTGACATTCCACAAATTCTGACATACTGTGTTTTATCATTCAGTTAAAAATGCTTTCTATTTTTTGCCTTGATTTCTTTTTTGACCCACCTGTTATTTATATGTAAGTAATATATTTTCTAATCTTTTGGAAAGTTTAAAAGGATTTTTTTTTATTGATTTCTAAATTTCATTGTGGTTGTTTTCTGGCCCAAAAGATAATCTATCTTGGTAAATGTTTCATATCCGCGTGAAAAGAATGTGTATTCTGCTGTTATTGGTTGAGTGTTCTATAAATGTCAATTAAGTCATGTTGGTTGACAGTGCTGTGAGAGTCTATTATATCCTCGCTGATTTTCTGTTTATCTGTATTACCAATTATAGAGAAATTATAATTGGTAATTATAACAATTTTCTGTCTATCTGTATTACCAATTACCAGAGATGGGTTTTTAAAACTCATAATTGTGGCTTTGTTTATTTCTCCTTATAGTGATTATTATTATTATTTTTTTTTTTGAGCTGGAGTTTCACTGTGTCACCTAGGCTGGAGTGCAGTGGCATCACCTCAGCTCACTGCAGCCTCTGCCTGCCAGGTTCCTGCGATTCTCCTGCCTCAGCCTCCTGGGTAGTTGGGATTACAGGCACATGCCACCATGCCTGGCTAATTTTTGTATTTTTAGTAGAGACAGGGTTTCACCATGTTGGTCAGGCTGGTTTTCAACTCCTGACCTGACCTCAGGTGATCCACCTGCCTCGGCCTCCCAAAGTGCTAGGATTACAGGCAAGAGCCACTGTGCCTGGCCTCTCCTTATAGTTCTATTGGTTTTTGTTTCATGTATTTTGAAGCTCTCTTATTAAGTACATAAACATTCAGGATTGCTATGTCCTCCTTAAGAATTACCTCTTTATTATGAAATAACTTTCTTTATTCCTGGTAATATTCTTTGCACTGAAATCTACTTTGACTGATATTAATATTGCCACTGCAGCTTTCTTTTGACTTGCGTTAGTGTGGTATATCTTTTCTATCTTTTACATTTAACTTACTTGAATCTTTACGTTTAAAGTGCATTTCTTGCAGGCAGCATATATTAGAATCTTGTTTTCTTATCCAATCTGACAATCTCCCACCTTTTAACCAAAGAGCATTTACATTTAATATGATTGTTGATATGGTTAGGTTAAAGTCCATCATTTTGGTATTTTCCATTTCTTCTTCTTCTTTTTTTTTTTTTAACAGATGAGGTCTTGCTGTGTCACTAAGGCCGGAGTGCAGCAGCATGATCATAGCTTACTGCAGCCTCAAACTTCTGGATTCAAGTGATTCTCCCATCTTAGCCTCCCAAGTAGCTGGAACTACAAACATGTGCCAGTATGCCTGGCTAATTTTTTTTTTTTTTTAATTTAGTAATGGGGTCTTTCCTAGGTTGATCTTAAACTCCTAGGCTCAAGTGATCCTCCTACTTCAGCCTTCTGAGTAGCTAGGATCACAGGTGCAAGGCACTGCACCCAGTTCTATCTCTCCTTTCTGATTTTGATTCCCTTCCCTGCTTTTTCTGCCCTATTTTGGATTTTTTTTTTTACAATTTCATTTTATCTCCTTTGTGGGCTTATCAGCTATAATTCTGTTTTGTTATTTTAGTGCTTGCTCTAGGGTTTATGATATATGTTTATAACTCATCAGTCTACCTTCAGATGGTATTATGTACTTCATATGTACTACAAGAACCTTATAATAGCAGATTACTATTTCTCCCCTCCAATCTTTATGTTGACACACATCTTATTTTACATACATTTTAAACCCAATAACATTATTATTTTTGGTTACAGAGTCAATCGTCTTTTAAAAGATTTAGACAATAAGACAAATAGCATATATTTACCCATATAGCTACTATTTCTAGTGATCTTCATATTTTATAAATAAAGATCTCTTTTTCTAGCTATCTTTTAAAAACATATATATTTTCACTGGGTACAGAATTCTAAGTTGACAGAGTTTTCTCTTTCCATACCTTATTTTTTTCTTACTAACCATAGTTTACTGACATTTCCATACTTTAAAGGTGTTGCTTCATCATGTTCTTGTTTGTATTGCTTACAACAAGAATTCTCCTGTTATCTTATCTTTGTTCCTCTCTATATAACATGTTTTATTTCTCTGGCTGCTTTGACATTTTTTTCTTCATCACTGGTTTTTAGTAATTTGATTATGACATGCCTTGATGTCATTTTCTTTGTATTTCTTGAGCTTGGGTTTTACTGAGTTTTTGGGTGTGGTATTACAGTTGTTATCCAATTTGGAAGACTTTCAGCCATTACTTCCTTACACACACTCTAATTACATGAATATTAGAATTTTTAAAGTTATACCACAGGTAATTGAGCCTCTTTTCAATTTAAAAATTTTTTTTTGGTGTGTTTTACTTTGAGTAGTTTCTTTTGCTACACCTTCAAATTCATTAATCTTTTTATTTCCAGCAATATCTATACTATTCATCCCATCCAGTATATTTTTCATTTTAGACACTGTTGATTTCATTTCTAGAATTTTGATTTTGATCTTCTTATAGCTTCCATATCTCTACTCAACTTTTTAAACATATGAAATACAGTTATAATTAACTCTGCTAATTCTAATATCTGTGTCAACTCTGGGGTGGTTTTGATTGAGTGATAATACTTGTCTCTGTGGGTCATGTTTCTCTACTTTTTTGCATGCCTGGTAATCTTTGATTAGGTTTCACATTGCTTAGTGCTGAATATTTTTGTATTGATATAAGTATTATGTCAAGCTTTGTTCTGAGCGCATTATATATTTGGAAACAATTTGATCCTTTTGGGTAATAATTTATGATTTTTTTAGACTGGTCCAGAATACTGTTTAGTCTAGGGCTGATTAGAACCCACTAAGGCAAAATTCTTCTAAATACTCTACCTGATTCCCCATGAGTTATTAATTTCCAGTCTGGGTGGTAGGAAGAGGCACTATTCTTAGACCTGAATGAGCACTAGGCACTGTTCCCTATATCCCTTTAGGGTGATTCCTTTCCCAGCCTCAGATAGCTTCCTCATAGCATGTGCTGATCAATAATCCACTGAATAGTTGAGAGGACTCTGTGGATCTCTGCAGTTCTCTCTTTACACAGCTCTCCTCTCTCCAGTACTGCGTCCTCTGAACTCTAGCCTCCTTGATCTCCTTGGACTCTCAGCTCCATCTCCTCAACTCAGGAAGTCTTCTGGGCTCTGTCTGGGTTTGCTCTCCCTGCACCATGGCCTGACAATTCTCCCAAGACAATAAGCTGAGGCAACTATATATAGGGCTCACTTCATTTGTTTCCCGTTTCTTAGAAATTATTGTTCTTCACTGCCTGATGTCCAGTGTCTTAAACACCAGCGTTTTATGTATTTTGCCTGGTTTTTTTTTTTTTTTTGGTTGTTTTAGGCAGGAGGGCAAATTTACCTGGTCCCTATTACTTTATCTTGGCCCAAATGTGATTTTATACCTATGTTTATGTTCCAGTTGGGGCACTATTACATTATTACTGCAATAAATGTGGTTGACTTAAATTTCCTTTGTTGAGAAGCTGTCATTTTTTCAGGGTATGTATTTAATGCATGTTTGTCAAAGGTACTAGGTGATAACTCCCTTCCTTCTTGCTTCTTTATACTTCGTAGCCTGTTAGGGATATAATGGTACTCAATAGAATACTAGTTATTATAGTAATATGAGCTTGTAAGTTCTTTTGAAGAAATTCAGTATATGTCATAAATTAACTGTGTTAACAAAAAAGGAAACGGCAGAAAGGAACATGGAAGTAGGAATCTGGTAGACTTGGGCCTTTTATTGCAACAAAGGTTCATTCATTAGTGAAGGTAAAACTATGGAATGAAAAAAGCAGGTCAGGATTGTAGGCTGCTTTCCTTCCCACTATGGATAATCTTTGCATGGAAGAAACTGACCACCTAACATGGGGTTTGCATAGGAAACTGCGGATCCCAGGCACTTCAGCAGTTGGGTCTCTGTTGTGCCATCAGCCCTGTGCTCTGGAGGGGCTGCCGAGTTCATCTGCCAAGCAGCCCAGCAGGGCTCCCAGGGAGTAGGGAAAGTGGGCCAGCCCACCAGCTAGCCACTGTTCACGCTCACTTGGCAGAAGGTGCAGAGGGCAGGCCCACTCAGAGCCAGCTGGCTGACTCCCATTTGCAGGTCCAGCGAGTCTGGGCCAAACTGCCTCCCTTTCGTTCTCTGGCTACGCAGTCCCCAGTGCAGCTTCTGGTGGAAGCAAAGGAAGCTGGCACAAACAAACAGCCCCTCAACCCTGTTCTTGACATGCCGTTGCCAAAATTCAGTTTGAGGGAACAAAAGGCAAACATAAACCTCAGCTCCTGCTGGAGAAGTTAAGCTAAAAGAAACCAAAAGGAGTGAGTGGCTCAACCGCTCTAATTTACTCACACATTTCTGCTGTCAAACTGAGGGAAAGATTCCTCTCTGGAAAAAAAGGAAACCTCTTCAAGACATCTGTCAACTCATTTCTGAAAAGTCAGCTTCCACAATTGGTGGCTCTAAAAAAGGGGGGTGTCAGGAGCGCTGGCAGTAGTGACATCTTTTGCAGTTAGTAACTTGGATGCTGGCTTGCTGGGTGGGTGGGCTGGTGACAGAGGCCTCCTTAGCTCCACTCCCGCCCACCTGGAACAGGAGTTCCACAGCTTATTGATGCCAAGGGCCCATCTGCCAGGCTGGGGAAGCCTATGGACACTTCTCAGAGCAATGCTCTTAATACATAAAATAAAATGTATCAGATTTTAAAGAAAATCAATTAGACTGAAATATAGTTATCAAAATTTATTCAAAGCCAAGTGTGATGAGGTTTTGCCTGTAATCTCAGCTCCTTAGAAGGGTGAGGCAAAAGGATCGCTTGAGCCCAGGAGTTCGAGACCAGGGTAGGCAATATAGCAAGACCCTGTCTCAAAAAAAAGAGAAGGAACAAGATCTAATGGTAAAAGAAATGATAAATTATTGAGGTGGTAGATTTCCCAATTATCTTGGTTAGATCATTATACATTGTATGCCCATATCAAAATATCACATGTATCCCATAAATATATACAACCATTATATAGCCATAGTAATTAAAAATAAAAAGCAAATATCTAGAAAAAAAGATCTAGTGGTAGTTCTAAAAACTACCCCCATTTCGAAGTGGTGATGAGTGTCCATGCCATTTCAAGGCATCTGTAGGTGATGTGAAAGTAAATGCTTTCCTTGGGGGACAGCATCACAGGGCTTTGTTGTCTACATGCACAAATGAAGGGAACAACAAATTTCAGCTAAAGGTTAATTTTTTAAAAATTCAATGTTTTTCTCATCCAACTTTACAAACTCCCCTGAATTCTAGTCACATCTGTGAATCCCAGGACTCTTCAATGAAGAAAATGTTTCTCGCCCATCTTGGTCTCCCAAAGTGCTGGGATTACAGTGAAGCCCTGTCTCTACTAAAAATACAAAAATTAGCCGGGTGTGGTAGCGTGCACCCGTAGTCCCAGCTACTCAGGAGGCTGAGGTGGGGGAATTGCTTGAGCTCAGGAGGCAGAGGTTGCAGTGAGCTGAGATCGTGCCACTACACTACTGCGCTCCAGCCTGGGTGATAGAGCAAGACTCTGCCTCAAAAAAAAAAAAAAAAAAAAATCTGGGGTTTGACAGTGAAAACCATGAAACAAATGGCAAACCCCATGGGAAAGCACACTGACGCCCCTGCTCTGTTCCCTCGCTGTAAGACATCTTTGGAAAAAGGGCTCAATCCTAGATGACAGCACATCTTTTACATCTACAAGGTAGAGACGACCGTAGTAATACCAACCTGAAAGTACTATTGTAGGAACTAAAGTAGGTAATGGGGATGAAGGCATTTTTTTCTTTTTTTTTTTTAAATACTTTAAGTTCTGGGGTACATGTGCAGATGGTGCAGGATTGTTACACAGGTATACACATGCCATGGTGGTTTGCTGCATCCATCCCCCCGTCACCGATACTAGGTATGTCTCCTAATGTTATCCCTCCCCAATCTCCCTACTGCCTGCCATCCCTCCCCTAGCACCTCAACCCCCCAACAGACCCCACTGTATGATGTTCCCCTCCGTGTTCATGCATTCTCATTGTTCAATACCCACCTATGAGTGAGAACATGAAATTTTTGGTTTTCTGTTCTTGAGTCAGTTGGCTAAGAATAATGTTTTCCAGGCAGGGCGCGGTGGCTCACGCCTGTAATCCCAGCACTTTGGGAGGCCGAAGCGGGTGGATCACGAGGTCAAGAGATCGAGACCATCCTGGTCAACATGGCGAAACCTCGTCTCTACTAAAAATACAAAAATTCAGCTGGGCATGGTGGCGTGTGCCTGTAATCCCAGCTACTCAGGAGGCTGAGGCAGGAGAATTGCCTGAACCCAGGAGGCGGAGGTTGCGGTGAGCCGAGATCGCGCCGTTGCACTCCACCCTGGGTAACAAGAGCAAAACTCCGTCTCAAAAAAAAAAAAAAAAAAAAAAAGAATAATGTTTTCCAGCTTGGATGAAGGCATTTTGTAAGTTGCCAAACATGTTAACAAGATGAAATCTTTAGCACTACATTCTATTGATTGAGTTCTTTTTTATTTATTTATTTATTTTGAGACAGAGTTTCACTCTTGCTGCCCAGGCTGGAGTGCAGTGGAACAATCTCAGCTCATTGCGACCTCTACCTCCCGGGTTCAAGCGATTCTCCTGCCTCAGCCTCCCAAGTAGCTGGGATTATAGGCATGCGCCACCACACCCGGCTAACTTTTATATTTTTAGTAGAGACGGGGTTTTACTAAATTGGCCAGCGTGGTCTTGATCTCTTATGATCCACCTGCCTCGGCCCCCCAAAGTGCTGGGATTACAGGTGTGAGCCTCTGCGCCTGGCTTGATTGAGTTCTTATAGGTGGAAGGATCTTTATGGCTCACTGCTTAAGTCCATAGATTCCAGAGCCAGACTCCGTGGGTTCAAATTCTGGCTCCATCTCTTTTTAGCTATGTCATCCTATGCAAATGACTTAATCTTTTTGTGCCTCAATTCCTCATCTGTGCAATGGTAATAACAACAGTATCTACCTCACAGGGATTTTGGAAGATTTGACTGAGTTAATATACTTAAAATATCTGGAACAGTGGTTCTCAAATACAAGCATGCATCAGAATCTCCTGGAGGGCTTGTTAAAACACTGATTGCTGGACCCTTCCCCATAGCTTTGATTCAGTAAATCTGGGCTGGGGTCCAGGAATCTGCCTGTCTACCAAATTCCTAGGTGATGCGGATGTTGCTGGTCTGGGAACAACACTTTGAGAACCGCTGGCTTAGAAAAATGCCAAGCATACAGTAAGCAACTAATAAATGTTAGCTTTTATTATCTTTTCCTGGGCTCTATTTTTTTAGTCCCTGAGCAAAACACTTTATGCTCCAGTGCTACTCAGTACTGCCTTCGTGTGCAAGCAATTCTGAAATCTACTTGCAGTGATTCTCAAAGTGTGGTTCCAAGATAAGCAGCACCAGCACCCCCAGGGAGCCTGTCTGAAATGCAGGTTCTTGGGCCTCCATCCAGACTTACTGAACCAGTAGCTTTGGGGCCTCAATACCCTGTGCCCTAACAACCCTCCACGTGATTCTAATGCACCTCAAGTTTAAGAACAGCTCTACCAGAAAATCACCATCATCACCACAATGACCCCTTATTGAAAATGTACAGGGAAGCAGGATAGCTTAAGGTCCAGAGTATAATTTTTGGTTAAATGGAGTCTAAGGCCTGGCTCAGCCTGTTAGTCACCTTATAGCCTTAAGTGAGTTATGAATCTCCTTTATGCCCCAATTTTCTCACCATAAAATTGGCATCATTAGATGACCTACCTTACAGCAACCTGAAATGATACAAATAAAGTGTTTGGCACATACCACTGGTTCAAAGAATGTTAGATGCCATTGTTATCATCTTTATAATCATTCTGATATGTCTGCTGTCAATGTGATTAGAGATGGCTTATAACAAAGACACAAATATAAAGAAAGATTAAAAAAAAAAAGAAGAAGCAAAAACATCACACAGAAAGTGAACAGAATGAAAGGTGAAAGTCATGACAACTTGTCCTCTGCACTGGGGTCTAAACTTCCCTTCGGCCCAGAGCAACAAGGGAAATGCAGAGGCTACAAAGTTCTAATACCCTGAAAAGAGGAAGGAGGCTGGCTCTTCTGGAGAGACAGTATCATCCTCTACCCCTCACCACTATGAATCTTTGCACAAGTGCCTGTGTAAGAGGAGGGAATCTCCACAGCAGGGCTCCATGTACCTGCTTCTTTCATTAATTCTCAACAAGAGCCAGGGGTAACATCCTTAGATCTCAGAATTTGAGAACTATTACACTCACTTTGGGTGCCGGATATCTGGGAGAGAGCGATTCAAGGAGATTTTATCACTGACGTAGATATTAAATCCATTTTCTCGGTACGCCTGATCCACTCTCTCAGCATCGGTCATGGGGTAAGGTCTTCCTTGTTCTCCATTTCCTAGAAGCAAAGAGCAAATTTTATGTGGCTAATGATGTATGGGGGTACTCTATATGGAGTGGGGGAAAAGGATGAAAAATATGATTAAACCACCAAGATAAAACTTGGCTTGGATGTAGAGCATAGCTCAAATTTTTCAGGGGGGAGTGCAAAGAGTGGGAGGGGAGCAAGCATTTATTCAGCCACTTTGCATATCTTGTTCTCAGGTAATCACAGTGGCCCTGTGGGGTGGATATGAGACCCCTTGTTCCACAGAAAGATAATCTGAGACTCAGAAAGCTTATCAAATCAGGAGTATGGATTCCACCCATGCTCCCCTCACTCTGTCAGGAGCTCCAAAGACCCCTGCCCTTGGAGACCAGTTACTGGACGGCTAGTTCCACCATTTGTGAACTGATCAACCTTGGGCCAAGTCCCACCAACTCTCAGAGCTAAACCTCCCTCCTCTGATACCCACAGCACTCTTGGGAGAGAAAATGAGAGTGGCCCATTTGAAAGTATTTTGTAAACTATAAAACACTTCATAAACATGAGGAAAGGTGATTACTCTAGGTAAGGCCAACTTTATATGTAAATCAAAATTGGCATAAATGATAAAAGATGCTTTGATTTTATTTTTGTTTTTAGGCCAGCAAACAAATTAAGATCTGCCTACTCTAAACCAGGAGTGCCAGAAAAGTGTTGCTTTGAGTCATGGATTTGGGTGGGTTAAAGTGCTAGCTTTCCTCCCTGCATAATCCATCTGGAGAAGGAGTCTGACACTCCAGGAAATTTTTCTCTAGGCTCCCAGGGTGCATAGTGGGAATGTCCACATCGACCCCTGCAATAGTAGCTCAAGAATCTGTCATTGGTGAGATCTTGAAGAAATGGCAATAAAACCAGCTGGTTAAAAATCACCTTGCCTTCTGGAGCTTGTGGCCTGAGCAACACCTATTTACTCTGCAAAGTAAACATTGACAAAGTCAGATTGCCAGGAAAGCGCCAGCTGAGAGGTGGAGCCCAAGGGCTCTGACTGCTCCAATCCAGTCAGACAAGAAACAGGACTCCGTCACCTACAGCTTGTAATGCTTCATAAGACAACAGTGATTAGACCCCAGGACAGACACCGCGAGGCACCCAAACACAGTGAGCAGGAGACCAGAAGTGTTTGCTCAGGGAGGGAAGGTTCAGGAGGGCAGTACAGGAGACAAATTCAGAGTTCAGGCCCTGAAGCCGGGCGGAGTGGAGTTCCAAGACCAGCACTACCCATCCACAGCTATGTCATCTTGGGCATGCCTTCAGCCTTTCTGAGTCTCAGATTTTGCCCTTTGTATTAATTAGAATGAGAAGGTTCAATGTGAATGATGTGGCGATTAAGGAGGTAAAGCAGGCAAGATGCCTGGCACATAGCATTTGACAAATGCTGGTTATTCTTCTTAATGTCTCCACTGCTGGTTACTCTTTTCTGGCTGGCTAGCCCAATGTTCTAACAATTCTGGTATGTGGCAAATCAGCTCTTCCCAATCGTTTTCTTTCTTAATTTAAGCAGCACCTGTAATTCCAGCACATTGGGAGGCTGAGGCGGGTGAATCACTTGAGGCCAGGAGTTCGAGACCAGCTTGGCCAACGTCGTGAAATCCCGACTCTACTAAAAATACAAAAATTAGCCTGGCATGGTGGCATGGGTCTGTAATCTCAGTTAATTGGGAGGCTGAAACAGGAGAATCACTTGATGGGAGGCAGAGGTTGCAGTAAGCGGAGATTCCACCACTGCATTCCAGACTGGGTGACAGAGCGAGATTCTGTCTCAAAACAAAACAAACAAACAAAAAAGTCAGCACTCATTCCCCCTTTTCATTTTCTGGCATCTCTAGATTTCGTTTCTCATCAGTTAAGTTATTGTGGTAAGCTGGCTTTGTCATAATGTAATTTTAAAAAATCAGTAGTGGTGAGTACCTTTAATGGAGATAAAAAATGATAAAATACTAATACCAATCCCTTATATTTCTATAGTGCTTTCTAGTATTGCAAAGCTACTACATACTCACTGCTTTACTTGGCACACTCACAATAGCATCCTGAGGTTGTCAAAGCAGAAAGCATGAGTCCCACGGACAGACGGAACAACTGAGGGTCCGGGAGTATGGACTTTTATCTGCTGATTAGATGGCTGTAAGTGGCATCAGAGGTGCTCTCCTGATTCCTTAGTCCAGGCTGCCTAGAGCTGATTCTCCACATAATTTCTGTACCATCTTACCCCAACCCTTCCCAACTCTTCAGTGAAAATAGAACTGCTCTCAAGACTAATTAGCCAAAGAAAACTTTCGCTGAAGCCCTCTAAGTTGACTTCAGTCTCATGGCTGCAGTGTTAGGTAGGAAACAACTATGCCCTCCTTCCAGACCTGGGTTCAAATCCCAAGTCTGTCTGTTTCTCTCTGTGCAACAGTGGGCAGATTACCACCCCTCTTAGAGCCACAGGTCTCTTCTTATTAAATGGGCCATAAAGGTTGATTTGAGGTTTCACAGAGGAAATTTCCAAGTACAGAGCACGGATCTTCCTCACTACAGTATAGGGGTTCAATTAATGTTGGTTCTTATTATTACTGCTCCTTGTTTTAGTTGCAATCCCATGTGGCAGAGACATTGCTATCCTATAAAAATAAAATACAAAATAACCTATATGAGGGAGACATTTTCTATCACCCAATAAAGGTGCAGGCAAATTCCTGCAGGCAGCAGATCTGGTGATGGGAGTGAAGAAAGGGGTCAGCTAACAGGTAAAGAGGGGCATCTGGGAATCGGGGGAAGGTATAGTAGCTGACAGGGAGGGAGCCAAAAGGAGGTCCAGACACCCTGCTAAATACATACATGTATACACAAACACACACACACACACACACACACACACGCATATGTGCATATGCCCTTCACAGAGCCCACCCATGGCCAATCCTGCCCTCCTTACCTACGCGCTGAGCATCCCTCCGGATGCTGTCCTTGTCATGCCAGTCCTTCAGCTTCTGCCCATCTCCCAAGAAAAACGTCTTCTTTTGCCGACTGTGTGAGCCCTTAAAAAAAGACAAAAACTATGAAAAACAGAAAAGGGCAAATAAGTTCAGTAACAAAGACTCAGGAGCTACACTGCCTAAGGGAGTTTTATACTGACCAAATGCCTGACATCCCGTGTTCTTTTCTCCACTCCCTCAGCACACTTTTGTTGGTGTCTTGCCACATGCCAGCTAGGTGTACAAAGGTCAGCAAGATGACAGAAGTGTGGCATCCACCTTTTGGGAACTCTCAAATTGGTGGTGGAGAAAAAAGATGAACACATTATTTTCACCCAAGGGAGAAAGTGTATAGTGTGATGCTACCCAACAGAACTATAACATGAGCCACGTATGTAACTTGAAATCTTCTAGTAGCCACATTTTAAAAAGTAGGTGAAATTTTTTTTTTTTTTTTTTTTTTTTTTTTTTTTTTTTTTTT
>NW_016107441.1:3515609-3517123 GCF_001604975.1 Cebus imitator | reverse complement strand
GGGTTTCACCATGTTGACCAGGATGGTCTTGATCTCTTGACCTCATGATCCACCTGCCTCGGCCTCCCAAAGTGCTGGGATTACAGGCGTGAGCCACCGCGCCTGGCTGAAATTTTTAAAATAATGTACTCTACCTAAAATATTACCACTTCAACATGGAATCAATGTAATAAATTGATTAAGGTATTTTATATTCTTATTTTTTTTGATGGGGCGGAAGACAAGGTCTCACTCTATTGCCCAGGCTAGGGTGCCGTGGCACGATCATGGCTCACTGTAGCCTTGAACTCCTGGGCTCAAATGGTTCTCCCTCCTCAACCTCCTGAGTAGGTGGGACTACAGATACATGTGACCATATTGGCTAATTATTTTTTGTAGCAATGGGGTCACACTATGTTACCCAGGCTGGTCTCGAACTCCTGGGCTCAAGCTATCCTCCCATCTCAGCCTCCCAAAGTGCTGGGATTACAGGCATGAGCCACCATGCCTGACCTACATTCTTTTTTTGTACTGCCTTTGAAATCCAGTGTGTATTTTACCCTTGTGTTCATCTCAATTCAGACCCATGTCAAGTGCTCAACAGTTGCATGTGGCTAATGGCTACATATTGGATAGGGCAGGGGCTCAGAGAATGCACTACATGAGTTCAGTTCCAGTGGGGATGTTGGAAACAAGAGCTTGGAGTCACAAAGAAAACGAGCACTCAAAAAAAGGACTTCTCAGCAAGGCAAATTTACTTTTGCAGAAGGGTGCTGCTCACACTTTTGGCTGCTACAAGAGCACACTGAACAAAAGAGGGAAGGGGTTTTTATCCCTAACAGTCTGTTTTTGTGTCCTATCCCCATTGGCTGCAGTTCAACATGCAATCTAAGCTGACCCAATTGGCTACTGTTTAAAATTGGATATGGCTAATTAGGCAGGAAGGGAAAGGCTATCCATTATGGTACAAGGCATGTCTGGGCATGTCAGGGCATGCCAAAGGTAGGAAGGGTAGTTTTGGCAGGAACAACAGTACAGATTGGGTAGCTAAGGGTGAAGGGGACTCTTTTCAAACAAGGAACAGATGTAGGTCACAGATTAGGACTGGTGGGAGGAGTCGTTTATGAAGTGGGTAACTAGGAGCAGGAAAGTATAAATAAGTTGATCTTAAGGACAAAGAACAAGGAAGTTAAACAAGCTGAACCTTTGAAGAGGAACTTACTGCATCTAACAGGGAGACATGGAGAATGTTTCATGGACCTGAGAACATTTGGGCAGGGACTCAGACAGACCAACAGAGAGCCAGGCAAGACAAACATCCTGGGCATTGACTTGTGAGGTTTGGGTGGAGACAGCAAAGCTGTGTGTGGCCCAAGAAGAAGCAGTGCTGCAAGCATGAGCAGAAGGCAGGTCCTGGTCATCTCTATGGTCCGGAGGGCCCAGTCCCAAAGACAGTGAACATGTGGCAAATAGGCGTGGATTGTATGAACAAGCAATTAAATGGCTGGGGAAAAAAAAAAAAAAAAAAAAAAAAA
>NW_016107441.1:3488156-3515139 GCF_001604975.1 Cebus imitator | reverse complement strand
ATTAAGCCTCTGGTTGATCCTTGTTAGCAGGTTTTCCACAATGGCTCAACATCTTTATAACAGCTCTAGTAATAATAACAATCCTTTGTATTCTCAGAATTCCAAGAAGATAATTCTGAAAGTTGGTGTGCTACATGTCTTGGTTAGAGAGGGGGAAAAAGACTACAAAAACTAAGGCTGCATGCTTTCAACAATTCTCAGGGTTCTTAGAAATCACAGAAGCTGAGCTGGAAGGTCCTTATGGAACCATCTAATCAGTTCAGGATACAGTTCTACAGGAAAGGACCCCCCAGCACTGCCTTGGGAAGAGGAAGGCTGAGAGTAGGGGCTTGCTCTGCCTGCTCTTCAATCAGAGCAGCAACATATCTGTTTTATGTATTGGGGTTCCCTGTGGGATTTCATTTGAAGACAGTTCTTCTAAAAATAAATAGATATCAAATCTCCTATACAAGCAAACAAACATATTTGGAAGCTGAGCTAAGACCACTTTCCTATACCACAGACAGAGAAACCAAGCGTTGGGGTAGGCCAGGAATCTACCCAAGGTAATATTCTGTTTCTGTGATGTGAGGGTTATCAGTTAGGGGCTAGTTAGCTCTCCTTTCTCCAGCCCTCCCTCCCAATCTCTTTTTCCTCTTCTGCTGCCACAGCCTGGAAGCTTTGGTTGATTACTTCAGCTCACTGATGGGACTAGAGGCTCTGCAAACTGAGGCTCCTTTAATGGAAGGCACAAAACTAAAGCCATGGTGCTCAAAGTGTCGTACCTGAAGGGGACAGGATGGGCAGCACCTGGGAACTTGTCAGAAATGCAAATTCCCAGGGTCACACCCTAGACCTCTAGAAGCAGAAGCTCTGGGGGTAGGGCCCAGCAATGCGTGTTTTCGCAAGCCCTCCAAGAGATTCTGATACATGCTCAAGTTTGAGAACTTCTGGTCTACAATGAAGCCGATGATAATCCTGCCTGTTCTGTGTTGGTCACATCAAGTTGAGCAGATGATGATCATAGAAGGTTGCAAGACGCTGAGGCCTGTGGGCCAAATGTGGTCACTGGCAAACAAGCTGGTGGCTTTCAAGTTGCTTGTTGTTTTATCTTGTTTTTCTTAATTCTAGTGTGAAAACAGGGAGATTTCATATAGTTTTATCAAGATTTTTGGCTTCTCTTGAAAACCTAAAAGATATGCCAGTACTGGGCTGACTTCCCTCAGTTCGACAGCTGGGCTGTTTGGATGGGGCATGTCTTCCCAGTTTGCCACAGTCCCTACCAATCCTTCTTGCATTTCACCTGCCCCTCATCACTCATTTGTGTTACCTGCCTGGCCCTGGTGAGTTTGAAACAAGCTGGGATATTCAGGAATGTATCCTGGTTGGGAAATATTAGAAACTGTGAGGACTAGGAGATAAGAAGCCCTGAAGTTATTTTGAGAGAAGTTATTTGGTTCCATGAGTCCTAAGGCTACACTGAGGGCCAATGGTAGATGTTACTGAATGATTGAGGGGCCTCAGACAGAAAAGAAATTCCAAAAGTTGGGTTGCTGCTAGGATGAAACAAGACCATTTGGAAAAAGATATTAAAAGTGGCCAGGAATAGAAAGATTGAGCAGGATGTGAAGGAGAAGAATCAAGTGCAGGGCTGGGACTAGTGCTTCTCACATTTTAATATGCAGGAGAATCACATGGGGATCTTGTTAATGCTGTTTCTGGTACAGGAGGTCTGGGGTGGGGCCTGAGATTCTGTGTTTCTAACAAGAACCCAGATGATGTTGATACCGCTGGTCCACAAAAGACACTTTAAGTAGCAAGGGTTACGCAACCTTTAAAGGGCACTTCAAGAGCCTAAATTCCATGAAAGGTGCTATTTCCTCTATAAGCTTGTGAAAGTCTTCCTATGCTACCGGAAATGGGGTACAGGAATAAATCTTACTGCTTTGACCTCACAGAAGTAAGTTCCTAGAATCATGTTCTCAAAATGAAATGCTAGATTGCTAAACTGATAGCATTGAGAATTAAGGCTCCAAAATCCTGGGAGTTTCATAACTAACTCCACTGTCTTTGCCTTATGATGTACACTGCTCCCTCTATCCCTCCTTCCCAGAGTCTGCAGAGATGAACTATGCTGTTTTAGGTCTCATTGGTTCTTATATCTTCCCTAACCCAGGAGGACTCTGAAGTCTGCTGACACAGGGAGTTCTACATGTATAAGCACGCAGCTGCTAGAATCCTCAACCACTTCAGCTAAGTGGCTGCTCAGAGACAATTAGTCTACCTCCACTCATCTTACAGATAAAAGAACTGAAGTCCAAACAAGCCAAACTACCCAACCAAGGCCTCACAGCAGGCAAGAAGATAAAAACCATGTCCTTTGACTCCCAGGCTAGTTCTTAATGGGAAAGAACCCTTGAGAGTGACCTTGCACAAGCCAGAGGAGTCACTGGTACCTCAGTTTTCCCACCTGGAAAATGGAGATAGCATTACCTGCCCCAAAGGTGCTTTCAGATGAACTGAGACAATCACAAACAGTATAGCCTGAGCATTTTCATAATTTACACATGGATTGTGAACAGTGACTTCTTTAGGATTTTAAGAATCTATTGTAAATTGACATCTCACCAAATGATGTAGATATAGAACTCAAATTTTACTGTATAGGTTAAAAAGTATTCCGGTAATAGGTCTGAGTCTTCATTAGGGTGGAAAACTAGTTTCAGTCTTAAAATTATAGAGTTGGCCAGGTGTGGTGGCTCACACCCGTAATCCCAGCAATTTGGAAGGCTGAGGTGGGTGGATCATCTGAGGTTGGAAGTCCAAGATCAGCCTAGCCAACATGGTGAAACCCCAATTCTACTAAAAATAAAAAAAAAAAATTAGTCGACTGTTGTGGTGCACCCCTATAATCCCAGCTACCTGGGAGGCTGAGACAGTAGAATCACTTGAACCCAGGAAGCAGAGGTTGCAGTGAGCTGTGATTTTACCACTGCATTCCAGCCTGGGCAACAAAGTGAGACTCCATCTCAAAAACAACAACAACAAAATTACAGAGTACATGGAGCCCAAAAATCCCTAAGAATCCTATCCAAAAACCTTAACAGAAATTGTGGTCAACTTCAGGTGGTTTAGGAGTCTCTGAGGATAATTCACGGAATTCCTAGAGATAGTGGAGATTAAGAAACCCCAGATCATCTGGACTATCACCAAATGTTTACGGACACCTACTCTGTACAAAACAGTGTGCCAGGCACCAGGGATGCAGGTGTGATAGCACAGAGACCGTGTAGGCCTAATAACGTTTACAGAAAGATCAGTCTCTCTCAAAACGTGGTTCTTGGAGAACCTGGGCCCTAATTATAGATGCAAATTCCAACCTGAACCTACTAAGTCAAAGTATCTACAGATAGGAGTCCAGGAAGATGTCTTTTTTTAGAAAACACATTCTCCATGTGCTTCTCAATCACAACAATGTTGGAAGACCTTTTGTCTAAATCCAGCTGCCTCATTTTACAGATATGGAATCTGAGGCTAACACAGTAGAACAGACTTGCCCTAAATCCTACAGCTTGTCAGCCCAAGGACCAAACCAGAGCTCACAGTTCTCTCCCTGGAATAGACTGTAAGCTTCTTGAAGGCAGGGGCATTATGCCACTGCACATTCCTAGGCCAATATCTGACTCATCTTAGGCCCTTGAAAAATACCAGCTAAATGAATGAATGAATGGTCATCAGTGGGTTGGGTAGTCTAGTTTAATGACTCAGAACATTCTGGTTCCAGAGTTAGAAAAACCTAGGTTTTAGTTCCTGGGCAGGTAGACCCCAGTTTCCCTGACTAATAAATAGAGAAAACTAACAGAATAAGAGTATCTGTTGAGAGGATTAACTGAGTCAATCTGAGACAAAGTGTCTCAGTGTTTGGAACAATGTTAGGTCCCCTCCTAGTAAAGGAAAGTTACTATCAATACATTATTTTTAGGGAAAGTTCATGAAAACACGGCATGTTCCAGTGTTTGTGATGGCCATGTTTGGAGGAATAGGAGAGCAAATGGGAATCTAATAAGAAAGACTGTGGGTCCTGCAGAGGCAACCTAACACCTGATTCCATTCAACTGGCTCTTGCTGATAACAGGATTTAGAGTTTCCTCATTAACAGGATGTCATATGCCCACATCGAAACACAGTGTTCCTCAAGGAAAGAAAAAAGTCTTAGTTAATAGCAGCGTTCTATAATAGAAACAAATGCCATAAGACCTTTAACAACAGAAAAGGCAGGAACATTGCTTCTCAAAAGACAGCAATGCTTATGCAATAGCAATCACTTAATATTATGTAAAAGAGCACGTCTGGATTTTTCAATCCAGAGGTAATTTTAAGTTTCTTTAATTCTGTAGGCTCAAAGATTTGTCTACAAAAGCTGTGATTATTTTCCTTCAACAACCATCTTTTGCTACTTTGCTTCCCCTTGGTTTCCAGATGTCCTTTTGCTATGGGAAGCAAAGGGGTAGGAAGAAACATGGCAACAGAAGTAAGGGAGAGTGTGTGGAGGAGACTGGCAGAATCAATGTGAAAATCACGTTAAATAATAAATTGAAAATGGATTTTGACTGGCTGTTCTAAATAACTGCTTCTGGTATCTGCATGCTTTTACTTAACATTCCACTAAAAGAATCGATTAGTATTCAAACAGACACACACACACACACACACACGCACACACACACACACACACGCGGAAGTTTAATCTTTGTTTAATCACTATTTAGCAGGCCTGGCAGCCTTTGGAAGTAGGAAAGAATGGTGGTGAAGCAAGCCAACTATATTCTGCTCAAGAAGGAAGATTTGTTAAAGTGCATACTCTAATCCCAAGACTGCAGACTTGGCAAAGAGCATCTCTGGCCCAGCTGGCTAGAGTCTCCAAAACAATGGAAGGGCTGTATGCTCTCAAACTGCAATGCTGGAAGGAAAGCTCAGCAGGTCATTTGCTTCATCCACAATCTGAGGCTGTGTTAGAGACCAGATTCTACTGCAAATTTTAGGATGGCTTCCCCTCATCTTCCTCTCAAAGAACCCTGCCATGGCAATGAAATGACTTTGCTCTGAGGTTTAAAAAACTATATAATTTCAAACATTTGTTTATCTACCATGCAGATTAATAAACTTCCCCCCTCTCTCACACACACACACACACACTCTCTCTCTCACACACACACACACACACTCTCTCTCTCACACACACACACAAACCTATAACATAATGCCTTGAAAACTGTACAGATAAATCCGATCGGTATTTACAAAAGCCAAAAATTAAATTCTACCTGGGATGATCGGGGAAGAATTCCTACAGAAGTAGAGTTTTTGTCAGGAACCTGAGAGAAGGAGTAGGATTTTAACTGGTAGCAGTTGAGGGGTGGGGGTTGGGGGTGGAATCCAGCTAGAGGGAAAGTCTGTGGAAAGAATGGGAGTTAGAAGGTTAAGGACGTATTTACTTAATGGCAAGGGGTCTGATTTGGCTGGAGTGAGTAGGATGCAAAAGAGAGTCACGAGCAATAAGACCAGGATGTCTGGACCGGAATTAGAGGGCCTTACATTTGAGCTGCTTGGCAGGTGGCAGCCACATAAATCTTTGAGCAAGGAACAGGCTGAAGTAGAGCTCCAAGCATAAAATATGTTACTACCTCTCCACTTTCAATTAATCTCAGAATCCTCCTCTTCCCATGGGAAACGCAAAGAAAAAGATGATTTTTGTTTTCGTTCAGAGAAAATGTCCCCTTTTCTTAGGCTGAGAACCATTCCATTCTGGCACCCCACAGTCAGATTTAAGTGAGGCTGACCTAACCCTAGCCCCTACCCAGTAAGCTGCTGTTTTGAGAAAACTTAACTTTCACTATAACCAGGACCAAGTTGTATGAGAAAACAATCAAACCTAAATGGCACTATTTATGAATGGAAGGAGACACTACAACCCAGCAACCAGGAGACTAAGTCTGCTGGGCCCACGTCAGGCAAGTCCTGCTGTTCCAATCAGGAATTGGGCTGTAGTAACTCCTGCTCCAGTAACTCCATTGTCTCAACACCAGGATGTTGGAATCTGAAATCTGGCCCTTCCCTAAGAGGGGAAGGTCGCTCATAGACAGGAGCCATTGTTTCAAAAGGCTGATCCTGTGTTTCCAAGGACAGAACCATACCAACCCTCCAATTCCTTTGTTTGGTGTAGATGGCTCTAGAAAAGGTCACTTGCTACATAAGGTGTGAAAGCTCATTAAAAGACTTCTTAAACAGCAGGGAGAAAAAAACAGCCAAGATCTTTTGGAATGTCTGTTAACTAAAGGGCAAATACAACCTTCAGTAGCTTTTCCCTTCCATTCTAAAAGAACAATTTCAACACTTTCTTCAGAGTAAGTACCCAAATGTTTTATCACTGGGTGAAAAAACCAAATGGACTCTGATTGATAATTTGATAATGTTCATCTGAGTCTCTTACCTATCAATCCATCTGTCCATCTGTCTGTCTGTCCATCTATCCATCAACTTAAGTGTATGACAAACACAAGCACAAGTCAGGTCTTGCACTAGGTGCTGAGGATACACTGGTGAGGAAAACGAAAAGGGGCCCCTCCTCTCATAGAGCTTACAGAGAAGTATGTGTGGTGGTGCAGCGGGGGCAGGGGTGGAGGGGAGTAGACTTTCATCCAAAACTACAGGTAAATTTTAAAAAGCTACAGTGGCAGGCCATAAAAGGGGGGTACATGGTACAAAGAGAGTCCCTTTCTTTCAGATCAGATCGGGGGGATCTAATCCAGATTGCAAGGCTTTCTTGAAGAAATTGGATTAGGAGTTAACTCAGAAGAAAGAGGAGTACAGAGCATTCCAGACAGAGGGAAAAGTAAAGACATACAAAGACCCTGTGGCTGAGCAAACGTGAATCATAGGAGGGCCTGAAAGAGCAGTGTGTGTGGTACACAGAGAAGCAGGGAAAGTCTGGTAGGAATGACAGGAGGGCAAGGGGGAGGATTCTGTTTTTCCTCCAGGAGCGTTTGGAAATACAAGTGATTTATATGAGGAGGTAATAAGATCAGGTGGCATTTGGAAAACTCTCCTGTAGCCGAGTGGAAAGGGATTAGGAGGCCAAGAGGAGGGGTAGAGGCCGGGAAGGAGGCTATCACAGTGGTGCAGGCAGAGATAATGACAGCTTGTGCTGAGAAGGCCGAAGTGGGGATGGGTACACACAGATTTTTTTAAAAAGTAGGGTTACTAGGGTCCTGTGGGCTTGAGTCAAGAAATGTGGCCTGAGAACTTGGACAGTCAGATGAGAAGTTCATCTGTAAGGTCCAGATATCCATAGTACCACAGATGCAGACAGGACCCACCTGGGACCTGAGCCCACTTCTCCCCTCACCTAGCCTGGTGTCTGTTTCATCACATTACTTTACAGTTTCAATATTGTCCACAGAAAGCCAAGTCAGGAAATCAGACCTAATGAGATTGGATTCTATATCTGTTTCACCTTCAAGAATTCAGTGACACATAGTCAAGAAGAGAGAAATCCTAGTGGGGTGGTGGCGAGACTCCCATGCTCATGCTGAGTGTGCCTGTGCCCTCACAGTGTCCCTGGAGGCCCCAGTTCTCTCTGGCCCCTGGGAGTGTGAGCGCTCTGTGCTAAGGGAGCCTACTGTAGGAAGACAAGTATTTTCATTACCACAGAAGGCACTGTGATTACTTCAACCAAAGAAGCAGTCACTGGTGTTTATGCTGGAGTTACAACTGCCTAAACCAGACTCTTGAGAGGTGGTGTGTCTTCATATTCCATGGGCGATTGTCCAGGGTGATTTTGATTTTGTGTTATTTTCACCTTAAGTGGTGAGTTTATTATAGCCTAACTCGTTCATGAGATTAGACTTGCCTATATTATTATACCCACTTTGTAGATGACAAAACTGAGGCTTGGAGAGAAAATAGATATGAAAGTGTTTTGCAAACTGCTAACCACCACATGAGTGTAATCATCACAGCAAATAGTACCTACCATATGTACCTCCCATTCCTTCCCAAAGCTCAGTATCTAAAAAGGCTGCAGGAACAAGTTCTCAAGTAAGGAAAACATGCTGAGGTGAATCATACTTCTGTACCGAGAGGGCAATTCACAAGAGGTTCTGAAAATCTCAGTCTAGGTGAAGTGTGATCAGTCACAGGAAAGCCCCTAGAAAGTGCTCTTCTTAGAGGCTTGTCGGGCTGGGCATGAGAGAAAGCTGTGATATTGCTCTGCACAGCAGCTGTGGACGGGTAAAGGGAAAAACAGGCAACACGGGAGAGCTCAGCAGGAGGCAAGTCCCTACTTTGCAGAGAGAGACTGAAAAATGACTGCAAACACATCCTATTAGTCTCCTAGCTGGGTAAGTAGGGTTGAGCCATGCAGTAATAAAGTAGTTGCTCTAATAACAGTAATAATTATAATCACAATCCCCTACATTCTAAAGACAGCAGACCAAAGTGTATAAGACCATTTGCTCTGGTGTTGGAAAGGCCTAGGCTGTGCCACAGTTCTGTTTATTAGCTCTGTGACCTTGGGCAAATTATGCTATTTTTCACAAGCCTTAGTTCCCCAACTGTAAAATGGGGGGAATTAATAGTATCTAGCATAAAGGTTATGATGAAAATTAAACGAGATGCAGCAAGTATAGCTCTTAGCAGTGTTTGACATCTAGGAAGCACTAGCAATGCTACCTACCATTATTAGTTATTATTTGGTAGTATTTTACAATTTACAAAGCATTTTTATATTTATGCCCCATTTCTTCTTCACAATTGCACTAGGGCAAAAGCAGACATCACCAACCTATTGAAATATTCTTCCTTGTGGATCCCAGACTCCGAGAATCTTTCTCAACACTGTGTTCCAAGCAGTGCTTACCCATCAGCTGGCACTGGTCAGGGGACAGGACCCATCTGCCACAGCTGCCTTAAGCTAGAAGAGTGAATTTCCCAGTCTACCTGGTAGACAGTGACCCACTGATTGATTTCTACAATCTTGGCTCTTTGGGCTGGCTGGCTACTCACTTCTTGCAAAGGTTGCCCAAGAGAAGGGAGAGGGGCAGGGGTGTGGGGAAGCAGCAGGTGACTGACAGTAGTCTCCCCTCCTCTTTGAACTCTTTCCTGGCCCAAGAGGAAAGTCTCTGTCTGGACAATGATCCTGGCCTCCTCCATCTCCCATCTTAGAAGCTGAGAACTCTCTGAACTCTTCCTCTTTGTTTCTCTTAGTGTGGAGGCTACAAAAGGCTCTGAATCTCCTAGGTACCACCCAGCCCCTTACCTCTCCCACCTCACTCTCACTCTGTTACTCTGCCATTCTTGTTTTTATTTTTTTAAGAGATGAGATCTTGCTCTGTTGCCCAGGCTGGCTTGCAGTAGCATGATGCTAGCTCACTGCAGCTCCAGCCTCAACCTCCTGGGCTCAAGCAATCCTCCTGCCTCAGCCTCCCAAGTAACTAAGACTACAGGTACATGTACCACCACACCAGGCTTTTTTTGGTAGAGACAAGACCTTGTTATGTTGCCCAGGTTGGTCTCAACCTCCTGGCCTTAGGCGATCTTCCCAACTGGGCCTCCCAAAGTGTTGAGATTACAGGCGTAAGCCATCATGCCCAGCATCTCTTGTTCTTATATATGATTTCTTAGACATAAGGTGTCCCAAGCAGGATACGTGAGGTACAACCACAAGAGTACACACAGGACAGTCTCCCCAGGCCACAGCAAACTGCTATGAATGCAGATATTCCCACAGGAATCATATAACCCCCCAGGCAAACTTCCCTGGCCCCTCTAGCTAGATTGAAGGCCCTGAAATGGACCTTACAGCATCCTCACTTCTCCTTTGCGACTTCACATTCATTTGGATGCTCATTTGACTATTGCCTATCTCTCCTCAAATTGTGAGCTCTGTGAGAAGATATCAATTTCTGCTGAATGAATGAATAATGAATGAATGAGTGGAGACACCTTTTATCTTTTCCAGATGAAGGAAAGGTCACCCATGGATTAGACATGTCTAATATAGTCACAAAGATTTAATACCATAAAAGGGTTCTGAGGATTAACTTTATCCTATGACGAAATGGCTTCAGGTCAACTTAATGGGCTACAAAACTCAAAAGAGAGCTGGCTCACCTGATCCTAAAATAATTTTTAAAAAGATGCAACAGGCTTTGAACTCTTCCACCTTCTTCTTTCTTTCATTTTCAAACGGTTTCCTTTCTGGATTCCTAACTACGGCTTGTGGCAGAAATTGCTGTATATCCCCTAGGAACTGTTCTCCTTTTCTTCCACAGTAATAAGAATTTTAGCTGGGAATATGATTGCTCAGAATAAAGATGATATTTTTCTGACATCCTTGTAGCTAGATGTGGCCTGACTGGGTTCTGTCCAATGAGTGGAGTAGCTGCATGGTAGCCTGCTATGGTTTAAGCATGTTCCCCAAAGTTCATGTGCTAGAAACTGAATCCCCAGTGCAACAGTTCTGGGAGGTGGAACCTTTAAGGTGTGATTAGCTCATGAGGGTTCTGCCCTGATGAATGGATTAATGGAGGGGGCGGGTTACTTACTGTGACAGCAGTGTCCTTATAAAGGATAAATCTGGTCCCACCCATCTCTCTCACCCATGTGATTCCTTCTACCACATTATGACGCAGCAAGAAAGCCCTCGCCTGATGCTGCCCTTGATCTCGGACTTCCCAGCCTCAGGAATTGTGAACAAATACATTTTTTTTCTTTACAAATTATCTAGTTTCTGGCATCTGTTATTACAGCACAAAACAGTCTAAGACAAAGCCTCATGGAACTTACCGGAAAAAATTACTAATATGTATCTTTGCCTTTCTTGTTTATCCCTTCCTCTATCTTGCTGCCTAGAATGCAAATCCCGCTGTGACGGACCATGAGGTGCAGCTCCATGCCCTAGGGATGGCTGCGGCCATCAGTAGGGAGTACAGGTTCTTGAGGACTTCATGGGGCAGAACTGTACTAGTCCTGGACTGCAAACCTCCAGACTTTGAAGTGAGAGAAACATAAACTATCTTGTTTGAAATATTCAAAGCTAATAGTAACTGATATAAGCTTCTTCTCTTGAGCTTGAAAGACTGAGGAACAGCTTAGTGTATGGAGAGGTCCTTGAAGGAGGACCCAAAAGACACAGACTTCAGGTCCTGGCTGTGCATTTATGAAGAGTAGGACTTTAGGCATGTCTCCTTGTCTTTCCAGGTCTCCATTCTTTGACAGTAGAATGAGGATCAAAACAATATCTGCCCATGACACGATTATCTATATAAGAAATGCTAATGAATCTACAAAAAAAGCTGGTAGAACTAATGAGTTTAGCAAGGTCACAAGATACAAGGTCAGTATACAAAAATCAATTTTATTTCTAAATACTAGCAATGAAACATTGAAAACTGAAGTTAAAATACCATGTACCATGGTGTCAAAAATATTAGTCGAGATACCCATTCAACCAAATGTATAAGACCTATACACTGAAAACTATAAAACACTGCTAAAGAAATCAAAGATCTAAATAAATGGAGAGATACATCATGTTTATTGGTCAGAAGACTCAATATTGTTAAAATGTGAGTCTTCTCAAAATTGATCTGTTGACTCAAGGCACTCTTTATAAACTGATATTCAACAGAACTGGAAAAATAGCCAACATAATTCTTTTTCAAAAGAGGAGCTAAGTTGGAAGACTTATATGTCCTAATTTCAAGGCTCTCCTGGGATACAGTGACTGAAAGAGTAGCCTTAAGGTAGGGACAGATATGTGATCAATGGAGTGGACAGCCCATAAATATATGCATTCAGTTGATTTTGAACAAAGGTGCTAAGAAAATTCAATAGGTAAAGGATAATATTTTAAACAAATAGTGCCTAATTAGATATTCATATGTCAAAAAAATACACCTCACTCTTCCTACACCCTACAAGATAGAAACTTGAAATAGATCATAGACCTAAGCGTAAGACTTAAAACTATAAAATTTGTAGAAGAAAGTATGTGAGAATATCTTAGCAATTTTGGTTTAGGCGAAGGTTTCTTAAAGAGGACACAAACAGCAATAAAATATGGGTAAGTTAGAATTCATCATAATTAAAAACTTTTGTTGCTTAATGGACAAGCCATGGACTGGGAGGACATATTTGAAAACATGTATCTTTTAAAATAATACTTTTAATAGATGCATAATGATTGTACATATTTATAGGGTACAGTATGATATTTTGATGCCTGCATATAATGTATAATGATCAAATTAGGGTAATTAGGATATCAATCACCTCAAACTTTGATAGCTTTTTTGTGTTAGGAATGTTCAAAATCCTCTCTTCTAGCTATTTGAAAAAATGCAATAAATTATTGTTTACTATAGTCATCCTACAGTGCTATAGAACAAGAACTTAGTCCTCCTATCTAAGCTGTAATTTTGTATCCATTAACCAACCTCTTCCGGTCTCCCCTATCCCTTCCCTTCCCAGTCTCCGGTAACCACTATTCTACTCTCACTTCTATGAGGTCAACTTTTTTAGCTCCCACATATGAGAAAGAACATGCGATATTTGTCTCTCTGTGCCAGGTCTATTTCCCTTAACATAACTACCTTCAGTTACAGCCATAATTTCATTTTTTTATGGCTGAAAAATATTCTATTTTATATATGTACCACATTTTCTTTACCCATTTATCTGTTGATGAATACTTAGGTGGATTCCTTATCTTGCTGCAACAAACATGGGAGCACAGATGTCTCTTTGACATGCTGATTTCCTTTTCTTTAGATATATACCCAGTAATGGGATTGCTGGATTATATGGTAGTTCTATTTTTAGCTTTCCAAGGAACTTCCATACTGTGTAAAACATATATTTGATTAAGGACATATTCAGAATGCATAAATAACTCATGCCAGCCTGGGCAACACAGTGAGACCCCATCTCCATAAAAACAAAAACAACAAAAAATTTTTCAGGTGTGGTGGCACATGCCTATAGTCCCAGCTACTTGGGAGGATGGAGTGGGAGGATCACTTGAGCCCAGGAGTTTGAGGCTGCAGTGATCCAAGTACACAATGTTATTGTACTCCAGTGGACAGAGTAAGACTCAGTCTCAAAAAAAAAATTCTTATAATTCAACATTACTAGTCATTAGGTAAAGGCAAATCAAAACTCCCATTAGGCTGGGCCTGTAATCCCAGCACTTTGGGAGGCCAAGACAGGTGGATCATCTAAGGTCAGGGAGTTGGAGACAAGACTGACCAACATGAAGAAACCCCATCTCTACTAAAAATACAAAATTAGCTGGGCGTGGTGGTGCATGCCTGTAATCGCAGCTACTCCAAAGGCTGAGGCAGGAGAAGCACTTGAACCTGGGAGGTGGAGGGTGCAGTGAGCCGAGATCGTGTCATTGCACTCCAGCCTGAGCAACAAGAGGGAAACTCCATCTCAAACAAAAACAAAAACAAAACCACTACCATTAAATATCATTTTACACCTACTAGGCTAGCTATAATTTAAAAAGTGGAAAATAACAAATGTTAGCGAGGATGTGGGTGGAGAAATTGGAAACTATGTGCTATGCTGGTAAAAATGCAAAATGGTGTAGCTACAGTGAAAAAGTTTGGTGGTTTCCAAAAGGTTAAATGTAGAACTACCATATAATGCAACAATTCCATTTTAGGTACGTATCTAAAAGAACTAAAAGCAGGGACTCGAATAGACATTCCTAGACCAATGTTCATAATCGTCACACTACTCATAATAGACAAAAGGTAGCAACAACCCAAGAGCCCATTAACAGATGAAGGTAGAAACAAGATGTGACATATATATATATGCAATGGAATATTATTAAGTCATAAAGAAGAATGGAATCTTGATATATACTACAACCTGGATTATGCTTAGTGAAAGAAGCCTGACACAGAAAGTCATACATTGTATGATTTCACTTATATGAGGTACCTAGAATAGGTAAATTCATAAAGACAGAAAGTAGAATAGAGGTTACAGAGGAGTAAGAATGGCGATTATTGTTTACAGGGAGTTCCTGTTGGGAATCATTAAAAAATTGGGTATAGATAGTGGTAATGGTTACATAGCATTGGGAACGTATTTAATGCCACACAACTGTACACTTATGAATGGTTAAAATGACAACTATTATATTTATTTTAGCACAATAAAAAAAATACCTCCCATCTCCTCTCCTCTAAAAAACCTAATTCGTCTCATTTTCAACTCTTACATATTCTAATATCCTTCTGGTGACTCACAGGTATATTAGCATATTAAAGTCTCTTTTAAGTCCCACAGAAAAGAAAGCTGTCTAACTTTGTTTAATCCAGCATTTCACAGATTTATTTGACTAGAAGGCCACCCCCGACCACTCATCTCACCCCTACCCACTAGACAATGATTAACACCCTAGGAAACTCACAGACTTTTTTGATGCTTATTTATAAGGATTGGGTTGATGAGGGAGAATACAACATGATTCCTCCCTTTGGCAATGTGCAATCCAGTTTTGTTTCGTTTTTAAAAAGCACATAGACATGAAACAACTACACCAAGATTTCAAACAGACATACCAACTTGGAAGGAGGGAAATAAAGTTTTACGTTAACATTTTCCAAAGGAAGGTTTCAGTCAATTTCTGAAGCATCTGTCACCCATCTGTCCACTCATGCATCCATTCATTTATCCATCTATCCATTCATCTAATACATGTTTATTGTGCAACTACTATTTTTTGGCCTTAGGTTAAACGCTCCAGGGAATATCATAAAAGACAATGATTTACATCTATGATACAGGCAAGATTGGAGATGATTTCATTTCAAAAATTGCTACTGGGACGTGGGAGAAGAACCACAAATTCTCAGAAGCCAGAAGAATGGTTCTGGGAATGGTTTTGCAGAGGGGCGCTGGGGCTAGGTGTTGAAGGATGAGTATAATGTGGGCTGGTAGAGGAACCACATGAGTAAAGGTAATAAAGTTGCCCTGAAATACTCCTCTTTTGTCTTGCACTCACAAAGAAGACTGTAGACTATTTCATAAGCCTGGTTTCTTATAACACTGGTTAATGGATCACTTTACATTTTCCAAACGGTTAATTACATGTAGATTTCTCGGACAGCCTTGGCTTAGCTTGTGAAACGATGCAGTTGAATTTCTTTCATTCTAGAGAGTTTAGGAAGATTTCTCAGAATGACTATAGTAGATTGTGAAAGTGGTCTCAATCCTCCATCCCAGGCCTTTTGCAATGGGATTGTGCAGCTCCTCGCATCAAGAGTGGAGTCTGTTTCCCTTCCTATTGAAGTTGGCCGGGCTTTGTGACTTGCTTTGGCAAAAGAATGAGACAGAAGTGATAGTGTGCCAGCTTGGGTCTAAGCTTCGAGAGATTTGTACTATTTTGCACTTATTGCTTGTCCTTCTGACTCCTCCATAAGAATAAACCCAGCCTGGTATGCTAGAAAGATGTTACGGGCAAGCAGAAGATGAGACATGTGGAGAAGAACTGAGGTTATCCTAGACAGCTGACAGAGGGCCAAGCCCCAAGGATATGAGAGAGCCCAGCCAAGCCCAGCAGAGCTGCCCAGCCCAGCCCCAGTTGACAGCCAAGTTGACATGCATGAGTCAGCGCAGCCAAGGCCAGAGAAACCACCTGATTGGTGTGTAGTCCTGTGAGCAATAATACATGGTTGTTGTTTGAGGTCACTGAGCTTTCACATAATTTGTTATACAGCATTGTTTATGGTAAGAAGGAATCAATCAAATGACCTTAGAGAGGATTTAGTCCCATTCTGTGTTTGCATGCCAAGGTTACCAAATAGAAATAGAACTGTTTGAATCTTGTCCTCCCACCTCATTTTTAAGATCCAAGTAACACCTATCTTCCAAGGCTCAGTTCAAACACCACAGCTTCAAGAAGCCATAATTCTATCCCCCTCCACTTACAAAATAATCTTCCCTCCCTTGACCTCTCACTGCACTCTCTCTCTCTGTTTTTTTTAGAAGTTAGCACTTAAAGTCTTAAACTATAGCCATTTATATACATGTTATTCCCTCTTACTGGACTTTAAACTATGTTTTTAAACTATCTATAATGAAGAACCACTTCAATTTCTAATTCACTGTGAATGAAACCATCTACAGTAGGCAGAATTCTAAGGATGACTTCCAATGACCTTCATCCTCCTATAATCCGCTCCTCTTTGAGTGTAGATGGAACCTGTGAATATGATGAGATATCATTTCTGTGATTACATTACATTATATGGCAAAAGGGAGATTATCCAGGTCGATTTAACCTAATCACACACAAAAAGCTGAGAGCTTTCTCCATCTGGCAGTACAGAAGGAAGTCAAAGTGATTCCAAGAGGGAGAAGAATTAGATATGGTATTGTTGGTTTTGTAGATCAAGGGGGCCACGTATGGGTAGCCTCTAGAAACAGAGAACAACCCTTGACCTGGACAAAAACCAGGGGCCTCAATACTCAACTGCAAAAAACTGAATTCTGCCAACACCCTGAATGAGACTGGAAGTGGATTCTTCTCCCAAGCCTCTAGATAAGAGTACCTAGCCTGGCTGACATCTTGATTTTGGCCTTGTCAGACCCTAAGCAGAAACTCCAGTTTAGTCAGCTTAGTTAGACTCATGACCTGTAAAACTCTGAACTAATAAATTCATATTGTTTTAAGCCACTAAATTTGTAGTAACTTTTACACAGCACCAAGAACCTAATATAACTCTCAATAGCATAGCAGATTATATTTTCAAAAGCTGGCTGCAATAAAATCTTCTGTCCCACGTGCTCTTCTAGAACCTTTCCACAGGCTCACTGAGAGATGGAATTTCTGTCCTCTGCCTTTGAACTTGGGCAAACCTTTGTGCATGCTTCAGCCAATAGAGTTTGGCAGCAGAGATGCAACGTGACTTCTGATTTCTACATGACTAGGTCATAAAAATGCCAGGCACGTTTTCCTTGTTCTCTTGGGACACTCACTCTTGGATCCCAGCCACCATGCTACGAAGAAGCTCCCCTATGGAGAGGCCGACATGGAAAGGAACTGACAGCCAGCACCACCTTACCAGTCATGTGAATGAGCCATCTTGGAAGTGAATCCTCTGACCCCTGCTGACCCACCTGGCAGGCGCTGTGTGTGGCAGAGATACAGTGTTCTGCAAAGTCCTGCTCAAATTGTAGATTTGAGCAAATGAATGACCGTGGTTGTTTTAAAGCCACTAAGTTTTGGGGCAATTTGTTAAGTACCAATAGTAACTGAAACAAGCATGCAGCTTGCGCCACATGCAATTCACCACCCGAGCTTGACAGCATGTGAACTGCTCTATATCTATTCAACAAGATGAGTCTACTGAGCATGCACCTGGCTGTCATGACAATATCAAATTACAACAAAAGTTTCTGAACAACTATCCTCAATTCTCCTATCTATCTCACTGTGAACTGGTGCTGGTCTGCAGACTACATTTTGAGAGGCATTGCTGTAAAACATCTCTGGGCCAGACCCATTCTTATTTATCTCTTCATCCTCCTCCCACATGCCTTTTAGAATTTCTGGAAATAGGAGCAACTGAGTAAATGTCTATGAATAGAAGACCCAAAGAAAGCTGAGGCCGGAAGTTCAACTCACTTGTTTTATAGATGGTGATATATATTGTAGTCTAGAGAGGTGAAGGAATACACTCAAGAGTCATGGAATGAGCCAGTGGTAGAACCAGGAGAAAGGCACAGAATTCCTAAAACCTTCCAATCCAGACTTTGGAAACCCAGCTGTGTATGTTTGTTGTGAAGGGGGACTGGCCAGGTGTAAGGCATGCAGAAAGATGATGCCTGGGGAAGAGGTAAGTGCATGCATGCCCATGCGAGGGGCAGCTGCAACCCCAGCTCCAGCCACCTGTTGCCAAGTGAGGGCCAGTGGAACTAGATGTTCATTTTTCCAAGAGAAGCTGTAAAATTCAGATTTCTAGGGACTATTTCTTGATTTTTAGTTCATTACATTGGATAAACAAACATATTTGCAGGCTAGATTTTATCCAGCAGGCCACCAATTTGCAATTCCTGAGCTGGTTTGAGTACCTCCAACTTACAGATAAGAAAAAACGAGGTCCTGAGAGGTTACAGATTTCGCCAAGAACATGGAGGAAGAGGTGGCAAGGTCACTTTCTGACTTGCCCAGGAATGTGGTGACGATGATGACCCACATTTACTGAGCTCCTGTCATAAGCAAGGTGACACACCAAGCACTTCGACCTACAGTCTTATTTAATCTTTTCAACAGTTCTAGGAAACATGCACTAGTATTACTCCCTTTTACAGACTCCAAGAAGCTAAGTAACTTGCCAAGATCATAGCACAAGTAAGCAGCAGGTCTGTGTTCATAAGCATGTTTTTACAAGGTGAATGGGTTTTCTGTCACCTCACACCACTTTGATGTCTTTTAGCATTTTTACCTATCAAAGCCCTAGGTTCAGTTTTACCTGGAATTGTTGCAAAATCCACCTTCTAACACTATCATTTCAACCCAGGAGAAATCACTCAAGGTTGACCTGTTTCCCGTCCCCCAGAGTCTGAATGACATTCAGCCTGTACACAGCCCATCCTTCCCAACTGTTGACTCTCCAAAGGGCCAGGATGTGTCTGTGCCTACTGCAGTGCAAGCAGCAGTTTAGGCATTCTAATGCCCTAGCTTCCTTTGCTAAACAGAAGGGAAGCACAGAATTGAAGAGGTGAAAGAGGCTCCCGAGAAATCATTTAAGCCTATTATTTTCAAATTACGCTCAATGGATCTCTGGAGATGCAGCAGCTGGGGGTTGAAGGGGGAGCCCTGCAAGAGGGGCCCCTGTTTCTTCTTTATGATATTAGGCTTTCAAATAAGATTAAGTGAAAAGTGTTAAAAACAAGTTTGAAAACAAATGATCTAATCCAACCCCTTCATGGCATTTTAAAAATGCCAAACCCTATATAATTTGATTTGCAATTATAAAAATAATAAAGGTACATGGTGAGAGGTTCAGCTGAAAGGGTACAATGAAAAATAAAAATTTGTCCCTTCTTCCAACCCTTACTCTCATCCCCTAGAGATAACCACTATTAACAACTGCTTGTGTATTCCCTCCAGATTTTTCAATAAACAAACTGAGCCCCAGGGACTGGCTTATTGAGGTTATTTGACCAGGCTCAGGGCTATTTACTGGACATTATGCTCCTGGCAATCCTCTCTCCTTTCTTTGCTTGCAAAAGTCTGAAATGTTTCCACAGATTGCAGACTCTCTCCCCAATCTACTTGTGGCATGAGAAACCGTGCATTATGTATCTGCTGGCCTCACTCCCTGAGCAGGAAGCTTACATGTCTTTTTCATATGACCTTATTTCTCCATGATCTTTGTTTCACATGGTGAAGAAACCACCAGAATGAGGTTCTCAGTGCTGGCCAGTGTTCAAGCCAGGAGCAGTAGCTATAAAACTACATGCTCAGCAAGTGATCTGGGCCGCTGGACAGATCACTGGAACTCAGGCTTGAACCAAATTTCTGCAAGGGGCCACACCTCTATATCTGTGGCCTCAGAAGATCCTCCTCTAATAGCTCAGGTTTCTTTCTGGGTGCAGCGTTAGCCTCTCCACTCCTCTCCTGGCCCTCAGGCCACTCTCTCCCTATTCCCAATCTTCCTGCCTGCCTTCTGGGCCTCAGTTGACACCTCGCCCTCGGCATTCCCATCTGCAGCCCCCTTCCCTAACCACCAAAACCTGCAGATCCATCTCCAGGCTGAGCCCGTTTCCTGCCTGGTAGTCAAAAGTACACAATTCAAGGTTGCAGTGAGCTATGATCCGGCCACTGCACTCTAGCCTGGGTGACAGAGTGAGACCCTGTCTGTAAAAAAAGAGTACACATAAGACAAAGCACCCCAAGCCTCTTTCTCCCATACAGAAGACATGAAAGGCTAACACTTATTGGACTCTCTATGTTCCAGGCTCTGTGCTAGGGAATTTCAAGTCCTTATCTTCACCACAAACCTGGACGGTGGCACTATTATTATCGTTCCTATTTTATATATGAGGAAACTGACATGGAAGTGGTAGCTGGGATAGGAACATGGAGCTGGCTAACGCAAGGTTCAGGAGGAATTTGCTCAAGTTCCTCATGCAGGTGAGTGGTGATGACTCCAAGGCCTCTGATGCCAGGCCTGCCCATTATACACTGCCCACATGGTGTTCCTGGAGGGACAAAACACCCATAGGTAATCCTGCCTGACTGTTACCAATTCCCCTCCCCCTGTTATCCCACAGCCTGGCTCCTTCTTGAGGCCCTTGAAGAGGACCCTGGGCCTAAAAGAAGGCTGTAGATCTGGGAAGAAATTAATCCCACACTACCTGTCAGCAGTGGCCCAGACTCCCTACTGTTGCCTAGGTTACCTGACTGGAGTTTAAGCTACTACTGATCACTCCCCTATCTACCTTAATTAATCAGATTGGCATGGCTCCCTCTGGAGAGGTGCTCAGACCCCCTCCCTGTGCCCCTGGGATAAGTGAGGAAGTTGGGGAGCACTTCTTGGCAAAATGACCTAAGAACTGCAGGGAGGCAGCCCTGGAGGCCAGGGTGGGTAGGAACACTAGAGGCGCTGCCTGCACCAGGTGGGACAGAAGAGGCTCATTCCCAATGGTGTTTACTTGCCAGGAAATTTCAACTATCACTCAGAAAGCAAAAATATGCTGCCAGGCAAAGCATAATTATAAGCTGTATTATTCGAGCTATTCACAAGGAAGGAATGAGACCTGAGAAAATAGCTGTCTCCTACATGAAGGGCCTCATTTCATTTTGCATGCTTTAAAAATTTAGGCAGGAAGGAGGCAGAGCAGCAGTCAGGGGCAGGGGGAAAGTCATTCCTCTGCATACTGCAGAAAGCTTATTTTCTAAGAAACACTCTATTGGACAACCTGAACCTCAGTGTGGACTCTACCTGCATTTCTGGCTTTCAACTCTTTCCTCTCTAGATGTGCATTTTAGTTTCCTGAGTCACAGATGACTGGACACGTGGCATTCACTGGGACATTGTCTGAAATATGTCAAGGCTCAAAAGATGCAACATTTTTAGACATACTGATTTCCACTTCTTCACCAGATAGAAATGAACACATAATGAGAATGACAGACAGATAGACACATCCCCACACAACTCCTTGGACTTGGAAAGCCTGAATGTAGTAAAATCATCTAAAGGAAGCTTAAGCTCTATTATTAAACCCTTATACCAAGCACCGCCAGCTCTACATACACAGCCCCAGCCTCGCTTACAGGACTCAAATATCTGTCCAGGCTACGGTTTCTTCGGACATACCACTTGCCCACTTTATCCTTTTGTAAGGGCACGCAGTGAGCCACACAAGCAAGTGAATCTCGACTGGCCACTTGGTATCCCAAGAGTACTAATTTCTTTTTTTTTTTTGAGACAGAGTCTCGCTCTGTCATCCATGCTGAAGGGCAGTGGTGTGATCTCGGCTCACTGCAACCTCTGCCTCCCAGGCTCAAGCGATTCTCCTGCCTCAGTCTCCAGCATGGCTGGTACTACAGGTGTATACCACCACCCCCAGCTAATTTTTGTATTTTTAGTAGAGATGGGCTTTCAACATGTCGGCCAGGCTGGTCTTGAACGCCTGACCTCAGGTGATCCACCCACCTCGGCCTCCCAAAGTGTTGGGATTACAGATGTGAGCCACTGTGCCCAGCCAGGAGTTCCAATTTCACAAGTGACTCTGAACATGTTATGTATGTAATGACCAGACCTCAGTATGTAATGACCAGGCCTTACATACATTACATGTATGTAATGACCAGGCCTCAGTCTCTTCCTCTGGAGAAGAAGGAGGGTAACAGCTGCCCAGGATACTTCATCCAGCTAACTGGAGGATCAAAGGACAACATGCACAGGAAAGCATTTTGTAACTTGAAGGACTACGCACATGGAAGTGGTCATCACTGTCCTCTGAACGGGGTCACCCATGACACCAGCGGTCTCATGCTGTTCAGCTAGGGATGCAGAAATCACTCCATTCACCTCTTGTTCTGTAAAAACCCTGTCAAGCATGTAGGTCCAGGCCATCTCGGCCTGGCCCTGCCCTTGTTCTTATGTAGAAAGATGCTAACTTTAACTATAGAACTGGGTATCCAGTCACACACTGGTATGCATGAGGAATGCCTACTCTACTGTCCCAACTTCTGGGGAACATCACAGGAAATAGACAGATGTATGGGTATAGGCTAAAAGATGTGAGATGTAAGCTTTGGTTGGGCAGTAGTTTTTAGGCACTCTGGTTTGGAGCCAGATAGCTGACATGTATTTATTAAGAATAGTCACACATGGATGAGTCAATTATGTCCTAAAAGTTGAGATCCCCTTCATCCCCACTAGGAGCCTCAACCAAGTCACTCGGCTTTGAGGGTCAGTATGGCTTTTGATAGGAGAAAGAGTAAGACCTCTGGATCCGAGGTTGTGGGGCTCAGTATCCCTGTTTGGGTCAGACTACTTGGACTTGTTCCGCTAGCTTCAGTGTCCAGACTCTTTCCTTCTTCCTTCAGACAAGGGCACGACCTTTACCTTGGTGTCGCTGTGAGCTTCCCCTTGGTCTTCTGACTCAAGAGTCCAGTCCAGCCCCTAGTTCCCTTCCCAAGCATGTCCCAGACTCTCTAATGTCCTGTCTGCCTCAGCCATGCCAGGCACCCTCCACTGACACTGTTCTCTGCCCACCAGCCTGTATCCACTCACTGTCAGAGGCCTGAAGGCAACATTGCTTGGGCTGTAGAAGCCAACCTAGTTTAGCAGGCCTGCCAAGTCCACTGGCCCCAGCCACATCCAGCTGGGCCCGGCTCTGGTTCTGACAGTCGCATATTTCTGAAATACATCAGGGCTCAAAGGACACAGCATTTATAGGCATATTGAGCCAAGCTGCTTTTAGTGCCCTTCTGATATCACATGGAGGAGGAAGCATATCATAATAGACCAAGAGATTCTGATATATTACAGATTCTGCTTTCAGAACACCAAATGGATCAAGAGGACTTTTTTGCATGTATTTCAAAAAATTATGTATTCACAAAATCCAATAGAGAGTCAATAATGTTGGGATGTAGTATAAAATTCTTGGAAAGGAACAATAATAACTCACATTTATTAAGCTTAGTACTTTTTAGCCGCACTTGCAGGCTATTAAAAATAATTTTTAAAACCCTGCTTAAAATCCTCCAATGGCTTCCCATTGCTCTTAAGATGAAACCAAACTCCTTCCCAGGCTTAGAAGGTTGTACTCAGCCTTGCCTCTGCCCACCTCACCAGCCCATCCCGTGTCATGCTCCTATGGCCTCAGAACTCCAGTGACTTCTGTAAGTTCCTGAAATGCACCTCACTTTCTCCTACCACAGGGCCTTTGCACATGCTATTTCCTCTACCTCAAACACTTGTCATCCTCCATTCCCACTCCACCAAATTCGCTTCACATTTCAGCTCAGAGGTCATTTCCTCTAAGAAGTCTTCCCTGACCTCTTAGTCTAAGCCTCTGGCAAGCACAGTATGGTCCTTCCCTTCAGAACACTAAGTCAGTAGACTTTTATTTAGAGTGACTGTTACAGGAATGCAGGTCTGTGCCTAGACTATAAGCTCTAGAAGGGCAGGGCATTATCTGTTTGGCGCACCATACACCTGGCTTACTAACACTTAGCACTCTACCAGATACGTATATAGGTGCTCAGTAAATGTTAGCTGAACAAACCGAATGAATGGATGAATGAATGTCTACTATGTGCTGGTCCCTGGAATAATTCCTTCTCAAGCACTAGCTCATTTTATCCTCAAAAGAACCCCATGAGGTGGATATAGTTATCCCCAAGACTACAGACAGTAGCTAGGAGTTTACAAGTGTTAAGTAACTTGTTCAATGCCACACAGATGTAGCAAGTGGTAAAGTTAGGATTTGAACCCACGTCTGCCTGACTCTAATACTTGCAACTCTTTACTGCATAAAACTTGACCCTAGTCAAGCAGTAGAGGAACATTTATTTTTCCCTTTTGTTCCAGAGTACAAACTATGCCAGAGGGGTGAGCAGAGAGGAAGGGAGAGGTTTTTTTCCTCTCCCACACACCTGGATTTGAGCCGCAAGGAGATGGGGGCCATCTTAGATTCTTTATATTTTCCAAATAAATTTTATTTTTTGAATAGAGATGGGGGTCTCACTATGTTGCCCATTATGATCTTGAACTTTTGGCCTCAAGCCATTCTCCCACCTTGGCCCTCTAAAGTGTTGAGATTACAAGCGTAAGCCACTGCACCTGGCTCAAAAATGAATTTTAATATTAATAAATTCCCTGGAAACTTCTTGAGAATTCCATTTCCTCTTCCTTCTCCCTTATGGGGTGTGCTTAAGACCTAAGCCAGAGTATAATTTAAACTTTATTGAATGAGAAACAATCTGTGGTGTTATAACAGTGATAATTCAGGGTTGATCTGTTATACCACCTAACATTACCAATAAGAATGCAAGTCCAAAGTTACACACCAACACACTTCCTTGAATAGATTACTCTGAATGAGATTTAATATGCTTTTGCCACCTTTATTAACTTAAGGATATCCTAAATTTTTACTCGTGTGCATGCTGTTTATCCAAACCTGTCTGCTCCATTGTCTCTTCCCCTTGGATGTTGTCATCTGAGACTCTTTAACTCTAATGCGATGTTTAGTCTGGGTGAGAGCCTGAAAGTACAGCTACCTCTCTCGAAAGGAGCTGCTTGGATGCTGTCTGGTTGAGTCTCTTCAGCCAACCCAGGGAATGTAACCTTGTATGGTGGACTTGTAGGAATCTGAAGCTCCATGAGTGGGTTGACCCCCCTAACACTGTGGTATTCAGAGAACTTCAGTGTCAATGGACTGTGCTGTGCCCAATATTTAAAAGGACGTCATGGGCGAACTCCTGGATGAAGACTTGCTCCCTTGCAAGCTGCTTGGCTAACTCTGCTTTGGTGATAGAGTCTGCTAATTGCACGTACCATCTGACCTTGCTAATAACTGCTCAAGTTGCAAACCTGCTTCTAAAGTCACCATGTTATAAGCAATTATTTGGTTCTGTGCAAAAATGTTAATTTCATGCTTTGTAAACACATCTCTTGTAAAAGACCAACCTGCCTATAAAATTTGCTTTTGACATTCCCAGGATAATCTTCAGGGTAAAGGAAAAAAGGGGGTATCCTGTTGATCAGTTTCTACAACGTTCTTTTTCTTGAGACTTTTTTTTTATGGCAAAAGAGGAGTCAACATCAAGGTTCACTGAGGAGGCAGAAAAATACCCAAAGTGAAGACTGACATCTAAGGATGCTTAAATTCTTGCAAGCTCATTGTGCACTTTCAATTAGGTGCAAGGAGTTTGGGAAATCTGGGAAAATCACATGCTTTTGGCTGACTTTTGGCTAGTGTCTTAGAGTTAGAGGGCTCTTAGCAATGATTTGGTCTACACACCTCATTATGCTGGCAAGGAAAAGCTGACCCAGAGATGAGACATCCTGCCAGGCTTACACAGAGGTCAACACTGGGGCCAAAAATTGAACCCAGAGGCCTTAATTTCTAAGTCGTGTATTTTCCAGCAAGACATGAGCCCTAGGGCAGAGAGAGAAAACCTAAACCGTTTTTTTAAGAAATGAAGGAGAACTTCAGTTTTCCTCTTCTCCAGTGATTTTCTATACTGCTCTGTGTTCCCTGGCATCCTGCTGGGCAGGGACAACAAAGCAACTGAAGAAGCAGATCACCTCATTCAATTCCTGAGGCATGTCTGGGTCACCTACAACAAGTGCTTCTCACATTTTCTGCCACCCTCTACCCCCTAACCACTTTCCCCAGAGGACATGACGTGCTTAGAGCAGACGTGTCTGGGAGGCTTTTGGTCCCAAGTAGCCACAGCTACTTTGCTTTGCTTAAATATTTGCCCCATATTGCAAATCTTACTGATCACTCCAAAATTTGGATGTTTTATTTTAATTTTATTTTCATATAAAAATGTGTTTCTCTACCTGTCTTCCCTAAATAGTTTGGGAAGTTCCAACTTCATGCTTTTGGAAGGAATGTTGTGATTATCCAGCATGAACTCACAGTATGAAAGACCATACATAGGCATGGGATCCAATTAACTCCAATATTAGCAGAAGGTGCTAAGATCTACAGGGGACCGAAAGCCCAGGTAATGGGATATGGGTACACAGGGAAAGGAGAGATAATTAAAATTTGGAGCAAAGTTCTCCAGAAGGATGAATAAGTTTTGTTTGTTTTAGAGGGTCTTGCTCTGTCGCCCAGGCTGTAATACAGTGGCACAATCAAGCTCACCGCAGCTTCTAACTCCTGGGCTCAGGCGATCTTTCCACCTCAGCCTCTTGTATAGCTAGGACTACGGGCAAGCACTACCATGGCCTGCTAATATTTATTTTATTTTTTAAAATTTTTGTAGAGACAGGGTCTGACTACCTTGTCCAGGCTTATCTGGAACTCCTGGCCTGAAGGGATCCTCTTGCCTCAGTTTCCCAAAGTGCTGGAATTAAATGACTTGAGTCATCAAAGCTGGGCAGTTTTTTTTTTTTAATGATAGTCTTTAATTTTATTTTTCCTGACTATAGATTGTTTGGAAAAAGAGAAAAGCACAAAGGAGAAAATTTAAACCCCCTATGGAAAGCTAGTTAAAGGGTTCATAGGATCTCCCTGTAATTTTTCTTACAAATGCATAAGAAATCCATAATTAAAATTTAAAAAAAAATAATTAAAGAAATCCTCCATAATCCCACCATCTAATAATCATCACTGCTAAGAATGTTGTAGCTCCGGCCGGGCGCGGTGGCTCACACCTGTAATCCCAGCACTTTGGGAGGCCAAGGCGGGTGGATCACGAGGTCAAGAGATCGAG
>NW_016107441.1:3440697-3488036 GCF_001604975.1 Cebus imitator | reverse complement strand
CCAGGAGGCGGAGGTTGCGGTGAGCCGAGATCGCGCCATTGCACTCCAGCCTGGGTAACAAGAGCGAAACTCCGTCTCAAAAAAAAAAAAGAATGTTGTAGCTCCTTTGTTTATCTTGTTTCAATGTATGTGCCTGAAATCGGAACTCTGAAGACCTAATTGGAGGTCTGGGGCCTGCTTTCTTCACTCATCATATGTCAAGAGAAATTTCCTGTTATTAAAAGTTCTTTGAAAGTATTTTCAAAGGATGAATTATATATGAATACATGGAATATCCTGTTCCCTACTGCTGGATATTTACTTGCTTCTATTTTCCTACTATTAAATTTTTTTCATGATACATATATTTTGCCACAATACAAAAATTTCTTTAAGTTTCAATAAACATTCTATACACCCCACATTTCTGATTATCATCTCAGGCTGGATTCTCAGAAAGAAAGTTTCTGAATCCGTTTTTTAAAGCTCTCACTGCATGTTAACAAATTTCTTTTCTGATGGGAGTGGAGGAAGGTGGGCAACATTTTTTTTTTAATTAGATTGAAACATGTCTCAATAGAAAAACTCCAGGCGACTGCAAAGTGCCTAATTGGCGATTTTCAAATGCAAGGCCATCTGGGAGCCGGGTAAGAGGGTCCAGAAACCCAAAAACCCACCTGCTTGCAAACTGGGTAGGTGCTTCATCCAGCTGTCATGCTTTTCTGACATCTCAATGCAAAATGATCTTTGAAGAGAGAGGCACTAAACCAGGACATATGGGACTGTCTTTTGTAAAAGGAGGCTGTTCACTCTTCTCCTAGGAGGGTAATAACTTGGGAAATATGCATAAACCATTGCTGCTAGGATATAAACAGCATAAAATTATCCAAACTTGGAGCCATTAAAGATGCACATTGTGAATTTAGAATCAAAACACTCTATAAATTCATAGGAAATCTGCACATTGAAAACTCAAGTCTGTACACTGTAAAAGCAGTAGTTGGTTTAAAGACTTTGCAAATGCTCCTGAGTGTATTTCCTGGGCAGGCATGAGGTGCGAAACCAGTGGGCTTCTCTTGCAAAAGGCCTCATCAACATTAGGAAATTGAAGAAGTTCTGAGGTCCCTTCCAGGTCTACTATTCTTGAGTACGGTTTCACTGTTTGCTCTGGAAGGGATGTGTACAAACTTTCCTTCGAGTCTAAAGACTGTCTGATACCCTGCTGATTGTTTGGGGGAAGGGAGGCAGGAAACTAAAGTCTTGACATGTTATCGCAAGGCTCCCTACATCCCTTCCCAAACTATAAATACTGCAAGAAGGGGAGAACATGTAAGGTTTAGAATACTCATCAAGAATCTTTCTCTCCAGAAATTACACTCACTGGCTATTTTAGTGTTTCCCTTAGAGACTGGGAAAGAAAGTCTGCCTCACTACCACCCCTGGAATGATCCTGGAATGAGGTCAGGAAGGGAGCTCTGACTGGTAGTCCCACTGACCATAACTTCTGGTCCATGGGAAGTCATTAGGAAAGCCCCTTCTTTTGACAGCTGGCATGAAGAGTCCACAGTATTGGGCTGTAGGTTTCAGGCACACCCTAAGAACTGCTAAGTGGGGGTCTGTACTGCTCAAAAATGCAACTGATTTCATCCAAGGAAAAAAGAAACAAGTGTTTATTTATCCTTGTCTTGGACACAGACCAAAGGGTCAGTGTAGACAGCCAAAAGCCCTTTGACTTACCTCTGTCTCTTGGTATTCTAAAAATTCCACTTCATTGTCTTGTAAAAATACTATGTGTCAGTCTATGATTTTGAACAATTTCAATAGAAAAGTTTTAAGAAGAGTAAAAAGAACACCTTCACGAAGACTTACCAATTGTTAATATTTTACCACATTTGCTTTCTGCCTATCTATACATTTTTTGCTGAATCACATGGAAGTAAATTGCAGATACCAAGCATTAGCTTGGTCACTAAGTACTTCAGCATGCATCTGTCAAGCAAAGGAACATTCTCCTATATAACCACAATTCTATTATCATATTGATGTAAATTATTACCTAATACATACTCCATATTCAGGTTTCCCATTGTTCCCGAAATCAATTTTTTTTTTTTTTTTTTTTGAGACAGAGTCTTGCTCTGACACCCAGGCTGGAGTGCAATGGCACAATCTCAGCTCACTGCAACCTCCACCTCCCACGTTCAAGTAATTCTCATGCCTCCACCTTCCAAGTAGCTGGGATTACTGGCATGTACCACTATGTCTGGCTAATTTTTGTATTTTTTGTAGAGATGGAGTTTTGTCATGTTGGCCAGGCTGGTCTTGAACTCCTGGCCTCAAGTGATCTGCCCATCTCAGCCTCTTAAAGTGCTAGAATTACAGGCATGAACCATCACACCTAGGCTTTTAAAATTAGTATATAAATCACATAACACAAAATTTACCTTTTTAAAGCATACAATTCAGTGTTTTTTAGTATTCTTACAAAGCTGTATAAACATCACCACTATCTAATTCCAGATTATCTTCATCATCCTAAAAGGAAACTCTGTACCCATTATCAGTGCAATGGTGTGAGTGTTTGTGTCCCCTCCAGAATTTGTATGTTGAAACTCAAATCCCAAGGTAATGGTATTAGGAGGTAGGGCCTTTGGGAGTGATTAGGTCGTGAGAACTTGGATTAGTGCCCTTAGAAATAAGACTCTAGAGAGTTTGCTTTTCCTTTTTACCATGTGAAGACACAATAAGACGTCATCACCTATGAACCAGAAAGCAGGCCCTCATCAGACATTGAATCTGCCACTGCCTTGATCTTGGACTTCCCAGCTTCCATGAATGTTTCTGTTGTTCATAAGCTACCCAGTTTGTGGTCTTTTGATATAGCAGTCTGAATAGATTAAGACAATCAGTCACTCCCCTTCTCTCTTCCCTGAGTCCTTAGAAACCAAAAATCCACGCCTGTAATCCCAGCACTTTGGGAGGCCGAGACGGGTGGATCACGAGGTCAAGAGATCGAGACCATCCTGGTCAACATGGTGAAACCCTGTCTCTACTAAAAATACAAAAAATTAGCTGGGCATGGTGGCGCGTGCCTGTAGTCCCGGCTGCTCGGGAGGCTGAGGCAGGAGAATTGCCTGAACCCAGGAGGCGGAGGTTGCGGTGAGCCAAGATCGCGCCATTGCACTCCAGCCTGGGTAACAAGAGCGAAACTCTGTCTCAAAAAAAAAAAAAAACCACCAAAAATCTACTTTCTGTCTCCAGGGATTTGCCTATTCTGGACATTCCATATAAATGGAATCATATAATATGTGGCATTTGTGTCTGGCTTCTTTCACTTAGTATAATATTTTCAAGGCTCATTCATGTTGTTGTGTGTATCAGTACTTCATTCCTTTTTACAGCTGAATAATATTCCACAGTAGGTATATATGCCATATTTTGTAAGTCCACTCATAAGTAGACATTTCAGTTGTTTTCCACCTTTTGTCTACTATAAATAATGCCGCTATAAACACTCGTATGCAAGTTTTTGTGTGGCCACATGTTTCCATTTCTCTTGGGTATATACCTATGAGTGGGATTGCTGAGTCATATGGTCACTGTATGTTTAACCTTTTAAGGAACTGCCAGACTGTTTTCCAAAGTGGCTGTACCACTTTACAGACCCACCGGCAATGTCTGAGGGTTCAAATTTCTCCACATCCTTGGCAACACTTGTTATTGTCTGTCTCCAAATTGCTTTATAGCTATTTTTTCCTCAGACCATGATCCAATCCGGAATTTTGCATTGTATTTAGTTATCATGTCTCTTTCATTTTCTTTAATCTGGATCAGTTCACCCGTCTTCTTTTGACTTTCCTGATGTTGACATTAAATGAATAAAAATGGGGTCTAGTTCAGAGGAGGGATTTATTCCTGATTCTGATGGGATCATAAAGCACCGTCCTTTTGCCCATTGCACTGACAACTTGAGGGTCTTGAGGGTGCAGCCTCCAGGGAAATAAAATGGAGCCCAACTTAGTGCTGAGCAGAATGACCTAGTGCCTCTTATCTGGTAAACGCTTCTCAATCTCTTAAGGCTTCTGTTCAGCATCAACAGGAAAGCTCAGGGGAAGGACAGCAGGTCAGACTGAGGTGGAGAAGGGCATGTCTGATGAACACTAGAGAATCTGGGCACCTGCCTTAAGTGACCCTTGGTGATACCTGCCTGGCTGGACTGTCTTGAGTGTTGGAGTTAATTCGGGTCACTGAACTACTACGGGGTCCAGCCCCACTGCAGTAATGAGCACTGACATGTATCATATTTCAGACTATAGCTAATTAAATACTCCACAGCTTCTCCAATAGAAATGAAGATTTGAAGCTTTGAGCTGAGAGGGACAGAAGGAGGGGTACTGTGACTTAGTTCTAGCTTAGCCAAATTTCCTACATGATGCCAGGCAGGTAAATCAACCTCTCTGGGTCCCTCCCTAATCTATAATGTGAGGGGAAAGAATGCACATGAGGTTTCTTTAAATGTTAGGGTTCTCCCATTCTAGGCAGGATACTGTCAGTTAATATTACTGAAAATAACTCAAATGTATTTCTTGTCAAAGGAAAATTACAGGAAGAGCTAAATGCAATACAGCTAAAGCCTACAATGTAATACTACCAGTAACCCACATGAACTGCCACTTCACCTTTATGGAGTATCTTACGGCTCATCCATATATGCTATCTCCCTCATCACCAAATACGGCAGATAGGTGTTATCATTCCCATTTTACAGATGAAGGTTCACAGGTCCAAGGTTAATTAATTCATTGTGGAGCAATAATCATAAAGCATCCACCAAGTGCCACGTGCTATGCTAGACCCTGATGGCACAATCGCAAGATAAATAGGTGGGGATTTTGCATTTTTGCTGCCAGTTTTCAATTGGGCAGGGAAGACAATTAATAAGCAACAATAACAGATAAGCACCACTCTCCTAAGGGAATTACAGGGAGTCCATGTGTGGGGCCCTAACCGTGGCTAGGGATTTGCCTCAGGTGTCATTCACAGAAGGTATGAGACCTCTGGTTTCTGCCTTCCATTCTATCAAGGCAGCAGGAGATATATGCCTCTGGTAGTAGAAATAAAACTCTCACCTAGGGCCTGCTTAGGTGGTGGAAGAAGGGCAATGGAACACACTTTCCCTTGTTTGGTGCTAAACACAGAACTGTGGAATGAATGCACTTTTGTGTCCAGGGGGCTCATCTCCTAAAGCAACAAGTCCAGATAAGACTCAAGGGATCTTAGAGTTTGAGTAACATCCCTCAGGTCTTTGCCCTCACCAGCAGCATATGGTGTCACTGGACAGTGTGGAGAGACTGGGTCCCAACCTGCTCTGAGGCTCAGTTTCTCCACCTGTAAGGTGAATAGGTTGAAATAATGCTGTTTGGTTTTTTGGGTTTTTTTTTTTCTTTTTTTAGTTTAAACCTACTTATGAGCCATCAAAACTTTCTCTCTTCTTTTTTCCATCAAAAGCCAAAGACAAGGCATGATTGATGAATTTCAATAGTGTCTCATAAAATGAAATTAACAGTGTCAGAAATCTTTATTGACCTCTGAAGTCAGACTCTGCAAGGTTGATTGGCTGGACGCAGCTGTTTAATAATGGGTCTTCCCACCTTCCCACAACCAGCCCAATCTCACACTCTTTCCAGTTAATAGGACCATCCCATAACTCATCCCAAGCAAGTGGAAACAGAATGGCCGGTGTCTACACTTTCTGCAGAGGCTGGTTCATAAAGCAATATTTATACATTCCCTTTAACCTGACATTGCATTAGATCTATTACCAGTTAATTAAATTGTAACCATTTTATACATTGACTTCTGGTTGTGATCAGCATCTAAATGTACAGATCCATGAGGTCGCAATGACTCATGTGAAGAAGCTAAATAATATTCATTTAAAAGAGTGTTAAATTATGCAGAACCATCATGAGCAGTCAATAAAGGCTTCATGTTAATCAGAATTTAAAGGGATGGTATTTGCTACTTTACTCCCTTGAGAAACATATGCTTTTAAAAGTTATTTCCTACCTCTGAATTCCCTGCAGCTAGAATGGTTTTGACAATTTTCTGATTTGTTTAAAATGAATGATTATAAAACTTCGTTAGAAGCATTTGCATTCATTTAAAAGGGGGTGCCTCCTGAATTCTGCCACTGTCATAAAGGGAAAAGAGACAGGAGACTAATTAAGTAACAAAGGCTCAGCCAGAAACTTCAGTTCCAGAGGCATAATCTCCTTTGCCAGGCGCAGGGCAGATGACTGGCTGCACGCTTGCTCCAGCCTTCTCGGCCTAATCCTCCCTCCTCAGCAAGAAGCATTCCGACAGTGTCTGGAATAATAATGTAATTATGGACAGCTAAAACACCTCATCCATGAAGGACAAGGATTTGGATACTTTCAAATATGGGAAAGAGAATCAGAGGCACCCACCAAAGGGTGGGTCTTCTTTGCAAGTGTCGGGGGAGTGGTGAGAACTGTCTCTCTCTTTTATTTTCTGCTAAGGAATACATTTTTCTCAGGAGAAACAGTGCTTTGATCATGACATGACAGCCATTTAGGCCAAAGTGGCTCCTGCACACCATCAAAAAACAAACAAAAACTCTGCAAGTGTATTTCCCTCCACAAAGTCAATCTGTTTGTTTGTTTTCTCCTTTCACATTTCTTCCTTGGGTCTAGATTATAAATTCCTCACTGTTCTGAAAGAAAAGATGTAGGACTGATGGGCAGAGATTGTGTTTTATGAATTTTATATTCCCTAGATTTAGCACAGTGACTGGTATACAAAAGGTGCTAAATACATGTTTGCTGATCAGTTATACTTCATGTTGTTGGTTAGATCTAACTTTGCTAATTTCAATATGGAAGAAAACCATTCTGTAGAACATTCTGAGTGCAGAGGCTTATATGTAAGAATTTTAACAATCAAAAGCCAAAACCAACACCTAGAGTCATGATTTTCAGTCAGCATTCCACAGAGACTTAGGGGCTCAACAGAAGTGACTCAGTGGTTGTTTTAGGGGAGGAGGTGGGGAGAGGCTGCTGGGCTGCTGCCCTGTCACATGCCTATTTCAATCAACAAAACTCACTTCTACCTGTTTTCTTTGCTACACTTTCACATAAAATATCCTTTGAAGAAATAGTTTCTGCAACTGGATTTTATCAATCTCAAAGTATCTCCCAAAAAGATACCTATTAATTGCAAAGAGAAACATGGTAACTTTATGCTGGAGAAACCTGGCAGACATCACCTTAACTAAGTGATCAAAGTTACATGACCTGTAACGAGATATTAGTACCATACCCTGATATGCACAGAGAAGGTAACATCTCACTTCTGTGTTATTTTTGCCTAAATGCGTCAAATTAATCATGAGAGAACATCAGATAAAGCCAAACTGGGGGACATTCTGCAAAACAACTGGCTACTGTTTTCGAAAGTGCCAAGGTCACAAAAAACAAAAGACTGAGGAAATGTCACAGACTGAAGGAAACTAAAGAGATTCAACAACTAAATGTAATGGGTTGAATGTGTTTTAAGAAAAAGAAAAAAAGATAACAATGGGAAAAATTGCTGATATTCAAATAAAATTGGTACATAAGTTAATAATATTGTTTCAATAATTTCATAGTCTAGATAATACAGATAATAGATAACTATGCTTATGTAGGATGTTAACATTAGGGGAAGTTGGATAAAGGGCAAAAAGAATTATTTTTGCAAATCTAAAATTATTTCAAAATAAAAGTTTTTTTTTTTTTAAAGTTTCTACAACTAAAAAAATGTTTAATCGCCATTCACAAAAAACACAATTGGACTTTTGTTTGGATTGACCTTTAAATAAGGCAGACGCAGGCCTCAACGGGGACCAAAAGCAATTCAACCTCATGATCAAAGCCATGAGTTTCATGAATAGCCAGGCCATAATACCCTGCACCTGCCTGGAGGAAAAGACCAAAGAGCAGGAAATAAGAATCATTTACAGTGATGAACAGGCCGACCATTCTACACTAGTGTCAAGAAGCATAGAAAGCCCATATCCATAAAAGTGACAAGGGCCATGAGATAGAATCAGTGACCAGGCCAGTAGATGCTCCATTTATCTGTGATCAGAATCCCAAAGACTTCACCAATCTCTTCCCAGTGTGAGTCCTCTCTAGATAAGTCACACAGCCTTGAATTTATTTTACAGAAAAAGAACAGAACTCTTATCTTGCCAAGTCTACTGATTTAGGTATATGTGTGTGGATTTTAATGTTATTCATTTAGAAGGTTTGACCACCTGGTTTCCCCTGGCAATGCCCAATTATTCCCTAGCATAATGTAAGGACTAAGAAGTGATGGAGAACTGCTCAAGACAATATACACTGAATAAGAAAACAAGCACTGTAGTTTGCAGACATAGCCTTTCAGTACATTCTGGGTCTACTTTTCCCTAAAGGCTCATGGATATGGAGAAAGGTATGGGAGAGAAGGGAAAGGTAGAATATTGATAGTAGCCTGAATCAATTCCAGCTTCATCACAAAAATCCCTAAGAATTTTGCATTCTATTTCATAACATACTCATGTTTATTTTTATAAAAAATCATAATCCTTCCTAACTCAGGTCTTGAGAAGAAATGCCGTATTTATTCTGTAGATTTTCACACCTGCTGACATATACCCTAACTTCTAGAAGCATGATGCAAAAAGACTCAGAAAATGTTAATTTATGTATTGTAACAGCGTATTCCGGTAGTACAAAAAAGTGTTTTAAGAAAGATTTTTAAAAACAGATTTAAATCTTAACAGCACAAACATATCTGCAAAATCTACTCATCCAGAAAACCTCACTCCCTAATGATGTCAGATAAATGAAGCATTGCTTTACTAGGAAGCTATGTTAAGACCCTAGGAAATCTATATTGTACATATATTAGTCATGCATGGGAAAATAAAGCTCGCCCTTTCCTTTTCTATTATGAAAAGTGTGAGTACAGCAAATGTCCCAATGGTTTTTTTCTTTTTAAAAGAGAATATCTAAACTGCTGATAACAAATTACCTGTTTTCTGAAGTGGTATTAAAATTCTGTATTTGACCACTTTATTTGTCTTCGAAAGCAAGGAGCCTTGTTAAGGGTGTCATTTTGGTCCTTGGGGCTCTCAATAAACATTAAAATATCTGTTTTTAAATTAAAAAGCAGGTAATTGTGTGTCCAGCCTTCATCCCTACCTTTTCCTAGAACCCATACCCTAATGATGGAGAATGATAATTTTCCCAATTGTTAACCCAGGAGGTTTAGGGGAGATGGCGTCTGTCTCTGTTCCATGAGTGGAGACTTGACTCACATACCAAAGAGCACAGAATTCTCCTGACCACTATGACAGGTGTAGAGGTAACTGCATGGCTAAAAGACAGCACAGGAGACTGGCCCAGTGACTCTTAACTGAAAGTATCAAGAAAGAGCCTTCTCTTGTCTGCTGAGGCTGCCAAGCTAGAGGAAGGAAGCCTAGAGCAGCTAGAGGTCTCTTACTGCCATGAGGGGGCAGCTTTTCTGAGGAGATAAACAGCACCAAACAGAGGTTACTAAAGACATCTAAGACTCTGGATCCAGCCATGCCTGAAGGCAGCACATTCCCCATCTTTTCAGTTACAGAAGCAAATTAATTCCCTTTTCCACTTATAGCACTTTGAGATGAGTTTCTGTCACTTGCAACTGAGAGAATTCTTTTAAAAATGTCTTTTAAAAATAGAAAACATAGGAAGGCAGAGATGAAGTGGGTTTTTCTAATCTCTGAAATTCAACTTTAAGATCCAGGGTCAGGCAGCTTTGGTCAAATAAAAGTATAGTCACAAGGACATGAAAATATGAAGGAGTAAAAGGCACACTGGCTTCAGTGTCAGCCAGTCAATTTCAAAATACATTCTGCAACTGGCTAGATAAGTGGCCTTGTGCAATTGCTAAACCTGAGTCTCAATGTTTTTTTAATTTACTTTTTATTTTTTTGAGACGGGGTCTCGCTATGATGCCCCAACAGGTCTCAAACTCCTGACATCAAGCAATCCTCCCACCTTGGCCTCCGAAAATGCTGGGATTACAGGAATGAGTTACCCATAATGCCCAGCTGAGCCTCAGTTTCTACACCTCTAAAATAAGGGTGATAACTTCACTGGATTGGTATGAAAACCAACGAGTTAATGGATGAAACAGCTAAGCACTGCTCAATCAAAAGAATCCTTTCTTTCCTTTGCTGGGGTACATGATAAAATGGGAGGAGATGGAGTATGCGTGCATTGTTTAGAGAACATCTGAATTTGGGGAGACATATGCTGACGCCTGTTTAGAAGCACTAACATCAAAAACATCGGCCGTTGACTCTGGAACAAGGGGGAAAATCAAACCATCTCACCCAAACACTGTGACACTGTTTGAAGAATATGTGAACCAAACATTTGATTATAACTTCATCACAAGCTCTCTCTCTCTCATGGAATTGCCTACTCCTAATATTTAAGAACACAATTGTATTCATCGTATGGACCTTCAGGGGAATTATCCAGTATTAGGTTTTTAAAAGCTGGCTCCTGTGACACACCTAGAAAACCCTACTCACTAGTGATACAAAATAATAAATGAATGAGTGAAATGAATGAAAACAGTTGAAACTGAATGAGAGAAATCAAACAATGAAAAAGAGTCTCAAATTGCAGGTCTAAGATCATCCACCTATAAGGGACCACACACTATATATATTTAAATAGCCTATGTTTAAAAATCCACAAAGTTCTCTTAAGAAATCCAAATGTCCAGCTTCTTTCAAATAACCAGACCTGGCAAGCCAAGCCCTGTGTCCCTGCATGACAGCAGTTGGCAGGAGCTAAGTTGGCAGAGATGCCCCTGGGGATGGTGGGCATGTTCTCCAACTCATCCACCTCCCTCCCAGCTTGTTAAATAGGGAGATGCCACTCATTCAAGAGGCATAGACAAAGCCCTGTAAGGAACTGTTTTTGTCTACCTTGAGAAGGAAGATCTGGGAGCTCAGGGAGCCATAACTAGACTTCTCCTCTGTCAGTCTTCCCATTCTAGAGACGAAGTTATATAGTTAATTAAGAAAGTTATACTTCACTGGTAATGGATGCACAACTCTATGATATACTAAAAAACAAGGAAATGTGAATCATATCTCAATACAACTATTATTTAGAAGAAGAGAGGGAGGAAGGAAGGAAGGAAAAAGAAAAGAAGGAAGGTAGGCAGGCAGGCAGGCTTCCTGTAGGGTAAAGTTAGGTTTTGTGATACCAAGGCCTACCCTCAGTAACCTCCCAGTTCCCATTTTAGTGACCTTTGCCTACCTTGGGAGAACAACTAGTTTCCAGCCAGCCATTGGCATGGGAAAGTAGAAGCCATACTAGACCTGGAGGCATGAAACACTGCTTTGTCATTTTTTTTGCTCTGTGACCTTGTACAAATCAATGTGCCCCTCTGGGTCTCCGTGACCCTACTATAAAATAGGGAGCATAACCCTTGAGCTGCTTAGGTCAAGGAGTGTTGACTAACAGTAGAGATAATGTCTGTGAAAACATTCTTTTAACCTATAAAAGGTCCTATCAGGTGCAAAAAACACATGACCTCATGACACCACATCTCTGTCCTGTGTCTATGGCAGATGTAGTTAATCAATCACGACACTCCTTCTCATTATACCCAGCACTGCAATTGTTTATCCAAGAGCCATTTTCTCCTTTTGCCATGCCAGCAGGGCCCTGATTTTCACATGGGTACCAGATTTCCCTCACATAATTGAGGGATATATCCTGATGAGTCTGCACCAATCTTGGTGGTCCCATTTTCCTAATTATTAGGGATTAGTTCAAGGATAGAGCCAATTGAGGGAATCTGTTTGGAGTTAGAGACAGGGGTTAGGGAAAGGATTTTCTCACTAATTAGAAGGTAATAAAGAGGCTGGGCATGGTGACTCACACCTATATCCCGGCACTTTGGGAGGCTGAGGTGGGAAGATTGCTTGAACCCAGGGGTTGACCAACCTGGGCAACATAGTGAGACTTTGTCTCTAAAAACAACAACAACAATGCCCTTCTCTGCTTCTGGTAGAAGCTTCTACAGGAATCTTACATCTCTGAAGGAAAAACGCAGATGTGTAGAGGATTATAGCAAAGAAAGATGGAAAGGACCAAGTCCCTGATGACATTATTGAGCTGCTAAATTACCCAGCTCTGACGCTGCCCTGCCCTGAACTTCCTGTTGTTTTAATATATTCATTGCTCATTGCTCTTATTGTTTTGGTCATTTTGAATAGTTTTCTATTACTTGCAGCCAAAAGTATGCTAATTTATATACCCAGCAAGCTGCAATGTGGCCTTAGATGCCTTCCTAATATAATGCTTCAGAAAGTCATTATCAATTGATCAGAATTACCAATTGGCAAAAAAGTATGCTTGCCTTCCTGGGGCTGTAGACTTTTTTCAAAGAGGTATTGATGCCAGTAAAAAAAAAATCCTGATTTGATGTTATCCCTCTTTCAGGAATTCATTACTAATAAAAGTTACCTGAAGACAGAAACAAAACAAAACAAAAAACCTCTATGGCAATTCTGAGACCAAAAGGACTGCAAAAAAACAAAACATCTCTGAGGAAACATTTCTCTGCCAGCAGGAATGATTCTTCAGTGTAATCTCAATATTTACGAGCATCCACTATATATATATGAGGCACTGGAAGAATTAAAGGGATGAAGAATATGAGGCTGTAGAAACAACAAAGTTCTTCAGTGTCTCTGAATCCCCACAGAAATACACACAAAGCAAACAGCAAAATCCACAAAACAACATACACAACCAAATTTGCTAACAATGCATCCCTATAAACCCTATACAAGTGGGTGAGAGCAAACTACCACTAACCATGAGGCTTCCATGTTACTGGTACCTGTGTGGGAGGAAATAGGAGGTAATGACGACAGTGGCTGCTGATCCTGAGGGCAAATCACAAAAACAGCCAACATTCTCTGGGGGAGCACCATGGGCTAAGGTAAGAACTGCAGTCAAAACTGGGAGGATTTCTGCCGAATGCAGTAATGGGTGAGTGTAGAAGGTCCACAGTGAGCAAGTCTGAAGGGGACGGGGCCACCTAGCACCTACGAACTTTTAAAGCTGATCTTCTGGGCAAACCAAGACCTGCACTGAGGTAGACCTGCAAAGAGGGAAGCCCACACTGAGCAGGACAGGAACAATGGAGACAAAGGAAAGAGGAATTTCGGATAAAAGTAGTAGAGAGAAACAGAGCCAGGAAATTTAAGAAAGTAAAAAAAAAAAAAAAAAAAAAAAAAAAAAGCGGCTTTATAAAGTTAGAAAAGCTTTCCTGAATCCCACCGTCTTCTGATAGTTCAATAAAACTAATTTCACCAAAAAATGGACAACGGAAAAGTACTGATGTCAAATCCCATGCTAAATTGTTATTTTTAAAATGAATACAAAGCAGAATATTCTCTATAGACAATGAAAGCATGCCTGAAAGACATGATCACAAAACAGATCAAACTGCAACCTATGAATTCAAAATTAGTTAAAAGACATTAAGAAAATAGTCTAAGATATACAACATAAATTAAAACTTAAAATGAGGCAACAAACTCAGCAAAGAACTAGAAAAAAAAGAATCATTTCAAAAAAAAAAAATACACCAAAAAAAAAAAAAAAAAAAAAAAAAAAAAAAAGTAAATGCCCCCAAATAAGTGAAAGGAGACAAAAATTTTAAATCAAGAAGAAATGCAGAAAAAAAAGAGCTAAGACTCAGGAGAAAGCGGCTCAAGAGAAATACCGAAGACAGGTAATGAAGATCTAACATACAGATAAGAGGAGTCCCTGAATAAGAAAACCAAAACAAGGTAATAAGAAAAAAATATGAAAAACTAAAATTCAATAAAAATATCCTGAAATTTAAGAGAAAAGAAGATTTGAAAGCACAAACTGAATGAGCCCAGGACATAACTAAGAATATCAGACTAGAACAGCCAACACTAGGCATCAATTTACTGAAAAAGAAGAAGGAAGGAATGAAGGAGGAAAGGAGAGAGTATCCTTTTAGATATCTAGAAAAAAAGGGCAAGGGACTTATAAAGGAAAAAAAAATAGATTATCATCAGACAGGGTAATAGTAGAAAACATCATAATGCCAGAAGAAACTAGAATAACGAGATACACAAGGGAAGAAAAAGTGAACCACAAATTTTATATCCAGCAAAATTGACTTTCAAGTATAAAGGGCAAAACTGTTACTCCCAAAATATTGTTCCCACTAGCACTCCGTAAGGAGTCTACTAGAGGTAGAGCTTCAGGCAACCAATTGGAGAAACATCAACATATAGATTGACAATGAACATTAACTGTATACTCACCTGTAGAAGTAAGTGGGAGTTAAGAGGGAGACAGTGGACAACTATAGAAACAACGGAGGAAATGGGAGAGCATATGCAAAAAATACTGTCTAGTGTTTTCCATACTCTTATCAGTGATAGTATTAGTATTGCTATTCTGATATTGCTGTGTGTATAATATGGGTAAGACAAGAATTTAATTCTACTATCTCCTGTGTCCTTGAAAACCACGGTTCTTGCTGTAAAGAAAGGAGCCACAGACATATAATAGAGAAAAAAATCTATAGTCTTTAAAGTAAATATATAATTATGAACCCACAGGGTATTTTCTCTTTAAATTTAAATAAAATACAACTATAAAGATATTTATAATCTCCTCCCCCTGTCCAATCTCATGGGAAGAAACAAGCCCAGTAGTAAATCCCCAATTTGTGGTCTTAAAATATCATTTCCCACTGAAAGAAACCAAGCAGCTACTTAGAGAAATGACAAATTCTGGTCTGGTGAAGGGAATGTGCCAGATGGATCTAGAATATCTTAATGTAATAGAGAGCAAGGCAGTCATCAAAGACTACCGAGGTCATGTCACAAGGACTTGGGGTCCAATTTGAAGAGACTCCCATTGAATAAATGAAAAAGAAATGACAGAGTACCATAAGATGTAATGTGCCTCCTGATGTAAAAACGTGGCATCCCCTAATTCTTGCCAGAGGGGTCAATGCCAGTCTGACCAAGTCTCTGGATCCACTGCCAATTTGCATAAAGTAAAGAAAACTGAGGAATATGTTAACTTGAACCACAAGAGTAAAATCAGCAAAATCCAGACTGTGGAAAGCCTGATAGGCCTGTGTTGTTCAACAGATAAATTGTAAGGAAAAGAAAGAAATGAAGGAGAAACCTATAGATTGAGACTTTGTTTTTATTTTTATTTTTTTGAGATGGAGTCTCACTTTGTCACCAGGTTGGAGTGCAATGGTGTGATCTGAGCTCACTGCAACCTCTGCCCCCACCCCTGCCCCCGAGTTCAAGTGATTCTCCTGCCTCAGCCTCCCGAGTAGCTGGAAATACAGGTGCATGCCACCATACCCGGCTAAGTTTTGTATTTTTAGTAGAGACGGGGTTTTGCCATCTTGGTCAGGCTGGTCTTGAACTTCTGACCTGATGATCTACCCACCTCAGCCTCTCAAAGTGCTGAGATTACAGGCGTGAGCCACTGCGCCCAGCCAGACTGAAACTTTAAAAACATCACACTTTAACACTTAAAAATGGATAAGATGGTAAATTTTGTGTTGTGTGTATTTACCACAATTAAAATTTTTTTAATAAAGAGGAATGGCTGAAAAAAAATTAAAATTTAAAAAAATCACACTTTAAAATGGATAAGGCTAAACTAATAGGGGTGCACAGTGATAAATCTATTTTTAAAATGAAAGGAAGGGACTGGTATAGAAATAAGGTTACTATTAAGAGTAAAGAGGGGGCTGTGATCAGATAGGGTACAAAAAGGGGTTTCTGGACTGACTGGCAGTGTTCTACTTCTTGGCCGGTAGTGGCTGCAAAGAGGTTCACTTGATAACAATTCATCAAGCCTACAATTTTGTTTAGCTTTCTGTATCTTGTATTTTATTTTGCAATAAAAAGATAATCTAAAAAAAGATAAGGACAAGAGGGAGAAGAGAAATTCTCTGTTTTTATCCCGGTCCCTTGACATGTTTGTGTTGAGAGACAGAGACCATAAACAGAGTACATACCAGAGACAGGGCACAGCCTGAGCAAGGCAAGAAGTAGGAAGGAGAAAGGAGACATGCAGCAAATTCTGGCAATATCGAGTATTCCTATTAGGCTGTGCAATGGCTATATGTGGAGAATATAGGAGAAAATAAAAATTAGGAAGCGAGGGCATACTGTAGAAGTTAAATTATGTCAGGACAAGATGTTTATAATCTTTTAGGCAGAAGAGAATGGGTAAATGTTTCTCAAAAAGGATTGACACCTAGATTGCGTGACTCCAATGGTTATTTCTCACTCCAACCCCTTCCTCCTTCCTAAATGAACTCTGATTTTGTCCAGTGATCCACCTTGCAGGTTTCTGTGTCTATTTGTAACGTCTGGATCTGCAGTAGTCATCTTGGGGCAATGAGAAACTTTAACCTGGGGAGTACATACTGAGTATGGCAGAGCAGAGAGGTGGCAGGAATATGAATCTTAGATTATGCTGCTGAGCCACTGAATGAATTAACCCCATAGTCACCCTTGTGCCAAGGTTCTTAATAAATGAAATAATAAATCTCCATATCATTTAAGTGAGCTGGGTCTTCCATCACTTTCAGCTAAAGCAGCCAAAATGATGCATGGGCTTTATGGAAAACTAATTTAAAAGAAATGAAGGGGAAACCTAGACACTCAGAAGTAAGACTCCAAGAGATAAATACCAAAATTCCTTCAAACACTTCTCATGCCATCACTGGTCCAAAGGACTGACTTATCAGTTGCCCTGAACAATCTCCCAGTTCCACAGAAACACAAAGAGGGTTCCAGCAGCCAGCTTAAGTTTACCACTTAATCACACAAGTCTAGCTGGTGTCAAGCTCTTAAAGGAGTTGATCCCCAGGAACAGGGAGAAAAATGAAAAGGAAATAAAATTGAACAGTTGCCTACAGAGAACACCAGCTGTGCATGATTGATTTCCACATAATCTCCATTTGTCTCCCTGGAATTTCTTCATCAGATTTCTGGCACAGGGTCAGAGGGAAGCCTGATGCTGCTCATGCCTAGAGCGTGGTCAAGAAAAACAACATTCCCTTATATGCTCCTGTAGGCCAAGAAGGCCAAGATGGGTGATCTGTGGGGTAGTGAGAGAGAGAGGAGCTTTTCTGCCACTTAGGATAAACAGCAGCCCTGCAGGCTACTTGGTAGAAGTTTTGTCTCAAGCTAACTCCTGTGACCTGGGGAGTCTGTGCCTGTCTTGGGTATCTTCAATCTATCAACTGCTTGGGGCAGGTGTTCTGGCCCTGACAATAGTTGGTATGTAGGACTCCTCCATGGACCCATCTATCCTGAAACCCACAAAGGGAAACAAGTTATTAGAGGGGGTTTTGCCTTGGGCTTACTGGTGGTGGGCATAGGATTAAAAAAAGAGTAGAAGAGAATGAAAGGACAGGATGAATCGTACCCTGTTGTCATTTCAAAGTTCCACCCATTTCGCTTGATTTGTGCTGCTTGCCTTAGACTGAATGCCCTCTGGTATTAATATTGGTGTGTGCATTTGGCTACTTTGTCTCTGCCCACTGGAATGGAGCTCACATGCTCAAAAGGAACAGAAAAAGCACCTAGGACAGTGTGGTCTCCAGTCCGGCAGCGTTAGTATCTCCTAGAAACTTACTGGAAATGAAAATTCTCAGGCTCCACACCAGGCCTACTGAATCACAACTTTGGGCTTGGCGGCCAGAAATCTGTGTTTAAACAAGTGAAGACTAGACCAGGAACCTCATTACGTGAAAGGAAAAGGGGCAAGCCCAGGAACTTACAGTAACTTACCTAGGATCAGACAGCTGGAAAGTAGCAGAAACTAAACTAGAAGCTGGGTTTGACTCCCAATCATTCTCATGGCATCAGAAAAGGAAAGCAAACCTGCAAAGCTACTGTGAGCTATTTTAAAACCATTCTTAACCACTTCTAGCATCTCCATATACATTCCAGCAACTTAACTGGAGCCTAAAATGCTGCCATTCCTAATATAGGACCATAAGATTAGGTCAGCCTCTCCCCTTCTGACTTCTCTGTATGACCAACATGAAAGAAAAGTGCCCTGATTCCCTCAGTAGCCTAAGCTAGAAACCCAAGGAATGGTGGGGCACAGCAGTTTAAAGCAGAAGCTCGGAGTCCCTGCTACATGACTCATTCACTGTGACCTGCACACAAGTTTGAACCTTTCTGAGCCAATCTCCTCAGCTGCAACATGGGTAAAGCAAGCTTACAGAGATAGTACCCCTGGTGAGGATAAGATGAGACCAGCCACGTCAGGTGCTTAGCATGCACAACAGTTGTCATTGCTAGCCCCAACATCACCTGTTCCTCACCTCCCCGTATCCAACTGGTGACCAAGTCGCGCTGACTCCACCTCTTGGACTCTTCTGTCCCCTCATGCTAGTCTTTGCATGCCCATCTTCACTGCCACCATTGTGGCTCTAGTTGTCATCTCATCCCCCTGCACTACCACACAAGTCTTCAACAGCTCTCCTGGCCTCCAGTGTCCCTTCCAGTCTGCTTTCCAGGCTGGCAGCCCAGTGAGCTTTCTAAAGTGCAAGGCTGTGCAGCTCATTCTGCTGCATGAGCTTCCAAAATCCCTGCAGTGGCACCCCATGGCCTTCAGGGTCAAATTCCAGCTCCTGGGAAGAACTCACAGGCCCCTGGTGATCGGCACCGCTAATCTCTAACATCTGGGTCCCCCCCACAACTCCATGCTCTACACCTAAGTAGTTTTGAGACCACCAAAAATAGTGAACTTTTCATACTATGCTTCATTCTTTCTGCTGGGAATGTCCCAACCTCAATCTGCCTGGAAAACACACATTCATCTTTGAAGATGTACCCCAGCAGTGATACCTCCTTGAAATCTAGCTCCAGGTGGCAGTGGCTGCCCCTGCTTTTTGCCCTCTCTGGCTGCTGCCTTTGCTTCTCTCACAGCACCTGTTCCACTTTACTGGGCTCATGTGTTTTCACATCTGCCACCCCTGCTGTTTGCTGGATTATCACTCAATCCTGGGTACTCCTCCAGCATAGAGAAAACACTCTAAACTTACTTATTAAATGGGTAAGGACTGAACTTCCCCAATCTCACCAGTCCTAGCTTTGCCCTCTGGGCTCACAGAACAAATTTGATCCAGCATTCCCCCCAAAAAGCCTTTCATATGTTGGAATCTCATCTCTCTTTCAAAGCAGGTTGAAATCTTCTTTTTAAATTAAAAAAAATTTTTTTGTAGGGACAGATCTCACTATGTTGCCCAGGCTAGTCTTAAACACCTAGCCTCAAGCAATCCTCCCACCTGAGCCTCTGAAAGTGCTGGTATTACAGGCATGAGCCACCAGACCTAGCCTCCTGAAATAATTCTTAGTATTATACAAATGTGACTGCGGTTATGCAGGGAATAATGCAGGCCACATGACTGCTATCTAACTATGTAATCCACCCCTTGCTAGGCGGTCACTCCATTCCCAGCAGTGGCAAAACTCCCGTTTAGGAAGAAAATGAACCTTCTCATCCTCTGCAGGTTGTGGAATGTGGCAATGAAAACTAAGTGCTTGCTGTCATGGTCTGAGCCCTGGGCTAAAGTCTTGGCTTCTGGTTCCTGGTGCTGCTACTCACTCACTGAGTGACCTGGGCAAGCTTCCTCCCTGTCTGGGCCTCTTCTCTTCATCTATAAAACAAGGACTACGGCCAAGAAGCTCTCTAAGCACCCTTTAGAGCACTAACATCTCAAGAATTTAAATCCTTATTAAGCTTCTGGTGGCTGAAGAGACGGGGACCAATTTATAATATATGTCAAACAATGGCTTAGAGGAAGAATTCTGAGCTTTCAGACCAGCTCCCCTAGCAACTTCTTGAAATGCCTTTCGACAGCAATACTCCTTCCCTGAAAGATCTTTGCAAGAACACAATAATAACAACTTTCATCAAGGGCTTATTCTGTGACAGACCCTATTTCAGGAATTAACTGTATTAATTACTTTAATCCTCATGATGACCACATAAGAAAGAACTATTATTGCTCCTCTTCTACAGATGAGAAAACTGAGATACAGAGTGGTTAAATAATTTGCTCAAGGTCACACAGCTAACAAATGGCAGAACCAGGAGTCAAATCCAGGCAGTCTAATTCTGGACCATGCATTATTAACCACTATGTAATACTGCCACTTTTGGTTAAATTTCCCCCAAAAGGGAAAGTTGCTTATGTGCAAAGTACACCCAGGTACTCCTGGCAAGCAGTCGCAAGTTAAATAGCACTTAGATGGAAACAGGAAGAGTAAAATAATTTGTTCAACAAAAATACTGCATCTTTCTTCTGTCTGTTATAGGAACTGCAAATGCTCAAAAGTGGGTGGGAGTAGAAGGCAAACGAGTAGCTCCTGTTCCCAAGGGAGGATACGATAGTCCTATCAATGACAGTACCAGTGTACCAGGCACTCTGCTAAGCGCATTCATTCCTTATTTGAGATAACTTGAGACCACATCTCTGAAAACATTTATAACGTGCATGCTGATGCTATTCCATTTTGCAGACAGAGAGAGGAGGCACAGAGATGTGAAGTAACCAGCCCAAGGTGGCACAGCTAGTAAGTGGCAGAGCTGGCATGTGAACCCAGATCTGTTTGTATTCCATGGTCTGTGCTTGTAACAAAACTGACTTACTAAACTCTTAGGAAAGTAATTCAAGCTTTGCAGAATCAAAAGACATGCCAAAATAGAACGACTAACAAAGATGTAAGAGACCAGGGCTGAAAACAACAACTAGACAAGGTTGAAGCACTTTAAGGGGTGGAGGCTATTGTACATCAAGGAAACCAATCAAGAGGAAGAAGGACTTTTTTAAATGCATGGGTTACATCTGGGAATCTGGGTTGAGGGTAGGAGCTAGAATAACCTCAGATGCTTTAGGTAGACAAGGTCAGCCAGGCTGAGCCAGGACCATACTGTCACACAGAGGAGGGCTCTGAGTGCTTAGGCATAATCCCACAAGTGCCCAGAGTCACTGAGCTCTCAAGAGTGACAGGAGGGAAGCAGGGATTTAGGAGCTTTTGCCTGGCCACTGGGACCCTCTGCAGGAAGGGTTTATGCCTCATGGGTTCACAGTTATTAACCCCGGAATAGCTGCCTGGGCAGAGGCACCAAAGAATATTCAAAAAGCATCATATAGGAGAAGCAGGAAGAAGAAAAGTGCCCGAGGGACCCAACCGGTGGTGCAAAGGGCCCAGGCCCAGACCCAGACCAGCGATTCTCAAACCATAGCAGTCACCCTAGAACCGTGTAAAATGCAGCTTTCTGGGCTACCATCAGAAAAGTGCTGCCTCAGGAGGTCTAAAGTGGGGCAGAAAGCTGTGAGTATGACCTGTACCCTCCTTAAACAAGATGGCTATCCTGCAGAAAACCCTGGGCCAACCTAAAAAAATAGCGATGTATCATCAAAAGACTCATCGAATTAGACTAAGTGGAGTAGAATCTGATAATCGTTATTTTCTAATTGTGCAACTTTTGAGCAAGCCCCTTAAAAGTTTTCTAATCTGCAAAATGGAGATGCCTTGGCCTGCCCACTTCACAGAGCCAGACCAATGAGACAAGGACTGAAAATCTTTTGTGACTCTGAAGGACTCGGCACTGTGAGTTACTGTGGTGGTGATGGTGATGAAGAATAACAAGACTATTCCCAAACTCAGCCACTTCCAAGCCTTGCAGTGGTGAAAGTGTAGAAATGTATTCAAAAGCTTATGATGGCTCCAATTCTAAGGATTTTTACTGAGGAAATAACTGGACAAACAAGCCAATATGTGTTGAGGAGAATACCCACTGTGTGTTGTTTATAATAATGAAAAACTGGAAATAATGTAAATGCTCAACAACATAGAAATGGTTAAAGAAACTAGAGTTCATCTCCCAAAGAGGAATAATAGCTGGCATTTTAAAATGATGAGCCACAACTCTATTTATTAACATAAAATAATTCCTACTCACAATATATTATGTAAAAAAGGCTTGGTTTTAATTTTTAGTTGACACAATAATTATACATATTTATGGAGTACAATGTGATGTTTTGATACATGTGAAAAAAAATCTTGTTAACACAAACCTCTCTATTATTTCCTTAACAACATATAAATTGCATGCTAAAAATGTGAACAGATATATACAATGCAACTCTGGTTATCTCTGGATGTTCCCAATTACTGGGACATTTCTTTTTGTTTGTGCTGATCTGCATTTTGTGAACTTTCTATAATGAGATTATGTTGCTGTTGTCCCCTGCCCCCCACCCCTCTCTGCCTCTTTCCACATTTCAGCGACTCTGAATTGGCTAATCCTGCAGCTCTGCCCCTCAGTTGGGGCCCAGAATTCTAAGGAACTGCCAAGCCCCAAACCCATACTCCTTAGGAATGGGCTGGGGTGGGGCCTCTCCAGAAGGCCTCATCTAACTGGCAATAGCACATTCTTCCCATAGACATTTCCAGAAAAACCCCAGTCAAAAGCGAGAATGACAGGAATCTGAAATAGACCATCTATCAGGCAGAACTCCATGGGGCTCCAAATCTCAGCAAGAAGCCCCCTCAAAACAACACCTCCAGCCATTTACTGAGCATTTAAGCTCTATTCCTCACTGGAACGCTGTACTAAATGCATTCTGAACACTACCTTGTTTGATCTCAACAATTTTGCAAGGCAGGTATTTTTTCCTTCAAACTACAGATTTGAGGCTCTGCTATACCTTGCCCGGGTCACATAGCTAGGAAGCAGCTGAGAGGGCCTTAACCTCAAGTCTAACTCTGCTCTGCACCACAGTGAAATAGCACCTTCTCATTGGTTTTATGTACCTGGCCTTGAATCTCTCTCTCCTTATCCAAAAAACTGGACTCTTATCAACACTCTAGATTCCTAAATAAAATACTTTCAGCTACACTTGCATGATTTTCCCCAACTTCCCCAGCCACAAAATATAATTGTTGTTTTCAATCAACTAATGAGCATTTACTAGGGGTTGAGTACACATCCATCTTCTGTGTGCTAGGGAGTTTCATACTCTTAACCCAGGACACAGAAAACTATCAGAAATGATCCATGTCCTTAAGTATCTAAAGGTCTCAGCATAGCTCTAAGACCAACAGACTGAGAAGTCCTGAAAATGGTATCCAGCTGACCCGTTACTGAGTACTCTAATCTGGGATTAGGACCTCACTAACACTTGCAGTCAGTGCTACTGTGTGTCGGGTCTACCATATACTAAGTGCTTTATGTGTTTTCTCTCTTCCACTCTTTATCATAATCCTGGGACATAGGTTTTATTATCCTCCTTTTATAGGTGAGGACACTAAGGCTGAGAGAAGTTACAAGACTTGCCCAAGGGCACTCAGAAATAGGAATAGTCCTTATAATATCTACAATCAAATTTGAGGGTTATTATTGTGTCCATCTGTCACCCCACCAGATGGCAGGCCCATAAGGATAGTGATGTGTCCCTCACTAACCTAGTCTTGCACCTGATGTATGGTAAGTGTAACCCTGTGTATGCACGAATACATGCTCTCATACATACACAGGCAACACTAAAAGGGAAACAAGCAAGGTAACTCAAAAGGAAGCCTCTGGAGTCAGGCAGATCTGAGTTTGAAAAGCAGCTCTGCCAAGTCCCAAATGTCTCTTCTTAAGCAATTCAGTCTTCTGAGAGCTCTGGTTTCTTTACCTGTTACATGGGGACACAAAAAAACTCACCCACTAAGGAGAAGGTGAGGAATCAACAAGAGTCATGGATATCAATCTCTGAGCAGAAGGTCTGGCATGTGGGAGCTGCTTATTAAAACACAGGTATCTATTACTGCAAGGCCGGAAACAGAAGTGCCCAATTAATGGGACATCTGGAACTCAAGGTGCTCTCTTCCCTCAGCAGACTCTGAGCTGGTGGAGGGCAGGAATGGGCTGTTCACAACTGTAATCCCAGCACTAGCCAATAAATGCTGTTCAACAAATGGTTGATAATGGCAGAGGCCTTATACCAGCAGTCCTCCAATCTGTTTGGCACAGGGACTGGTTTTGTTGAACACAATTTTTCCAAGGATGAGGACAGAAGGTCTAGGGGTAGGGGAAGCACATTACATTTATCATTAGATTCTCAGGAAGAATGTACAACCTAGATCCCTCGCATGCAGTTTCACCATAGGGTTCGGATCCTAGGAGAACCTAATGCCACAGCTGACCTGACAGGAGGCGGAGCTTAGCTTCACTTGCTCGCCCCACCACTCACCTCCTGCTCTGCCCCAGGTTCCTGACAGGCAGTTCGTGGCCTGGGGGTTAGGGACCCCTGCCTTATACAGTCTTTTCTGCCCAGGGTAATGACTCTGAACTGTGCACAGAAGGAAGGGTAGGAATAAAAGAGGCAAAAGAACCTCCTTCAGCTGCAGCAGAGGGCTCCTAAGCCAGCCCCACTATAAATAAAGACAGTGCCTACCCTGCCGAGTTATAATGAGGCTGAACAAAAATATTCTAAGAAAGACTTGTATTCCCCAGAGACCAATAAGAAGAGGAAGGAAGATGTGAAGATACAGAAACAAAGTGGGCAGTGAGGCTGGGAAGGCATTGAATGGTGAGTTAAAGAGAAGCATTAAGACGGAAGGCTTTGGAGCTATACGATTAAGAGTTCAAAGCTCAGCTCTGACACTGCCCAGCCTTGAGATTGCCCCTCCCTGAGACTTGGCTTCCTCAGTTCTACAAGAAAATAACAGAGCCTTCCCCACAAGGCTGGTATGAATCAAATACAAGGTTTGCTGAACACTTGGTGCATAATAACAGCACAATAAAAGGTAGTCATATTACGGAGGATATACTTTTTTCGAAAGGTAAAAGCTAACATCTTCAGACAATAACAGCCAAGAAGGAATTCAGCTTAGTGCAACTAAAATACAAATAGGAGAGCTGAAACTGTTTCCTAAGGATGACTATTTATGAGGCCAATTTCACTTTCCCAGTGCTAATGAATCCCCCACAGCAGCCTCTGTGCAGCTCTGCGTCCAGAGAGCAGGGACTTGCCTTCCCTGGAGTTCTTCGAAGTACCACAGACACTTCCAGTGCTCAATCAGCGTTTAATAATCACAGCAATAATCCTAATAATGACCAGGGTAAAGTGCAGGGGGAGGAGAAGGAGAAGATGCAGGTGGGGAGAAATAACACTTAAACTATTTTGCTTCCTCCAGACAAACTTCTGCCTGAAATAGATTAATCCAATCTGCATATTAATGTGGATTACTAATTAATGACTAAAAAAATGCTTTCAACAGGGAAAGTGCTATGCAAATGCTTAAAAAATAATATCCAGGAGTCTCAGGATAACTATGGAAAGGAAATAAGCTAGGCTTTTGGGTTTTCTTTCTTTTTGAACATTTAAAACTTTATGGCTGAAGGAAATAGAGGGCATTAAGAAAATTCCCTTAAAGCACAAAAACAGAAAACAGAAAAGCCTGGTGTGAGGCAACTTCCTTTCATGCCTGTGGGAACTTCTCACTGCACTTCCCTAGAGTTGCTGTAACTGTTGCTACTTGTGTCTGTGTTGCCTTCTAGACCCCAAACGCCTCAAGGGCACAGGCCATGTCTTACGTGTCTCCACAACCCTAGGACCCAACACTGGGCTGGGTATGCAGGCAGCAGCCAATAGTGTTTAAAGATATAAACAAATGGCCCCAAAAGTCTTCTCAAAAGAGAAGGCCAAGGGCAGCTTATAATGGCTTCCTTCAAAGAGTACAATATGAAAAGGAAGAAAACATGAGTCATAGTGTGGTGGAGAAATCTAGCAGGCACTATTTTCACCATGGGATCAAGGTCAACATGGACAGTGATAAGTCATGTTAATTGTAGGTACCCTGCTGTGATGCAATGAAAATGGCACTTTACCACTGTAATCTTGCTCCCAAACCCATTACCCCCATCTACACATCAGAAAAACATCAGACAAATCCTAACAGATTCTAAAAAATGCCTGACCAGGGCTTCTCAAAAACAAGGGAAGTCTGAGAAACTGTCCCAGCCAAGAGGAGCTTAAGATGACATAGCAACCTAACATAATGCAGTGTCCTGGAGGGATTTCCCAGTGGGAGAAACAAAGCTAGTGGGGATGGGATCTGTCCAAGGTCTCACAGAGACAGCCGAGTAGGGACTCGCATCCTCACCTCAGATTCCCCTGGTAGACAGATTCTCACAAGTGTGTGGATGCATTACAGTGGTGGAGATGGTATTATTTTTCATACACAATGAATATCTTGGATTTTTTTTTTAAACCACAACTTAAATGCAATTTCTTGTCTCCTCTCAAAACACTCAACTTTTCTTAACCAAAAATCCCAAATAATTTCACAGTCAAGAGGCACCTCTCTGAAATCGAGAGATTCAATGGGCTGTAAAAATGGTCCTCAGAGCTCACCAAAATCAAACCCTCCAATTGAGCAGAGGAAAAATTGAGGCCCAAAGTGGGCAACAATGTCCTGCCTGTTGCCAGTTCCGTTTGTCAGTGCCACACTTAACTCATGCTTCCTTACTTGCAAGATCCCACTCTCTCTGCTACCTGGGACACAAGGAACCAGCTTAGAACCAAGGAGGAATTCCTAGCAAATCCTAGCTCTATCTTTGCCAGTCTCATGGCTGTGAAGGACATCCATGTGGAAAACGGTTTTGGTATTTAGCTTTTTGCCCCAGACCCCTAGCCACTGCCAAGCAGAAAACCCAGGCCTGGCAGGCTAAGGCCAGAGCCACAAAGATAGTTTCCAACTGGGATGTGTGGAAAGGGCATAGTGCAGCCTGGCTGGCAGGCCACACCTCTCCTGTGCGGCCCCATACATCAACCACCCTGGGGGGCTCGTTTTCCAGCTCGGCATAGGGTACGTTTTCTAAATGTGACCCCGTTTCTGTTATGAGAATCAAAGTGCTCCAACTGCAAGATCATAAATACTCAAAAGTGACAACTAATGGCAATGGCAGTTTGCAAAATGCCAAATGGCAGCGAGAAGTGGACACCATAAATCACATCTTGACTCCTTCAAGCGCACTGAGGTGTTTTGTGGGTTTTTAGTGATGAGATCTGCTTTCAAGTGGATTTACAGGGGCTCCCCATAAATTCAGGCAGAGCTTTTAAAAATACTTCTAACCGATGCTAAAAAGAAGACCAGAGGAGCCTACAATCTAAGCCTAAAACAAGCTTATTAAAAATGTGTTTAATGTGTAATGACCAAATTATAGAAAGTGGCTCATTTAAAGATAGACACATTTAGTGTGAATGTGGTAATAGTTATAACAGTAACAATGACAGCTAAGCTATATTGGGTCAGGCATGGAGCTGGGCGTTTTACATGGATTACCTCAGGGAATTCCTCCAATAGTTCCATGTGGTAAGTACTACGGCTGTCCTTATTTTGCACATGAGAAAATTCAGGTTCCAAGAGGTTAAGCCATTTGTTCAGGTGACACAGCTGGGGAGTGACAGATTGGAACTGTGAATACAAGGGATCTAACTTTAGAGCCCAGGTTTTGACTTCTTCTGCTAGTCTCCCAGTCCAAGCAGACCTAAGATGGGGCACATGGAGAGCTCCCCAGACCTTAGTAAAACATCATTGTGCACAAGAATGGTCTGGGGACAATGTAAATGTTAAGTTGTGGGAACCTGGCACAATGAACAAAAGGACAAACTTTTAGAAAATACAAAGGATCCCTATTATAAAAGTATCAACTTCTAGGTCTGGCTTTGCTTCCTCCTAAGTCTTTAGCCTCAGTTCCTTTATCGGTAAAATGAGGGCAATATGACTTCTTGTGATTAAGACAACTGGTGAGATTACATACGAATAGCTCTTTGAAAACCCCAAAGCACTATCCAACTTGTGTTATTAATGGAAATTGCTAGATAAAATTTTTCGAGTACTGACATTAATCCTCTCATACCTCCTTTACAGAGGTAGAAATTGAGGATCAAAGCAATTAAATAACTGGCTCAGGGTCACAACATTAAGAGTTACTGGTACAGCCGGGCGCGGTGGCTCATGCCTGTAATCCCAGTACTTTGGGAGGCCAAGGCGGGTGGATCACGAGGTCAAGAGATTGAGACCATCCTGGTCAACATGGTGAAACCCCGTCTCTACTAAAAATACAAAAAATCAGCTGGGCATGGTGGCATGTGCCTGTAATCCCAGCTACTCTGGAGGCTGAGGCAGGAGAATTGCCTGAACCCAGGAGGCGGAGGTTGCAGTGAGCCGAGATTGCGCCATTGCACTCCAGCCTGGGTAACAAGAGCGAAACTTCGTCTCAAAAAAAAAGAGTTACTGGTACAGCCATAATAGAAAGTCTAGAAGGTCATAGGTTCCTCATATCCTCAATTGCTGGTCCTCCAAAACACTCAAGCACATATACACACACATGGGTTCCAGAGAAAAGTCTGAGAACTCCTGGGATAATCAACCTCTAAGGCCCTTTCCTAGTACTGAAGCTACAAGTCTCTGTTCAGCTCTCCAGGTGGTAGGGAAAGTCTCTGCAAAGACTTCAGCCTCAGAGGACAGGAGAACTCAAGGTCTCAGATGAATCCCACCTGTGCTGCTGTAATCATGATATTTCCAGCTGCTGCTATGGCCAGTGACCCATTGGTAGAACCTGCAGGCTCACTGAGACCAAGAAGCCCCCCCAGCTGAATGCTCATTTTATTTATCTGCAGCTAGTCAGAGGCATTTCTGGTGATAACGGAGAGAGAGGCAGGTTTTTGTGGCAATGGTGCTGGGCTTTGAACGGACCGCAGCCCAGCGCCATTGCCAGCAGTCTAGGGAAACATCTCCAGGTTCCCTGTCCTTCCACGGATTTCTTTCCTTTGGGAACTGTCCCACCTTCTCACTAAATTCTATGCACTAGACTACTTCCCTCAGGCCCTGTTTCCTCTGTTTTCTGACTTTCTGTAAAGTTGTGGAAGGGAAAGTTACAGAATCCTAGAATCTCAAGGCTCAGCGAATCTCAGATGCTAAAGGTTGTCTAGTTCAACCTCCTCCTATCTGACACTTAGGCCTCCTCTAAAGTATTACTGCTCAAGTGATGTCCAGCCTCATCTTGAACATCTCCCAGGCTGGGGAACTCACTACTTATTGGGGCAGCTTGTACCATATTCTGCATACCATCAGAATAATGTAGTGAGAGGTAAGGAGCACAGGCCCTGATCAGGACCAACCCTGTACATGCAGGGCCTCTCCTCAGGGCAGGGGCCTGTGCAGATGCCCTGGTCACATGCCCACCTGGCCTGACCCTGATGCCAGACTCAATAGGTTTGAATCCCACTATCAAGTTACTTGATCTCGCTGTACCTTACTTCCCTCATGTGTAAAATGAAGGTAATCATATCTATTTCACAAACTTGTTTCTGAGAATTAAAGGAGTTACTATGTAATGATGTGCTTAGAACAGTGCCTGGCACAGAGGAAATGCTATCAATTTTGTACACAATTTATATACCAGGAATAGATAAATATGCTTAGTAATCTCCATGCAAGCCCTTTTGGTGCCTGCAGACAGCTCTTGTAGCCTGTGAGCCCGCTCTTCACCTGAACCAAAGTTGCTGGTTCCTGTCACCACTGCCAGCCACTAAGACCTCAGGTAGGAAAAATCAAAGCCACCACAATGGGCAGATCTGGTTTTGTGGGATCGAAATGTTGATGCTTTGCCAGGCAGGGGTGAGGACAGACTCTTTAAGAAGAATATGAAATTAAAGCATGCACACAATGCATTTTTTAAGGGCTGTTAGATGTATCCCAACTCAACCTTCCCACCACAGAATCTTAAAAATGCCTGTGGCCACTCCACCACCAGAGAGGAGGAGAAGTTAGAGAGACGAGAGACAGTGGTTGTAACTGACCATAGTTAAATGCTCTTTTGCAAACCGTAAGAGGACTGATGACCACGGAACACATTGCTAGGGCCCCTCCCAGAGCCTTGGAAGGAAGGGCCTCTGAAGCTTCATGGTGAATCTGACACCAGGCACCACCATAACTCATGATGTCTGTTCAGATAATAAGGAGAAAAGTAAACAGTCCAAGAAGCAGCAATTCTAACCCTTGAATGTGCTCCCACAGCAACCTCTGCTTGCCCACCAAAAGCACTTCTGTCACCTTTCTGCCATTACAGTCTCCCAGCAAGACTGTCAGTACCATGAAGGAGGCCCTGTCTACCCTATATCCCCAGGGCCAAGCACAGTATCACAAATATGGGAGCCACTTGGCAACCATGTGCTGTGAAATAACTGTTTCAGAATGCCAAGGACAAAGAGTTGGGGTACAGAGACCACTGCCACCACTAACCTGTTGGGCACCCCAGGACAAGGCCTCCACCCACTGGTTCCTCACCTTGGTCTCTTTTGAGAGACCAGAGTCTTTGTTCATAACACAGCGCTGCCTGCAGAAGCCCACTTCTCCTTGCAGAGACAGCACAATGAGACCATTTTCTTTTTGCTGAGTTTCCCACACACAGAAATCTTGCAGGAGCAGCCTGACTTCAGAGCCCTTCATTTATTATTCATTTATTTCCTTTTAATATCATTTCTGCTGCATTCGAAGGACAAGCCCTAGAACAGACTTCCCACCTGCAAGTTAACATTGATTCAATCCAGCTACAGAAAATCTTATCTGAGAGTACCCAATTACCAACAGCCAAACAGGCCCAGGGTGCAAAGAACCAACCTGGAGTCAAGACATTCTCTTTCCCATTAACAATGCCCTTTAAACATTCCAACCATTTTCATATTTATCATTTTGTTAAACATTGTTTATAACAATCCTCTGAACAATGGAGCTCAGAGATTATTATCCCCATTTTACAGATAAGGAAGCTGAAGCCCAGAAAGGTTGAGTAAGTTGTCCAAGATCAGAGAGCTTATAAGTGGCATAGCTGATGTGAGCCTGGGGCTAACTGACTCTACAGTCCATATATACTCTGTAACTGATCTACAATAATTCTCCCTTCTACATTCTAAAGATATTTTTTAAATGATTTTTAATATCCAGAACATATCTGTAAGTTAATTTTGTTCCCAAAGACAAATGAGCTTGAAAAATAGGAAGAAATGCATGAAAACAAGTTGTAGCTACTCAACACTTTGAAATTGACCACATTTCTGTTACTTATCACAATGCTCCTGCCACACTGCACTCTTTCTAGTCTTCAAGCAAGTCAGCACTTTGTAGCCTCATGGCCCCTCTACCTGCTGAGCCTGCTGGCTGGATATTCTTTTCCAGGCTTCTTCCCAGGCTTTGGATCACAACCTGACCCTCATATCTTCAGAGAAGCCTCTTCTAACTTCCTCCCTTGACTCTTATGCCAGCCTATTTATTTCCTTCATAGCACCTATTATCATGGTCTTATTTATTTGTTTGCTTGTTTATTGTCTGTTTTTGTTTCCCTCTGGAATGTAAGCTTCCTGAAGGCTAGATCTGGTTTTCTCACCACTACACAGAACTATGCCTGGCACATAGCAGGCATTAGCCGCAAGGGTATTGAATAAGTAAATGAATTCTATTTGCATTTGACCGTTATCAAAGCTCACAGAATCTTACTCATAATAACCAAAGCACATATAATAGCCAAATAACCTTAAAATAAGCAACTAAAAGGACAGATAACAGCATTCTGTTTTTATTAAGGATGAAAATAAAATAAAAGACCTAGAGAGGTTAAGTGGCTTGCCTGGAGCCACACAGCACTAAGAGATACAGGTGGGCCTTAAACTCACCTGTGGGGTAGCTTTCTAACTCACTTTCTATAAAAATCTGCTTTCAATCTCTTGCCTTCAGTTTATTCTCACTGCCTTAAAGGTTCTCATAGGTCACTATTTAGTAGTTTGCTGAGCTTCTGGTTCTCTCTTCCTGGAGGGCAGAGAGCCATCCATGCCTGCAGCATTTCTTTGAGCTGATATACAGCAAGGGAACATGACTTAACAGGCTCTCTGGCCTGAAGCTGATCCATACATGGAATGTATGCAGGATCCTGTGCAGAAAAGCTGATGAGCCCAAAAACCTGGGTTTGTAGGATTACCAACGAAGACAAGTGTGCAAGTATCAAAGGACTTTTCTGTATCCCAGAGAGCCAGAAAGGTACATAGGGGTAGAGATATGCCAGCAATAAAAACTCATGCCAAACTCATGATCTACAAACACGTATGGCCTTGAGATAATAGACCAAGATGCTGTCCCACAATGGCCTCATTACCCTCACAGGAGACTGGGGTTCACTCTAATTCAAACTTAGTATTCCCCAAATGACCTGATATACTCCTGGGCATAGGGAGGCACTCGATAGTTAACTGGACTTAAAAAAGGGCTGAGACAGCGGTTTGAGCATGGTAAAAAATAAAATAAAACCCAAACTTTACAGCCAATAAGAACAGGAAAGTGTCTCCCACCCTCTCCATAATCCACACATACATCAGAAAAGCTTGAGGCTGTCCAATTTTGAAGCAATCTAAACTGGCATTTCTAACTTCTGAATTCAATGGGCTTGAAAAGATATTCCCCAAAAAGTGGTGTTGGAAAGACATGATGTTACCAGCTTTGTATTCTGTGCAGATGTACATTCAAGCCAACCAAGAAGGCAAGCAACCTACCGTCTGCTATTACTACTATTTTATAAAATAGAGGACGCATTATACCAACTTGGAAAGATGTCCGCTCAGGATCAGTAACACGTAGCTTTTTGAAAAACTCACTACTCTCTCCTCATTTTCCCTTGGACAGGTAAAAATTTTAACCACAGGAACAAGTCTGTGGACCAGTGATTGGAATCACAGCTCCAGCCAACGTCTCTCATCTATATATAAGGACAAGAAGGCCTAGGGAGGCCAGGCAGCCGACATTCACAAAGCTTGTTGGTGGCAGGTCCTCAGAAGCTGCAGGGGCCCGCCTTGTCTGGTGTATGCCTTGACACCTCTGTGAAGTCACATGTACAAAATATGTCAAATAAGCTTGACTTTCTTTTATTTACCAAATGGTACATCTGCTCTTCCTAGGCTAGGTCAGACCCCAGGACGGGCCTGGGCTCCAGAACGAGTAAGAATTGTGACCTGGATTAGATTCAAGGTCACTAACCTTTGGTTTACTCCAGAAGCTGCCAGTAGGCGGTGCAGAGGAAGGGCACAGGAGGAAAGGATGCTGTGGGCACACACAGCTCCTCTCTGACTTGTATCTTCTCAGAGGCACATCTTGGGCCCAGGAATGTTGGTGGTCCCATGCAAGTGAGGCTCACAAGTCTGTGAACCACAGAACTGTGGGCTGGTTACCTGCTATCTCTCTAGCCACATCACACCTAGAAAACAACTTCTAAGATCATAAAGCTGCTACTCATAAGCCAGACACAGAAGCCTATGGTGCAGATTTGGGGCCTTGAAAGTCTTGCTGCCTACCAAGGGGCAGTGTCCCCTTATCTGTGCCCTGTGCTGCAGGGCCCAGGAATTATCTACTTGTGTCCACTTAGGGCTTCTACAGGCAGGCCCAGTGATTGCTGTCCACAATCTCCATACTACCTAACTATTAAACCCCCTGGGGACAGGAACTTATATTTTTATTTTAAACTTAGCATTCCCCAAATGACACGATATACTCCTGGGCATAGGGAGGCACTTGACAGTCAACTGGATTAAAGAGAGGTTTGAGACAGGAATTTAAGCATCGCATGAAGTGCCTACCTGAGACTGTTTCTGGGTCAGAGCTTTGGGTACACAGGATTACAGTATTTAAAACTGGGATAGCTGATCAATAGTGAGGTTCCACCACAACATTAGTCTATTCACGACATAAGTTTATTATTAGAATATGGAAATTCCAATAGTGGGAACACTGCCTTTTTTCCACTGGACTGAGGATTCCTTGAGGGTGAGACTTGTGTTTTACTCATCTCTGCATTTTTCAAATGTGCCCAGAATGGAGACTGACACAGAGTAGGGCTCCACAGATGGCAATTGGACCAAACTAAGTTATCACAGATGTCTGCTTCCTCAGTGTACCCTGACAAACCCTGTCATTCATTCATTCATTCACTTTGTTTATCAAAAGCTCTTTATATGCCAGGCACTGTGCCAGAAAGTAGGGATACTATGGGAGGAGTAAGACTGCTCTGGTCTCCGATTGCATGGAACTTGCATTCTTTGTAGGGAAGATTAAATCCAATAGTCATACAAACAATCACATTGTTTTACTTATATTAAATAATCTAAAAGAGATTACTTACAGCCTACTGCGAGAGTAGATAAGGGATTAACTCTAGATATGGTTTAGTGCAGGAATTTTAATCACACTAAAATAAAACTTCAACTTAGTTGGCACAGATTTAGTAAAGCCCAGGAGTTTATTAGGTGATCATAACACCACAGTGTACAGAGACCACCAATATAGGAAAAGTAAGTACCTTCCTCCCCTGGTTCTCTAGTGTTTACCAAATGAAATGGAAACAAAAACTAACCAAAACGCAATCAATCCCACATTACCAGAGAAGAAACAATTCCTAACAATATAAAAAGATTGAGACCTAACCTCTATTTCCAGCAGTGCGGTAGAATACCCTGGCCAAACCACTAGGTGAAAACAATGAAAAAGGCAAAATCAAAACCAAAAGCAAAAGGAAAATCACATTTTTAAAATGCATGGACAAACTTGCAAGAACGTAAGAGTAATCAGAAACCGAAAACCAAATGAAAACAAGAACCCACAGTTAAGTAGAGAACCGAAACTGGCTTTCATTCTGAGGACATTTACTAAACCAGGTTAGCCTGAGTGTGGATTTGCACATCCTCTTACAACACAGGACACAGAGAACAATGCCCAGTGTCCACACAAGACGGGAGTTTGGCAGGGGTTCACTCGATACCACCACCAACATATAATTGGGACTCCCTACATCCTTAGTATAAGAATGAGTGAGAAATAAATCCCCCAATTCTGGCAAAGAGTAAGTGGGATGGGAAGGAATCTCTCTTGAGAATTTGTTACTATGCCAGCTCTCGTACAGGTTTTTGGTCCATAGTCAGAGTACCTGGGAGATCTGACAAACTTCAAGCTGAAAATTTAATGTAAAGTGATCCCACTAAGCACATGGCAGAAGCAAATGCCAATCCTTTCTGGAAGAGCCTGCCTTTACCCAGCCCTTGAAGGATACCCAGAGAAAAGTTTCCAACAAATATGAGTTCATATACACACGCATACATGGGCAACTAATTTTTGACAGAGATGCAAAAGTAATTAATAGAGAAATGATAGTCTCCTCAACCAACGATACCAGAACAATCGAATATCAGTAGAAAAACAAAAACTTTGATCCATACTTTATACCACCGTGGTAGGCCATTCTTGCATTGCTATAAATAAATACCTGTAACCGGGTAATTTATAAAGACAAGAGGTTTAATTGGCTCATGGTTCTGAAGGCTTTATAGGAAACATGGTGCTGGCATCTGCTTGGCTTTTAGGGAGGCCTCAGGAAGCTTACAATCATGGTGGAAGGTGGAGGAGCAGGCACATCACATGGAGAAAGTAGGAGTGAGAGAGAATAGGGGGAGGGGAGATGTCATGCACTTTTAAACAACCAGATCTTGCAAGAACTCACTATCATGAAGACAGCACCAAGCCATGAGGGATCTACCTCCACGATCCAAAACACCTCCCACCAAGCCCCACCTCCAGCATGGGAGATTACAGTTCAACATGAGATTTCAGTGGGGAAAAATATCCAAAATATATCAACCCCATATAAAAATTTACTCAAAATTGATCATAAATCCAAATGTAAAGTCTAAAATTACAAAACATCTAGGAGAAAACATAAGAAAAAAAAGCCTTGGAACTTTCAGTTAGGCAAAGACTTCTTAGATACAACACCAAAAGCATGATACATAAAAGAACAAATTGATAAATCAAACTGCATCAAAATTTAAAACTTCTGCTCTTCAAAAGACACTATTAAGAGAATAAAAGACAAGCCACAGGCTGGAAAAAAAATACTGCAAAAACATATCTCTGATAAAAGACTTGTATATAGAACATAAGGGACTCTCAAAATTCAATGATGAGAAATCAACAACCAAATTTTTAAAATGGGCAAAAGGTATTAACAGACACATCACAAAAACAGATATACAGAGGGAAATAAGCATGCAAAAAGATGCTCAACTTCATTGTTCCTTAGAAAAATATAAATTAAAACCACATTGAGCTATCACCACACACCTATAAAAAGGCTAAAATCTAAAAGACTGATCATAGTAAGTGTTGGCAAGGATGTGGTAAAACTGAAACTCTCATATACTGCAGCTGGGAATGTAAAATGGAGTCACCACGGTTAAATATACACATAAGCTATTCTACTCCAAGGTGTTTACCCAAGAGAAATAAAAGCATATGTCCAACACAAAGGCTTGTACATAAATTTCACAGTAACTTTGTAATAGCACCAAACTGGAAATAACCCACACGTCCATCAACAGATAAATAGAAAAGTAAACTGTGGTATAACTACACAAAGAAATATTATTTCTCAATAAAAAGGGAACAAACTACTGATATATGCCACATGGATGAATCTCAAAACAGTCATGGTCACTGAAAAAAGCAGGTTTTTTTTTTTTTTTTTAGTACATACTGTATGATTCCATTTGTATAAAACTCTAGAAAATACAAACTAATCTATAGTGACAGAGGGCAGTGATTGCCCAGGATTAGAAGAGGGGCAGGAGGGATAAGAGGGAGAGGTTACAAATGCAAGGGGACACAAGGAAATTCCAGGGAATGATGGATATAATCATTTTCTTGACGTGGTGATGTTTTCAGGGGTTTATAGATACATTAAAATTTACAAAATTAAACACTTTAAACATGTGCAGTTTAATTTATGTCATTTATATGGCAGTAAAGCTATTTAAAAAAATCTACGTCATAGTGAAAGTACAGAACACTAAAAACAGAGATAAAATCTTAAAAGTAGTCAGATAAAAGACAGATGTCATTTACAGGAATAATCATTAGATGACCCCTAACTTCTCAGCAGCTATAATGGAAACCAGAATGCAGTAGAATATATTGAATGTACTGAGAGTAAACACTGTCAACCAGAATCATATACCCAGCAAGAACAGGAGGGAAATAATATTCTCAAACACTGAGAAGTTGGTTATTAAGAGCCCCTTGCTGAAGGAAATTTAAAAGGATAAGCTTCATGCAGAAGAAAAGTGATTCCACTTGGAAGGTCTGTAGAAAACAGTAATACTACAGTCTTAGGAAATTAAAAAATATAACTAAAATACATGACAACCATAGCATATAGCTCAAAGTATGGTGATCAAAGCTGATATGCTAAGTTTCCTGTATCAGCTATTAAAAACTCATACTTTTAGATTCAAGAATGCACGTTAAATTTCTTGGTTAACTATTCAAAGTGGAGAAACAATACAAAACTCTTCTAGCAGAAGAGAAGGAAAAAGTAAAATGAGAAAAAAAAAAATCCAAAAGAAGGCAAGAAAGCAGAGGAAAAGGAACATTAAAAAGTGAGACAAAAAGAAAATCCAAAAGACGACGGCAGAACTAATCCTCCATTAAAATGTGAACTTTGGCTGCACATGGTAGCTCACACCTTTAATCCTACACTTTGGGAAGCCGAGGTAAGAGGATTGCATGAGCTCAGGAATTCAAGACAAGCCTGGGCAACATAATGAGACCTCATCTCAACAAAAGATAAGAATTGAAAAAACAAATTAGCCAAGTGTCGTGGCGTAATCTGTAGTCCTAGCTACTCAGGAGGCTGAGGTTAGAGGTCTACTTGAGCCTTGAAGGTCGAGGCTGCAGTGAGCCATTATCATTCCAGCCTGGGCGACAGAGTGAGATCCTGACTCGAAAAAAAAAGGGTGGTGGGGGCCAGGCGTGGTGGCTCACTCCTATAATCCCAGCACTTTGGGACTACAGGTGTATTGCTTGAGGTCAGGAGTTCAGGCCCAGACTGGCCAAAATGGTGTGTCTCTACTGAAAATACAAAACATTAGCCAGGTGGGGTGGCACACACCTGAAGTCCTAGCTACTCAGGAGACTGAGGCAGGAGAATTGCTTGAACCCAGAGGCAGAGGTTGCTGTGAGCCAAGATCATGCTACTGTATTCCAGTTTGGGAGACAGAGCAAGACTCCATCTCAAAAAAANAAAAAAAAAAAAAAAAAAAAAATGAAATGAGCTCTTCTTGTGGACAGAGACTGTGTTCTGTTGTCTGTTACTCACTGTATCTTCAGTATCTACCACGTCGGGCACATATTAGATACTTGATAACTATCAAATGACTGTTTATAGAATGAATAAATATTTGGATGAATGAATGGTAAATGAATGAATCTGGTTAGCTTAATGAATGAATAAATGCATGTACAAATAGTATAAAACTTCATTTTAGCCAAAAGTTTCTGCCTTCTCCAGGAACCACCTCATTTATCAGAATTAGCCAACAAATTACAAGCTGGACAAATTGAGTTTCTTTCCTCTCCCTGGCTACAACTGAGAGCAATGAAGTATGCAAAAAACCGATGGTCAAGGAAGAAGGAGGAAGCAAGAGACTGGGTCAAATTAGTCCCAGATTATAGAAAAATTGATAGAATAAAAATGATGAATAGGGAAGGTGGCTACTACTTTTGGATTATGTATTTATCCCTTCTTGTCCATTTCTGTGGCTAATGCCCTAGTTGGGGGCCCCAATACCTATAGTGGGGACCACAAGATCCCTGACAGTTCTCTGCACCTCCTCTACCTCCTTGTCCTTCTGGGACACACAACCTTCTATAATACTTCCCCTCCCCACTGCTCAAATGCTTCAGTGGATCACTATTACCTCTAGAATCGAATTCAAATTTCTGAGCCCAAAGTTTAAGACCTCTTGAGAGTAGATTTTAATTCCCTTTTCTCTCACTGTTCCCCTTGAGGAAAATGAGGCTTTAGTCAACAGATCCCAGGACCATTCCCACCTCTGTGTCCTTGCTTATGTTGCTTTCTCCAATTTTTTTTTTTTTTTTTTTTTTTTTTTTTTTTTTTTTTTTTTTTTGAGACAGGGTCTTGCTCTGTCACCCAGACTGGAGTGTAGTGGCATGATCTCAGCTCACTGCAACCTCTGTCTCCCAGGCTCTGGTGATCCTCCTGCCTCAGCCTCCCGAGTAGCTGGGATGACAGGCCTGCACCACCATGCATGGCTAACTTGTATATTTTTAATAGAGATAAGGTTTTACCATGTTGGCCAGGCTGGTCTCAAACTCCTGACCTCAGGTGATCTACCCGCTTCAGCCTCCCATGGTGCTGTGACTACTGCGCCCGGCCTGCTCCCCCCAGTTGTTATTCCCTTTCTGTCATCTTTGCTGCTGAGGTTATGAACATCCTTCAAGGCCCAGCTCAAATGCTAACTCCTTCACAGTGCTTTCTGGCACAAAGCCAAAAGTAAACGTTCACTCCTTACTCCACAATGCTCTGTTTATAACTCACTTATAGTTCCTTAATACAGTCTCCCTTATGCTATACCTGGGAGGCAATTTAAGCCAAAGGTTAAGGATGTGGCCTTAGAAGTCAGATAGAATTGGGATTGAATCCAGGTCCCCCATGCCCTAGCTGTATAAACTGGGGAAGTTACTTAAATTCTCTAAGCCTCAGTTTCCACATCTGCCAAATGAGGACAATCTACCTCAGAGGGTTGTTCTGAGGATTATCAAGCCAGTAAAGCAGATCATGCATGCAATAATGATTAGTATTAATATGCATGTTTTAGGTCTCTCCCTCCACAGATGTGGGCCTCCTGAGAACAGTGTCCATGTCTGATTATGTCTATACCTTTCTTTCCATCTCTCCTAGCACCTACTATGGTGCCCTACACAGTGTTTTTCTCAAATTATGGAAAATAATATCCAAATTAAGAGTTAATATGATAAATATTCATGTTGGTACCACATTCAGGTTCCACAGGATTCTTAAGGTTTACTACATTTGTTAAATTTCAATGTCTTACATATCCCTGGAAACCCCATATGCCCCAGATTTTCCCAGATGATACTGATACCTTATTAGGAAAACAAAAAAGCAAGTCACAGATTGGGAGAATTTATTCATAAAACATATAACAGACAAAAGACTTGTAGGCAGAATATGTAAACCATTCTTGGCTGGTCGTGGTGGCTTACGTCTATAATCCCAGCACTTTGGGAGGCTGAGGTGGGTGGACCACGAGGTCAGGAGTTCAAGATCAGCCTGACCAACATGGTGAAACCCCGTCTCTACTACAGATACAAAAATTAGCTGGGTGTGGTGGCGGGTGCCTGTAATCCCAGCTACTCAGGGGTCTGAGGCAGGAGAATTGCTGGAACCCAGGAGGCAGAGGTTGCAGTGAGCTGAGATTATGACATTGCACTCCAGCCTGGGCAACAGAGTGAGATTCCATCTCAAAAAAAAAAAAAAATTTTTTTTTAAACCCAGTAAGACAATCCAATTAAAAAATGGCAAAAAATTTTAACAGACACTTCACAAAAGACATAAAATGGCCAATAAACATGTGAAGAGATGCTCTTCATAGGAGTATGTAAATTTCATGTAAGACATGAAGATTTCACTTCTTCACAACTACCAGAATGGCTCAAATTAAAGACTGACCATTCTAAGTGTTGGTGAGGATGCTGAACAGCCAGAACTCTTATACACTGATGGTGGGAATGCAACATGATACCAATCATTCCATTCCTAAGTATTTACCCAAGAAAAACAAAAACATATATATACACAAAGACTTGTACACAAATGTTCATAACAGCTTTATTTGTAATAACCCAAATAAAGCTAGAAACAATCCAAATGTCCATCAACAGGTAAATGGATAAATAAATTATAGTCTATCCATGTAATGGTCTACTACTCAGCAATAAAGAATACACTGTTGATACATACAAGAACACGGATGAATGTCAAATATCATCATGCTGAGCAAAAAAAGAGCCAGACGAAAAGAAACACATACTATATGATTCCTTCAATACAGATTTCTAGAAAATGTAAATTCATCCAGAAAGACAGAAAGCAGGTACGTGGTTATCAGGAGACGCAGTGAGGAATAGGTTACAAAGGAGCACAAAGAACCTTTTGGAGGTGATAGAAAAGTTCATTCTATTGCTTTGATGATGGCTTCAAAGGTTTACACATATGTTAAAGTTGACCAAGTTGCATACTTTTAAAATGTGCAGTTTATTGTAATTCAAATATACTTTAATTAAGCTTCATGGGAAAAAAAATACCAATATTTAAAAAAAGAAAAAACTTTAAACAAACAAGCAGGCAGTCCACTGGCAAAGTAAGCAAAGCCTCAAGTTGGTCTGAAAGCTGCTACTGGAAGCGCAGTGCCAGCATAAAGAGTGGCAGGAAGGCCAAGAAGCAGGAAGCTAGGCAGACAGGCCTCAAGTCGCACTGGGGAGTGCTCTCAATGTGCCTTGGAGATGATTGGCTTTTTGAGGTTGCCTTCGTGGCAAAACTAATTTATTCAGTGCCCAAGTCCTGACAGTCCAATACTTAGAGCCTGAGACAGATGTCAGGTTGCATTCCTGTGGCTTTTTTTCTCTTCCTGTATTCACTGTGAAAGTGATTCCTGGATGCCTGTGAAGCTTTCACCCAAAAGCAGGCTTGTAATCGTGAAATTTCAGGCATGGCCAGAGGCCTAAAGACACAGATCCTTGAGGGATAGGAGCAGCGGAGCTTTAGAATGGCTCCAGGCAGGAGCTCTGTGTACAACGTGCAGATTGAGTAAGGCACAACACAGGGGCACCCTAACCCCTGAAGCAGTACAGAGAGGATACCCCTCACCCCAGAGCCCCTGGGAGGCAGAATTCCCCGCTCCAGTCCTATAGGAGGTAAGAGGCCTTCCCAGTGCTCCCTTCATCAGATGTTATTTTGAGAAGAGCTAAAAAAATGAAATGTCAGTGGAGCTACGTACCCTGATTCTAGCCCTACTCTGTTATAATGTTACCTTGCAGTGGGTCTATCTAGAAGTCCCAGTGTCCTGACTTGTCTATCTGTTGAATGGGAGGATAATCCCTACCTATTTCATTTTTCTCACTTGTGAAGGGCAAAAGTGTGCACAACCCTGAGAATCCTAGAATAGAGTGGTCAAACTGGCAGGCCACAACAAAGACCCTGCAGGCACAGATGGCTTTATTTGGCCTGATGATATTTAAAACTCAGGAACATCCATATTTTTAAAAATCCACAAGTCTTGATCTGGCCTTGCTGGACCCACATTCCCAAGCAACTGGCTAGAGCTGACTAATGGGCCCAACCTGACTCATTCAGGTCACTGGCTTGGCCCTGCGGGCATTTGGGTTTGCCCCACAGTCTGTCAGAAAGGTACCCGGGCTTCATATACTCCAGACCACCCCTCACCCAGGACATTCTGTGACAGCCCCATCAGACGGCTCCAGCTTTGAACATTTCTCTTGCTATGGGAACTCACTGCCTTTCAAAAATGCTTAGGTACAGGATTCCATTTGCTGGAAAGTTCTTCCTCATATTCCAGTGCAAGGTCTTTCCTGGTAAATTCCACCCTCAGGTCCAGGTCTACATTCCTTGTAAGCCTCCCCACCCCTATTTCGGCACTTCAGGCATTTACAGCCACTGAGGTCCTCTATGGAAACCCAAACGCCCAATTTCTTCAGCCCTTCCCTTGAGTCACAATTTCCTGATCCCTTGGTGTCCTAGTGCTTTCCTTTGAACATGCTCCACTTTATCTGTGTCAAATGTGGGTTCTTCCTTCCCATTTCTGTCCCAGAGAGCAGGGTGAATTAATTAGTTAACTCATGTTCCTGCATGGAGGCTCTCTGGTGGGCTTCAAAGGGAGGCAGTGTCACTGAGTACTATAAGCAACAGTAAATATGTTGTCAGTTTTAGTCTCAACATCCCAAGTGATAAAAATAGATCTCATGGTATCAGACAGGATAATTCATCTTCTCTAAAACTCATTTCCAAAACAAAAATGAAGCATCAGGGATTCCCATGTTTAAAAAATTATGTATGTCTTGGAATGAAAGTAATTGTTAAAAAAAAATAAGTAGTCCATACTCTGAGGCTAAGAGCTTTTTATGGAAAGGAAATAAACAATATGTGAAGATTCACCAGATCAGATCTGTTTAGGACAAAGATTAAAACAAAGACAAAAAGTCTCTCTCCTATGCCTCCCATGGTTTTCTCGAAAGTCTACTTTGTGGGAGTGGGAAAGGCATTGGGTGTTCATGTCATCTCACAAATGAAATCTCTCTGAAATCTGTCTCTCTTCTCTCTCTGAAATCTGTCTCTCTCTCTCTCAAATCTCTTTCTCTCTCTGTGTGTGTGTGTGTGTGTGTGTGTGTGAGAGAGAGAGAGAGAGAGAGAGGGAAAGAGAGAGAGAGAGAGAGAGAGAAAGACCGCTTGAGATCTTATAGATGTCACTATCTATCTCTGGATCAGTTACCTGTTTTGTAAAATGCATTATAATCATCTGGGTGTGCACTTTGTTAAACATGCAGATTCCTGGTGCCACCCATAGAAATTCTGAATCTGGATTGCTGAAGTGGGACCAGGAAACCATTGGTTGGCAAGTGCCCAGGTGATTCTGATACCCACAGGTTTCTGAGTCTGGTGGTAATAGCCCATGTCCATTCCTCCATCCATTATTTGGCATGCATTGTGTGGCAGGAGGTGTGCTAGGTGCTGGGGGATAGAACAGTAAAAGGTCACATGGGCACAGCCTGAAAGGAGCTCATGCATCTGTAGGGTAGATGAGGGGAGGCCGCCAAGGTCTTGGATGACGACTGTCCTGGGATACGGCTAGGACCAAGACATCCATAAGCACAGGACACCACAGGAACCCACTTGGGCTGAGGAAGGCAGGATGGTCAGGGAAGGCTTGCTGGGGGAGGTGATGTCTCAGTAGACACCTAAAGTATGCGGAGGACCTGGCCAGGAAGACCAAGACTGGCAGCACATCAAGGCCTGGGGACCCAGGTAGAGCACATGTCTGGGGAGTAGATGGGCTACACTGGGAGCCAAAGGTGAGCAGGAGGGAGAGTCAGGAACTATGGCTAGAGATGTGGTCAGAATCCGGAGCAGCAGGGCCTCAGCAGCCACAGGAAGAACCTGGATTTTATCCTAAAGGCTAGGGGAGCCAGGGAAGGGTTCTGGGCAGGGCAGAGACATGACCAGATGTGTTTTTGGAAAGGTCACTCTGGTTGCTATTTGCAGAATACACTGCAGGGAAAAGAAAGGACACAGGAAAACAGAAGAAGAGGCTTCAATAAACAAAGACTTAATACTAGAGGTGACCAGTATGGTGAATGGCCTTGACTCTCGAGGAGAGTCAAGGCCATGTCTTCTTATCCCGGGTTCCACAAGTATCATTACCTTTTCCTTGCTGGAGAAACTTGGGGGTAACAGAATAGGAATTTCTTCCTATGTATACGCTATCCCCCCAGTTCTATCTGGGCTGCTTGTTTCTCAGACTCAGAAAGGAAAATGGGACCTGCCAGTTGTTTTTAAGGTATTAAGTAACAAAAAGCAAGAAGGTTCTAGAAATGGCTCAGAAGAGAAACACCTCTCATGCTTACCCTTTGGTAATATAAATACTATCTTAATAATAACTTACTTGGGGTTAGCACTTCACAGTTTACAACACTTTGATCGCCATACCTTTTAAGACTCCCATTATGCCTGTGAAATAAATATTCCCATTCTAGGGAGGAGGAAACCAAGACCCTGAGGGCTTGAGCGACTGGTGCAGGGTCACAGAGAGAGCTGGAAACAGCACAGAGGCTGGAATTCATTCCATGGCTCTTTATTGCTATTGATTCCCGAGCCCATGGGACTATAATTAATTAAAACGTCTCTCCTCAGCACTGGAGACAGTGAACTAGAGAATTCAATGAGAATGATCTGCCCAATGTGGAAGTGTTTCATCTTGAAGTCCTGGGAGGGCTTTTAAAATGAGAGAGGGACCTATGAGGTAGGAAGGGAGGAGATGCCTCAGGCTTGTTAGGGAATGTCAACCGTGCCTGAAAATGCCCATTCCACGAAGGCAGAGGCTGTGCATCTGAGCCCTTCTCTGCTCTTGGGAGGTGGGAATAATCCTGGTCTCAGTTGAATAGGAGTGCTCAGGCTGGGGTGGGGAAGCAAGTTGGCAGGAGAAACAGAAGGAATAAATCACATGGAATGCTTCCCTTTCTTCTGTCCCTATCCCAATATTTTTATCCAGGTCCAATCAGGAAGTTAAATTGTACAATTTATTTATAGAAAGTAAAACAGTCTCCAAACACCACTGTTACCAAAAATTAATAGCTATTTTTGAGTTCTTACAATGTGCAAGACACACGCCCTCTCTATACCATCTCCCACTTACTCTTTAGCGTAAGTGTAAGCATTGTCCTTAAGGTCCACATGGCTGTTACAAATGACAAACCAAGATTCAACCCAGGCCTTTCTGACTGCAGGGACTGAGCTGCCCTGCTTGAGAGGGCAGGGGCCCCTCCCCACACTTGTTTTGGTGACAGGAGTGTGGAGGGGAAGAGGGATGCATCTGACTCTGCGGATGTGGGAACTTTCGTTGATTTTAATTCATTTGGGAGGCAAGCTGGAACTCTCCATTTGTTCCACCACCTGCTTTCTTGGGATGAAAAAGGAGGGAACAGATATACCAGCAGACAGGGCATAGTACTGAAGCGTGAAAGAGCTCAGATAACAGTTCCACAGAGAAGAGGCAGCAAAACCTCCAATTCCCACAGCACTCAAGTACCCCCACCCTCCCACTGTCTCTCTTGCCCCTCACAACAAACCCTGTGAGGCAGGAAGGGAGATGTAAAATTCCCATTTTCCACAAGAGAAGCGTGATCTGCTAGGGGTCACGGAACACACAGATCTTGGAGCTCCATGGGCATCTCTCAGAGGGCAGACAAGGCTTTAGGTGGAAGCCACTGTACTGCCCAAAAGTTGGGAAGGGTGGGAGTAGAGTCAGAGAGGTCTAGCCAGACGGAGAGGGTGGAAAAGAGATCTAGTGAAAGGAGGAGGGAGGAAGTGGGGGCTGCCCGACCTCAGAGGTAGAGGGACCATCTAATTTATCATCCTAGGCTTTCAGTAGCTGCTGGAGTGATTTTTATGGGCAAATTGCCCAACAAACCTTTAAACACGCAGGAAACAACTGAACACAAGGTAAAAGGTAATAACCATCTTATAATTAAAGCAGGACGTCTTGGGGTTGGGCAGAGGGAAGATGTTCTCACTCTGGAGGATAGGAGAGGAGAATTGCTTTTTTTTTTCATAAGTTGATACAATCTATAAGAGAAAAATCTGCAAGGGTCTGCTCACAAGTAAAAAGCCATTGCTGATATGTAACAAGAAAATATAAATATTTTGCCAACAGGTAGGCCTTCTTGTGCAAATACCATCTTGTTACACAGTCTACCTGGAACACAACTTAATGAATCAACAATGATGGACTCGAAGAAGTTCCCAAACAACTGAGGAATGCCAGTTCCATGTTCTCTGAAAAGTTGGTAGGTTTTCAGTGAGTAAAGTCTTTCAATTGGTAAGACCTAGAGGTACATTTTATGATTACAAATTTCTAATTTTCAAATTAATAACATTTATTTACTATAAAGTTAACCAATGAGGCCAATGAGGCTGTTCTGATCAACACAAATAATTTGGGCTCAGGAATTGGAGACAACAGCTTGCAGCTAACATCTGCCTAAAAGTACAGTTTTCTGCTTGGTTTTAGTTGCCCAGTGCTAAAAAAAAATCTTTTTAATTTAATGGAGAGTAGATGCATCTGATGAATAAGTAGATACATTTTTTAAAAAAAGACACAGCCTGCCCTATAATCTCAGGATTATCTTCAATTAAACAGATGCTGAAAGAATAAGCTGGTGACCTTCAACATGTAAAAATGCAGTATATAACACATGTGAGTATTTTTTGAAAATATTATTCCAACCTTAAAAAGAGCTAACAGAGGCCGGGCGCAGTGGCTCACGCCTGTAATCCCAGCACTTTGGGAGGCCGAGGCGGGTGGATCACGAGGTTAAGAGATCGAGACCATCCTGGTCAACATGGTGAAACCCCATCTCTACTAAAAATACAAAAAATTAGCTGGGCGTGGTGGTGCGTGCCTGTAATCCCAGCGACTCA
>NW_016107441.1:3351588-3440567 GCF_001604975.1 Cebus imitator | reverse complement strand
AAACAATGTAAACACTGAAGCGCCCACACGGACTTCCAGAGACAGTTTGCAAAGTGGCTGCTGCGATAATCTTAATCTCCGACATCCTCCAGACCCTGGTCTCTGCCTCCTCCCTCTCCATGAATCTTGAACAGAAAGCAGTGAAAACATCAGTGGCAGAAGCTGGCATGAAACAAACAGGTTTCCCTCCACTTCAGAGGGGAAAGAGAGGAGAGAAGAAGAGAAGATAACAATTACTGCCACAAACTACCTTTTTAGATAAATCTTTATACACCTAAAGCTAGATAAACCACCAGCTAAAAAAGAGAAAGGTATGCAGATACTCAGAGCTAAGAGGGCCCTGCCAAGTCTTCCTCCTGCCCCAGGGCTGAAGCCTTAGCCCTAAAAACGCAGTAGCTTCTACTACAGAGAACACCAGATCCCTTGAACAAGCAATTCAAACACTTTGAAGACCGGCTAACATACCTGCAGCAGTGATGCATTCAGACGGTAGAGCTGCACAATGCATGCTGTGGCACGTTTATTCATTTTTAACCATGACAGTATTCTTTTGCTGTCTATCTTCAGGAGAAGGAAAATCACCATTATATCTTAGATCTAGAAGAACTAAAAGGCCGGGATGATTAGGAAAAAGAAGAAAAGACAGGTGGTGACCTCCACATCCCTGGAGCTATTCAAGCTAATACCTAGATAACACCTTTGAAGGCAACTATAGAGAAGACTCCTCTCCAGAGTGAGATGTAGTACTAAATGATTCTTAAGCTTCCCTTCCAACTCACACTGTTTCTAAAAATAAAAGCAATCCTTTTAAAATTAATTTTAAAAAATCACACAAGTTATACGTATATGCAATCATATCTCAGAACCAACAACAGCATAATGGAATTTACAAAGCATTTTTCCCATGTGTATTTTCTCAATTAATCATTGCCACAGCCCTGCAACATAGCTATTACTGTTATTATCCCCATTTCAGAAGTGGGGCAGGGGCTCTGAGTTTAAGTAATTGCTCTGAGGTTAGGCAGTTGGAGAGTAGAAATTGCTGACAGCTCTAGGTTTCCCTCTGACATTTTCCCTCCTCCTCTTCCCTTATCTTCTCCCTTTTTTGTCTTCTGAAAAGTACAGTTTCATAATGAGAAAATGGAGGAGAGAAACAGAATGAGCCTCCTGTACAGGTAGCTGACTGATTCCCCTCCTGTCACTTTGAACCACAAGATGATTCAGGGAAGACTTACTCATAACCTCAGTGTGTAATGAATATACTGAGTTGTGCAATAATTTAAAAAAAAAATGGTTCATGCATATCTGAACCAATTTTGAAAAGAAAAAAAATGAGTCCCTTTTTTAAGTTTAAAAAAGGAAGCATTTTAGTCTAAAGTGAGGAAATGAAAGGGAGGAGGTTTTGGGTTTTTTTTTTTCCTTTTTCCAAAATAGGCTCTATCATTCCCACCGGTGATGAGTGCTTGCTGCTTCTGAGATCACAATGAAACATGAGGCTGAATTCCATAATGAACCAGCACAGAAGACAAATGCCAATTCATTAATGATGGAAAAAAGATTAATTCTAGAACATAAGTCCCTCAGGTTGGTTATCAGGTTTGAATTTTCAATAGGAAAACCACCTGCTTTTTTATTTTGGAGGCTGATTTTTTTGTGCTTGAGTTTTGGAGGCTGTTTTGGTCCTCAGAATTCAGATCAAAACCGATTTTTCTCAAAAATGTTTTAGCAAAGATGTGGGTGGAAGTGGTTAGGAGTGATTCCCATCAAAAAGCCTTTCAGCATTCCAATTGCTTGAAGAAGCCACATTTCTCAAATGACTGGAAGGAAATGAAGAATCCTGAAGCCCTGCACTAGAGTTGAACAGTTTCTATAACATACCCTCTCAATCTTCTTTCTGATGGAGAACTCTGGAGGGGAGAAGTTGCTATGTCCTTCTTGCAATAGGGGCTCTTGGGGCCCAGAAAGATTTAGTAATTGGCTCCAGCACACACAGTACAGGCTGGGCAATGGTTCATGACTGCAATCCTAACACTTTGCGAGACCAGGGCAGGAGGATCTCTTGAGGCCAAGAGTCTTAAGACTAGTCTGGGCAACATAGTGAGACCGCCTGTCTGTACAAAAAGTACAAAAACTAGCCAGCATGGTGGCACCTGCCAGTAGTGGGGATGTTGTAGCAGGAAGATCACTTGAGCCTAAGGGTTTGAAGTGCAGTGAGCTATGATCACACCACTGCTCTTCAGCCTGGGCCACATAGTAAGGGAAAAAAAAAAAAAAAACACAGTATAGACTTGTATCCTAACTGACTGATATCCTGTGATATCCTGATTTATATCCAAGCCAGTGTCCCTTGCCCCTCAAGACATAAAGCACTTCCAAAGAAAGATGACCACTCGAGTTCAGCTTTCTGAAACCCAGCTTAGCCACTATCTGTGCCTATACAGAAAGGAGAACTGCCAGGCATCCCTCAAAGCATTAATATCTTCACAGACGTAAAACATAAACTGGGAATGGCCAGAATCTGCCATTTAAAACATGTGGGAATGTTCAGCCTGGGGAAGTTGTTTTTCTTTTCAAATTCTTAATCCCTACAAATGAAGAGTGGTGGCTGTAGTTAACACTTGCTTCTCTCATCTCAACCCTTTGCAACAAACTAATGCAAAGAACTCGAGGAGAGCATTGCTGTGTTTGACTGTAAGCTGATAATAATAGCAACAGCACCTGATGCTCATCACATGCCAGGCACTGTGCTGAGAACATTAGTTTTATATGCATATTACACATTAGGAAACTGAGGCACAGAGCGGTTAAAGCCACCTGCTCAAAGCTCTAAAGTAGAAGTGTTGAAATTTAAACCTACAGATCTGACTCTGGAGCCTGTGATCTTAACCACTCCACCACTTACAAGCTGTGTCATTGTGCTTAAGTTACTTAATTTTTCTTTCTTTTTCTTTTTCTTTTTTTTTTTTTTTTGAGATGGAGTCTGGAGTGCAGTGGCACGATCTCGGCTCACTACAACCTCCGCCTCCCAGGTTCTTGCAATTCTCCTGCCTCACCCTCCCGAGCAGCTGGGACTACAGGTGCATGTCACCACGCCCAGCTAGTTTTTTGTATTTTAGTAGAAGTGGGGTTTCACCGTGTTGCCCAGGCTGGTCTTGAACTCCTGAGCTCAGGCAATCTGCCCACCTCGGCCTCCCAAAGTGCTGGGGTAACAGGCGTGAGCCACCACGCCCGGCTAGGTTACTTAATTTTGCTAAGCCTTATGTTTGTAATCTGTAAATTAATCTCTGTTGTTACGACAAAAAGAGAAATCAGATGAAAATGTGAAATGGGGATGACAGCAACTCCAGAAGGTAGTTCGAAGCACTAAATGCAATAACATAAGTGAAGTATAAACACTTAACATCAGTATGGTCCCAATGCACAATTCCAAGGATGTTATTTATACACAAAGATGTGCTACAAGGCAATTCTGCCTGGCACAATGCCTGTCATGGTAGAAACGTTCAAATGCTACCACTATTATTCATCACCATTGTATGACAACGTTAATAATCAGGGTTAAGAACCAAGGGGAAAGCTGCTCATCCACGAAGGCAGTGTCAGCTCCTTCCAAGAGCTCTCCTTTGCTACCATCTATTCTGATTTCTGCTTCATCAGAACCCTGTCAAGCCATCTCCCATGGGACATCTTGGTTCTTATGAGCAATTTCGGGCATGTCTTACCTCCTAAACAGACGATATAAACTTCTGGAGGGCAGACACTGGCCCATGCCTTGGAAAAGCAAAAGGCTTTCAGGAACTATGGTGAATTTCTTTTTTTTTTCCTCAGGCCCATACTGACTGAGACTTTCTTTCTTTTCTTTTTTTTTTTTTTTTTTTTAATATATTTTACTGCATTTTAGGTTTTGGGGTACAAGTGAAGAACATGCAGGATTGTTGCATAGGTACATACATAGCAATGTGGTTTGCTGCCTTCCTCCCCATCACCTCTATCTGGCATTTCTCCCCATGTTATGCCTCCCCAACTCCCCACCCACCGCTGTCCCTCCCCTAGTGCCCCCCCAACAGACCTACGCATTCCTCCCTTCGAGAAGTGGAGTTGAATTCTTTTTTGGCACATAGGTTGAACTTCATGACTCAATTCTAATAGGACAAAATTTCTATGATGATAACTACTTTGGAGACTAGGTCCTATAAGGACTGTGGCTTCCTGCTTGCTTTCTCCTGCTCTCTCCCCCTCTCTCAGATGGTGTGCTCTCGGGAAAGTGAGCTGCCATGCTTCAGGGACACTAAGGCTTCCTTATGAAGGTCTTGTGTTGATGAACTGCGATCTCTTGCTGGCAGCCACGGGAGTGAACCATCTTGGAAGTAGATTAACCAGCTCTGGTTGAGACTTCAGATGCCTGCAGTGCTGGCCAATATCTTGATAGCAACCCCATGAGAGACCCTCTAATAACACCACCCAGCTAAGCCCAAATTCCTGACCCACAGAAACTTCAAGACAACAAATGTTATTCTGTTATGTCATCACATTTTGAGATAATTTGTTATGCAGCAATATAAAACCAAAACAGGAAATGCTTGCTGAGTTTAACAGCAAGCAGACAACAGGAAAGTCACAGTTTCAGGGCAGACGGAGTAATCTGCATACTTGGATGAGATTTTCCCTACTGTTAAGACAAAAGAGAATTAGATGGAAGACCTGAGACAGACTGGCTTCATGCAATCAGATTGTGGCTCAAAAATCACCAAGGGAAAAAGAGAGGGGAAAGTGTAGATGAAGGTTGACTGAACAGTTCAGTACTGCACTCCCTCCAGAGAGGCCGTAGTGGGGGCTCCAGCTCCATCCCCTACTGTTCCTTCCCCAGCCCAGGGCCACCCTCCAATCATACCCCCTGCCTCCAAGTTCCCCAAAGGGACCAAGCCCTGTCCTGCCCTCTTGCCTTTGCACCGGAGAAATCCTCCTCTCCTACCATCCCTTTCCTCATTTATTCATTTTTATTCATTGAGTTTTTAAAAACTTTTATTGTAAAATAATTTTAAAGTCATAGGAAAGAAGCAAGACTGGTACACAGGATCCTGTATAACCTTCATGCAGGCTGGCTGTTACCATTCTCCATACCTGTTTTATCACTCTGTCTCTCTCCCTCAACTACCTATATCTAAAATTTTTTTCTAAGCCATTTGTGAGAAAGTTGAAGACATGAGAACCTTTATTCCTAAATTCTTCAGTGTGTATTTTCTAAGAACACAGACAACAAAATCAAGAAATTTCACATTGATACAATACTATTATCTAATCTACAGTTCATATTCAAATTTTGCCAGTTGTTCCAATAACGTCCTTTTAGTCTACTTTATTTTTTCTGGTTCAGGATCTAATCCAAGATGGTTTATTCCTTTTCTTCACTTATCAAATATGTCACATGCCAGGCATTGCGTAGAGCACTGGGAATAAAATAGTGTGGGAAAAAACAGATACAGCCACTGTCCTGTAACACTTACGGTTTAAAAGAGGCATGTTAATCAAATAATCACTTATTACAAGTCTGGATAATCACAAACTAAGATACATGTTTCAATGCCTGAGTGGGCTGAGGGTTGGGGTGGAAGGGAGTCAGAAAGTTATCTTGGAGTTGGGACACCTGAGCTGCCATTAGAAGGGTGAGGCAGGATTAGCCAAGCAAACTGTGTGTGTGTATGAATGTGTCTGTATGCATGTGTGTGCATGTGTGTCTGTATGCATGTGTGCATGTGTGTATGCACATGTGTATGCATATGTATGTGCGTGTGTGTATGCACATGTGTGTGTATGGGTATGCACATGCATGCGTGTTTGTATGTGTGCATGTGCACGTGTGTGTGTGTGCAAGTACATGTGTATGTGCGTGCATGTGCTTGTGTGCATGGTGGGTAACTGGAAGAGTGATCCAGGTAGTGAGAATGACAAGTGTCAAAGCTCTGCTGCAGAAGGACACATGGCTTGTTGGAGGTCAGCATGGTTGGAGGGCAGAGGTGGGTGAGGGCAGAGTGGGGGTGGAGTTTAGTTTTTATCCTGGAACAGGAAGCCACTTAGTGTTTTCCAGTGGCATGATTTACATTTCCAAATGATCACTCTGACTGCTGCATGGAGAAAGGTAATGAAAATAATGCAGGTCAACCATCTTTTATCCTCAATCCCAAAGTCCAAACAGCCTTTTTAAATAACTTTTAAAAAGTAACTCATTTAGTGACAAAGCCTGACTTGAATAGACATGAGGCTATTTATAGTCTTTATTTATCCTCTTACTAGGGTGAATACATTTTTGCTACAGAAAAAAATTTGTTTGATTATGGGGAGCACTTTAGATCCCACTGGAGCTATTACATAATAATATATGCACTGTATTAACATTCCTAAATGAGAAAGACTCTTCTGCCAGTGTTAGAGACTAACTGTTGTATAGCCCCAAAACTCCTATGTTTAAGTCCTAACCCCCACAGTGGTGGTATTACGAGATGAGACCTTTGGGAGGTAATTAGGTCATGAAGCTGGTGCCATCATAATGGGATTAGTGCCCTTGTAAGTAGAGACATGAGTGCTTGCTCTCTTTCTGCTCTCTGCCACATGAGGTCTCGGCAGGAAAGTCACTGTCTATATACCAGGAAGGGGGCCCTTGGCAAGAACCTGACCATGGTAGTAATCTGATCTTAGGCTTCCAGCCTCCAGAACTGTGAGAAATAAATGATTCTCATTGTTTTGTTTGTTTGTTTGTTTGTTGAGATAGACTTTCGCTCTTGTCACCCAGGCTGGAGTACAATGGCACAATCTCTGCTCACTACGACCTCCATCTCCCAGATTCAAGCTATTCTCCTGCCTTAGCCTCCCAAGTAGCTGGGATTACAGGCATACACCACCACCCTCAGCTTATTTTTCTTTTCGTATTTAGTAGAGACAGGGTTTCACCATGTTAGTCAGGCTGGTCTTGAACTCCTGACTTTCGGTGATCCACCCACCTGGCCTCCCAAAGCCAGGCGTGTGTCACCGTGCCTGGCCCAAATGTTTCTTGTTTAAGACACACAGTCCCTGGTATTCTGTTGTAGCAGCCCAAACTCACTGAGACAGTTATCAATGTATTGCCTCTCAGCTCCAAACCCACCTTTACGGCCTGCTGTGCAAAATGGTTCTAGGCCCTTAAACATGTTTCCCTTGCCAGCTAACATGATGTTAACAGTAGTTCGTAGAACAAGCTGGAGAGACACTGCAGGAGGAAAGGCTGTTTTCACCCTGGTTCTGGTGTGTTCAGCAGGCAGGTAGCCTGGGTGGTGTCTCTGGCACTAGCCTCCTGCACAGCCTCTCCATGCCTAGCTCCTGCAGTATGTGTAGCTTCTCCACTGCCTGGCTCCTGCAGTATGCAGCAACCACCGGCATCCAGCAACCAAGAGCTTTTCCCAGCACCCATTCTCTGAGGCGGTTTTGTAGCAGAATGTCTTCTATGAGATACCTCACCATGTGTTTCTTCCTCCAGCACCCTAGCAGACAGATTTCTTGTGAACTGCGCTGGGGTGGCACTATAGTGACTGCTCTACCACTCAGTAAGCATAGCTGTGCTCTCTCCAACAAAGTCAGGACCTCAGCCTGTGGGGGACTCTTCCTTGGGTGCTGTATCTCAACCCTAGGGGTAAGAGCTGCTCCTCTATCCGCTATTCCTATATTCTTTAGAGTGATTTTCACTTCTTACTAGTCAATTCTTCATTACTCTAATCTCCTGTAACAGTAAATAATTCTTTATATTAAACTTCCTGTGTTCAAATTACTGTGTGGTTTCTCTGTCTTGACTGAAACTTGACTAATAATTCTGAGTGCTAAAATGCGCCTAATACACAGGGTTTGGGCTAGGAGATTCCAGATCTGTAATCCTAATGGCATCTATGTACCACTTTTTAAATGCCAGGCACTATTTCAAGTGTTTAGTATATTTGAATTCCTTTAATCCTGATAACTAACTTGTGAAGTAGGTACTATTATCAGGCCCATTATAAAATGTAAGAAATGAGAGAGAAAAAATAAAAGATTAAGGAAATTTCTCAAAGTAACACATCTAGTAGAGGGCAGAGCTGGGTGAGATTCAATCCTAGGCAAATCTGTGGGGTAAGTGGGAGGGGCAGGTAGAGGTGACAGCCAGGAAGCCAGTGTGAAGGTTAACGTGACTCCTTCACTGTGCTCTCAGGCCTGTGCTCACTCCACCTACGGCATGCATCCCACTGCCCTGGAATTATCTGTCTAATGGACCAGCTGGTCCTCAAGGGCAGAGACCGTGTCCTTTCCTCCTAGAATGTCAAGTGCTTAGCAGAGAACCAGCCTGGGGCTGAGCTGGGGCATGTGCAGTATTCAGTCAAAAACTGCTGGATGAATGACACATTGAATGAAGAAGAACTACAGACCTAAATGCCAGCTACACGGCAGGCTGAGCTTTCCAGGTCAGGTCCTGTGCCTGAAGTGCCCTGGCCCCTTAAGTGCTGTCCTGGCAGTACCTCTGCCTTAGCTGGTCTGGTTGCAAACATCTGACAGTGGTTGACAACATGGCCTCCTGGTCTCTTTCAACGACTGAACTCCAGGACCCATCCAAAAGCAAATCTGGTCACCCAACTTCTCTGCCCAACACCCTTCATGCTCCTGAGAACTGGAGGATGGAGTCTAGCTCGTGACCTGGCCCTACCTATGTTTCAGCCTCTCCCAGCCCCACTCCTGGCTTTACTTTTAAGGGCCAGCAATATTGAACTTAGGAGACCCGGTACATTCTATGCTCTTTTCCCCACTCTGGACTTTTGACTGCGCTATCCCCTCTACCTGGAATCCTTTCACTACCTACCCTACGCCCAGCCATCCCTGTCTGGCTAAACCATCCCACTCCCCTTGAAAGACTTAGGTCAGGATTTCCTCCTTCAGGGAGCCTTTTCCGCTCAGCCACCCTGCCCTTCTGGGTTCACTGGCTCTTCTATGTGCTCACATAGAACCCTGTATCTATAGCTACCAAGAAAGATCTAAATGTACTCTGACTTGACCTGTTTAGTGTGTGGAGTCCAGAGAAGTGGCTAAGGCCTAGGACTCTGCAGGCCAGTCACAGCCCCACCAGTGACCAGCTGTGTGACCTTGGGTGAAACATGTCATCTCCCCTAGTGCCTTCATCTAAATGCCTTCATCTAAAATGGGGATAATTATAGTGAGTATGTTATTGGGCTGCTGTGAGGATCACAAATGATAATGTATGCAAAGTGCTTAGCACCGTTCCTGACAAAGACAGTCTGCAACAATAGTAACACATTCCTTAAGCTCAAAGACTGCACATTACACGTCTTGGTGGCCTCAGAACCTAGCATGGCACCTGGATCACAGAAAGGCATAGTGGATGAATGAATGGATTCATTCTCTCTCCACCCCAATAGCCTCCAAACTGGTCTCCCTGCCTCCTGTGGCACCTGCGTTGCCATAGTTACTTTTCTGAGGCCTATCCCTGATCAAGTCATCCTCTGCTCAAAAACTACCCATGGCTTCCTTGCCTCCCTGGCCCACCCATCGGGACCCTGTGACCCAGCCCTTACCCACTTTTCCAGCTACTCTCTAGCAGACAAGTAAAGTTTCAGTGACTCTGCCTTACTCATACTCATTGTTCTGGAAACAGGCTCCTCACTTCCTGCTGTCTGAGAGGCCACAACCCTACCATGTACACTTTGCGAAAGTTTTAACCTACTTCAGGACCACCTTTAAAATCACCACCTTTCAGAAGTCCTTCCTGACCTCAACCAGGGTGCTCTCTTCCTCTTGGCTTCCCACAGCACTGGCTGATCTCTTGCAACACTCATCATGCTCTGCCTGACACACTGCAGCCCTGTGAACTTGTCAGCACCCCTTTTTAGACTAGGAGCTCTCTCAAGGCAGCAGCTGTTTTTTGTACCTATCACATAGTAATCCCCCAAATCAATTTAGTGAGGACCCAGAACAAAAATATATTAAATCGTTGAGCTCAGAACAAAAAGATAATACAGTTAAGTGAAAGGCATTACGTACCATGTGTTTATTTACTAGGATTCAAGGCTAATGGCTCAGATTTTTTTTAAGAGGTTTATCTCTTAATAAGCGGAGTAGCTTTAGTTAAAGAACATATATGTGCAGTGTAATATGCTAATCCTCCATAGAAAGAGGGAATCTTTCCCATGAATTAAAAAGAAATGTAAGTAGCTGGAAGAGATTAAGACAATTATCCCTGCCTTTGCAAAGGTGTTTTATCTATCTCCCCGAAAATATAACATACAGACACACTCATGCACACATAACACAATCTGATGAGAAAATGGAACATGGTCCACGTATTAGTTCCCTAGGGCCCCCATAACAAAGTACCAGAAAGTGGGTGACTTCAAACAACAGAAATTTATTATGTCACAGTTCTGGAGGCTTGAAATTCAAAATCAAGGTATTGGCAAGGGCTATCTGCCTCCACATCCTCTAGGGGAGATGCATCCTTCCTCCCCTTCCAGCTTCTGGTAGCCCCAGGTGTACCTTAGCTTAAGGCAGCATCACTCTAGTCTCTGCCTCCAGCTTCTGACAGCCATCTTCCCTCTCTTTGTCTCTGTGTCTCTTCTCTTCTTATAAGGATATCAGTCAATCACACAGGATTAAGGCCCACCCTACTCTGGCATGACATCATCTTGATAAGTTACATTTGCAACAACCATATTTCCAAATTAGGTCATATTCTGAGGTATTGTGAGTAAGGACGTTGCCATACCTTTTTGAGAGACACAATTCAACCCATGAGCCAATTTATCCACTTACTGGGAGCTGCAGTCCTTGGGAAAGACTGGGGCATGGGCCAGCAGCCCTCTTCCTTAAGACACTCCCTATAGACTGCAGGGACGCTACTCACAAAAGAAGTAAGCAGGGGTCCACCCTTATATTTTCCTCCTAACAACCAGGGGGAAAATATAATCCCAGACAAGCCACTTAATTCATATTCTAAAGACTGTCTGGAGGGAGAGAACTAAACGGGTCCTCATCCAGAGATATTACCAATGAAGCCATGTGGACTGAGCACAGGGACTGCTTCTGATGAAAAGGTCTCAGAGGAAGAGTCCTTTGACTGTTGTCCTAGGGAGTTAACACCATGAGGCCTTCTGATCTCAACAGGGGAGAAAGAAGTCTGTTTCTTCCCACACTATGAGAACACAGCCCCTTAGGGTGAAAGTGTACAATTTCCCTCAACACCAAGAACAGACCAGTGTCCAAACGAAACATGGAGGAGTGGTGAGAAGAAACATGGAACAGAGTCCTATCTGTAGGATATCTGGGAACACAGGCATGCATGCATTCATTCATTCATTCAACAAATATTCATTGAGAACCTGCCACGTGCCAGCACTATAAGGTACAGCAGTAAATAAAACACACGACGTCCCTACCCTCATGGTGGTTAGTAGCTACTAGAACAGAGAAATAAACAAGTAAATAAATAAGCAAGGTGACTCCAGACAGCGCTAAGTTGCTGTGTGGACATTTCACAGTCGAACAAGTCATGGAGTACATAGGAAAGAGGTACTTCAGATGATATGTTCATGGAAGTCCTCTCTGAGGAGGTGACTTTGGAGCCAAGACTTAAAAGATGAGGAGGAACTAGTCATGCAATAATCTTTGGGAAGAGTATTCCAGGCAGGACCACATGCAAAGGTCCTGAAGAAGGACCACGCTGGATGTGTAAGAAGGGTAATGTGGCTGCAGTGCGACAACTGAGAGGAGGGGACACAGTGAGCCTAGAGGTAGCGGGGCCAGATGCGACAGGGGTTCATGCTGTGTTTCAGTGCAGCACTGGAAACCACTGAAGAGTTTTAGGAAAGAGGCAGAAATCTCTGATTTACCCTTGCAGATGTGCACTTGGGCTGTGCATAAAGAATGGACTATGATTTCAGGGTGGAGGTGGGAGAAGATCCAAGGAGGCTATGGCAGGAATCCAGGTGAGATGTGATGGGCTGGTGGGAAGCTGGAAGAAAATAGGTGGATTTGGAATCCATTTCAGAGATGTAGTCAGATCCAGCAGAGAATTCAGGCCTCACTGAGTGTCGAAAGCTAGAGGGATCCTTAGAACTTATCCTCCCAATTAACACAGCTTACATAGGAGAGAACGGAGGCACCGCAGAGTCACGGACCCAACTAGGGTCACAAAGCAACTCAAGGTGGCTCCTACCTGAGAAGTCAGGCTCCTGACCGAAAACCCAGGGCTCTTTCACCATGAAAAGACTAGAACAGGGTCAGCAAACCATGGCCTGGCAATCCAGCTTGCTGCCTGCTTTTGCAAATAAAGGTTTATTGGGACACAGCACTCCCATTGGTTTATGTAGTGTCTGTGGCCACTCTCATGCTACAAAGACAATCTGCGTAGTTGTGGCAGAGACTATATGGCCTATAAAAACCTAGAATATTCTGTGGACTAAAAGATCACATAAAACACAGTGGCCAAGTTTGGGAATGGAACTTTTCAAAAAAGATAGAAGCCTAGGCTCACAAGAGAGAGCTCTGAGATCTTTTCTTCCCCGCTGGAGCCTCACCCAAGGGGATGTCCTGCTAGGAAGGCTCCTTCAACATTACATTCCTCCGCCTAGGGAAATGGCAGTACAAGGCACTATAACAGTCATGCCACCACAGTTGTACAAATTAAATTCTGTAGACATTTCCAAGAGACAGATTAATTCTAGCTGGAAAGATCAGGGAAGGCTTTCTGGGAAGGGAAAGATTTGAGAGGTGCCTGAAAGGATGCGTAGAGGGCACTCAAGAAATTCTTCGGTCAACCCTGAGCTACAGCAGACTACCTAGGACTCTGCTGAGCTAAAGAGAGTGACTTCCCTATCACTGGGGGTGTCCAAGCCAAAGATGGTAACCATTTGGCAGGGATAAGGTTGAGGGAGACTAAATGTAATAAGATACAATTCCTTGAAATTGAGGATTCTATCGTTGTAGGCTTATGGCTTCTTTAATGTAATTTCTCATCATATTTGCTAAGAGAGGGACACACAGCAGAGAGACTATGGGGGTTGTAGGGGGAGGTGGAAGAAGAGACAGAGAAACACACACAGAGAGAGGAGAGCATTGAGAATGAGAATAGGAGATGGGTGAAAGAGTCAACTCGCACCCAAAGTCGGAGAGAGCCCATACAAGCCGCCGAGGGAGGAAACCCACACCCGGGCTTTCTCCCACCTAATTGCTACAGAGAACAAAAGAAAGCAAAAGCCTGACAATTAGAGTTAAAACTAATCAAATGTCCCTTTAATACCTCTGGCTTGGCACTTGGCAGCCTTCTTAATGTGCCCCATTGTTCCCTGAGAGGCAGCTGAGGGCTTTGGAGGCGGGAGCCCTCAGCTGCCTCTCTTGCTGCCAGGGGAGAGTGCAGAGCAGCAGGCAAGTGGGGTCCAGGCTGTGAAAGGGAGAAAGGCACACCCCAGGCTGACTCTGCTGGGAGACTCCACCCCCACAAGCAGAGGGGCCGCACCCTAGTGGGAAAGACAGCTCACACCACACCAGTGTCTGACAACTGTCATGAGGGAGGGATGGCAGGAAGAGTTATGGCTGGGAAAACTGACTCTGTTCCCGTGCCGAGAAGGCATTATTCCCACTTACAGGTGAGGAAATGGAGGCCAAAAGATGTCAAAAGATTTGCCCAGAGGAGTCAATAAAACATGGTAGCTGAGAGCACAAGTTGGAGAGTAAGAAATCTGAGTTTGAGTGCCATAACCTGTTTCTTGTACAGGCCTGGGAAGTGACTTAAGTTTCCCAAGCCTCAGTTTTCCCATCTGTAAAATGACAATAGTAAGAGCACTCGTCCCCTGGGACTACAGCACTGATGAACTGAGATGGCCACAGCACACAGCATGCAATAAGAGCTCAGTAAACTAACGAGCATTGTTGTTTCTGCATGGACTCAGTGCTCAAGGACAAAGCTAACTCCTGGTGGCCACACTGAGCTGTGCCCTACATCCCATGCCCCACTGCCACACCAGGAGCCACCTGGAGTCTCCAAGGGAAGGTTCTTGAAATGGCAGGCAGAGGGGCCCCTACTCCTTCCCTGGCAATGAACCCCATTCTCAAAGACATGAGTGGCTGTGTTCAGCTGCCTCTGGGGGGGCCGAAGCTGTTCTCATCCAGGCTCTCTCTTTTCCAGAAACCTCCTGGGTACCTGTGAGGTGCCCTCAGACCAGGAAGTGTAGCATGTACCATTTCTGCTGGGAAAGCTGTCTTCACTCTATTTAATGATCCTAACACTCCCCCAATATTAGGAAGGTACATTCTGGGGTTTCCTGACAGGCCAGGAAGCACAGGCAGAAAACAAGGTGAACTCTGTACCTACATCATTTCTTTTTTTTTTTTTTTTTTCTGACGGAGTCTTGCTCTGTCACCCAGACTGGTGTATAATGGCGTGATCTCAGCTCACTGCAACCTCCACCTCCCAGGCTCCCAGGCTCCCAGGCTCCCAGGCTCCCAGGCTCTGGTGATCCTCCTGCCTCAGCCTCTTGAGTAACTGGGATGGACAGGCCTGCACCACTATGCCTGGCTAATTTGTGTATTGTTAATAGAGATGAGGTTTCACCATGTTGGCCAGGCTGGTCTCGAACTCCTGACCTCAGGTGATCCACCCGCCTCGGCTTCCCACAGTGCTGGGATTACAGGCATGAGCCATCACCCCCAGTCTGTACCTACATTTTTTAACAAATCTAGAGCAGCCCCTGACATGGCTGGAAAAAAAAAAACAACTTTATTAGACGGGATAGACCTGAAATTCAGATACCTAAAGACAGAGAGATGCAAGGCAAATGGTTTCTTGAGCTGAGATAGAGCGGGAATTATCTAAATTTAAACATAAGTGAGTCTGTCAGAGCCTAAGGTTTATATACTTATACTTCCAGGTAATTAATATTTTTTTCTCTGAAAAGTACATAAGTCTTAGAGACAGAAAGATTAACCTCAACTTAGTGGCTTTGTGACTAGTCGGGTCACTTATGCTCTTTGAACCTCAGTTTTTGCATCTGTGAAGTGGAGTCCATGAGCCCCGCCAAGCCCTGCCTCCACAGTGATAGAGAACAAACTGGGAAAAGGCTATGAGAAGTTGTAGATCATAAGGGAGGGCTCCCAAGCTGAATGTCTCCTGCAGCCCAGCCAGTTGTGTGAAAGGGTGAAGTGCCCAGGTTTTAGACCACTAAGGGTAGCAGGGGCAGTGGCCAACTGGAGAGCTGGAGTCTGTCTAAAGGAGACAGCTGCTCCCCACATCCAGCAAATCCTTACTATACTTGAACCTGAACCCAGCTGCTGGACTTTCTGATTTTTCAAAAAAACAAAAAAACAAAAAAACAGAAATTAGTATAGAATTGTTTTAAAATATGAAATATTCTAATGTTTAGGTACTGCGGGTAACATACGAACATTTAAAAACAAAGAAACCCTATTATCTATGGGCCAGCACTGTTCAAGGCACACAAAACATATCTCTGGGCTGCATCTGGCCCACAGGCCACCAATCTGCAACCTCCATTAAAGTATACAGGTTAAGGTGATATAAAAATACATAAAGGTCAAAGAAATTAATAAAAGACACTCTCTGAATGAAACAACCATTAAGATTTATTATTAATAAAATCACCACAAATCCAAACGACAGGCCCTGGCTCTCCAAGAACAGAATACTAACTTTTCACCGAAGCTAGGTACCAAATTTAGAAACTGGTTATTTCACAAATAGGCACGCGTGCGCACACATACACACACACACACACACACACACACACACACACACACACACACATTTTAACTGTCAGCAGCTGACTCTGATCAATACTCAGGAGGAAACATGCAAAAAATAACAGTTTTCAGTTGAGCACATACAATGTGCTTTAGCAGCAGGAAGCAATTTTCACACACACACCCCTGCCAGATGTTTCCAACCTGTTCCCTCAAAGAAACCCCCTTCCCTCCAGAAGCCCCTGCCAGGCCCCTCTGCTCAGCAGCCCGCCTCTCAGAGGAGGCTGACATTTGTAACTCACAGGGGAGACCCACACAAACACACACAACCCTGGCGAACTGGGCTCTTGGGAGGCTGCCCGAGTGCGGCATCCAGGCGGCACGTGGGACCGGCTATAATCCCTGCCCTGGCACAGCTGCCTGGGTATTCAGCTAAAAGAAGAGCTTTCTAGAGTGAACAACAAATCCAAGAACCAGGCTCATGGGGCCCTCAGTGATAACCTCCCACTGAGACCTCTTTAAGTCTCTGTGAGAGGGAGCGGACCCACAGATTCACCCAAGACCATCCAGTCAGTGGCTGGCACAGGCAGTGGAAGGATGCACCCCAGCCAAGTTGGAACCCTGTTTTCATCACTTCCTAGCTGTGTGGCCCTGGATATGTTACCTGACCTCTCTGTACCTCAATCCTCATAACTTTAATTTAATTTAATCTAACCATCACCACGACACAGGAAGCAGTGATGATTTTGGGATTCATTTTGGGAGAAGGAGCCAGAAGCCCCAGAGGTCAGGCACAGAGCTGGAAAGTAGCAGAGCTGGGCCTGGGGATCAGGTCACATTGGTTCCCAACTCCACACTCTCTCCTCTGCTCTCTCCAGTACACAGGGTCTCCACAATACTAACCCTTCCCAGGAGACCCCTAGTTCAGCCCATCACCCACTTACAAGCACCTTATCTTTGCCCATGGCAGGAAGGCAGAGCACCCATCCTAGAAGAGCAGCAGACTATGGGCATCAAAAGAAAACAAAGTTCTAGGGCCCCAACCAATCCTCTCACCCCACAGGAGAGGGATTCCAAAGTGCACTTCCGATCCCTGTCCTGGACTGGAGCCTGATCTGCTTGCATCAGATACAGTGCCACTGCTAGAAGCACCACAGAGCTCCCCTGTGGGTACTGATTGACAACTTGGGAAGCTGCAGATAAACAACATCCCCAGGAATAGAAGTTCAAAGGCTGGTTCCGAAGCACTCCTGGGGAGAATGAAGTGGGCCCCTGGGGAAAGAGAGGTCTGTCTCTCCTGTCAGATGGGTGGAGAGGAGTTCCCTGTTGGACCCTCAGTAGAATTTATTAAATATGTGATCATTGGCCAAGCCCAACCCAGCCCCGTCATGCTCCTTGGGCATGGATCCTGGTGTCACCATCTTTAACAGGCCTCCAGGGATTCTGAAGCACCCTAAAGCTCAAGAAGAACCTAAGGCTAAGCTTCCAGCACTCAGCCAACAGTTACTGAGGACCAACCATATTTTTCACTCACTCACTCACTCAGCCATTCAGCAAATATTTTAGGCAAACAAGAGGGATCAAGAGAGAGGTTAGTTCCTGCCTTTAGGAAGCAGACAGTCTGGACAGTTTTTTAAAAATTACAGCATTGCAGGACGGATTTATACAAAGGGCTCTGGGCCCTGGAAGGAAAGAATGTTAACCCAGGCTGCCCCAGCAGGGGTTAGTCAGGTCTAGGTGCAAGGCTGCAGGGAAGAAGGATGTTAGAAGTCTTCCTTGAAGGGTCTCTTATCTAAGTAGGCAGATGAGAAAATCAAGGCTCAGAAGAGCTAAGACCCTTGAGCGACCCTTGGGGGCTGGAGTGACCAAAGAGCACTTCCTGGAGGTGGCAGGCTATAAGCTGAATCTAGAAGGATACAGAGGGTCTCTAGGGTGTCTCCCAGGGTGGGAGTCGAGACAGTACCCCAACAATTGCTTTGCATACCAAAGTTTCAGGGGGACAGTACCAAGAGCAGCCTCTGCATGCACAATTTCCTCCCTACCCCCAATAATCAGAGACTGCACCCACCTGGCTTCCTTCACATCTTCTGAACCCCATGCTGTCAGGTCAACCACTTATCCTCGAATTGCTCACCTTCCAGACAACAACAATGTATGCAGCCCTACCTATCCCAGCAAAGGGAAGCCACAGAGAATTAAGTCCCTGCCATAAGCCAGGCACTTCACAAAGACAGCTGCATCACCATGTTTACCGAGCACTTGTTCTATACCAAACATTTTGCCTGTGGTTTTGCCCACAGTGACTCACTGAACCCCCAAGAGAACTCTCTGCCATAGGTAACATTACTCTCATTTTACAGACCAAGAATTCCAGGAACAGAGTCGAGCATGCCCAAGCCTAGGGTTTTGAATCAGGTGGTGTAGCGCCAAAGCTAGAGCACTATATGCAGTCCCACATGCCTCGAACCAGGAGGAAAGGGGACAGGAGGAGGCTGAGGTAGAGGTTTCTCTTCAAGGACACACCACCACCACATGACCCTATGTGCTCCACTTTGGCTATTGAAGAGGTTCAGTCTTAGGGCAATGGTCTCTCTCACCTGCTCAGATGTCTGGGCTTGCAGGAAGGGCTTAAGGGGCAGGGGTGGAAGACAGGTCCTTTGTCTTGCTCAGATACGGAGGAAGTACGGTGGTTAATGACTTGGTACTAGGTCAGAGCGCAAATACCAGCTCCATCGCTACAGGCTGTGCATCCTTGGGCAAGCACCTGCTACTCCATGAGTTTTGGTTCCCTCCTTCTTTCCTACCTGGTTACAACTATATTTAACAGATGTACAGGTAAAGGACCTAGCAGAGTAAGTGCTAAATAAATGGTAACTGCTATTACAACTATTAGCATTATCAACCTCATTATCAACTATATCATCATCATTCTTCAGATCAGTATCATTGTATGCTGTGGCTTTCATCACCTGAGAAAACTGAAGAAAATTTAGTATCTGAAGCTCAGCATTCTCTTAAAACCAAAGGGAAGGAAAAAATAGACCTGCTTTTTTCTTTTCTCTCCTATCTACACTCAGCAGAGGGCAGCAAACAGGAACCATCCAAAGATAAGAGAGAGAGAAGAGACACATGGAGAGAAAGCTACACACGCATAAATACACACCCACCCACCACAGCAAGCAGAATTGTTTAGCTTCCTCTAGCTTCCAAAGTATGAACACTCCACCTCCTCCAGCTAAGAGGGCCAGGCAGAAAAAACGTGGAAGCTGCAGAGACAGAAGTTCTTTTTCAGCTTGAGAGAAATTTTCAATGAATTGACTTTTATTGTGTATGGGGGCAGGGGAGATAGTTCTCAGGACGTCTGTGAGGGGAAAGGAAGGCCGCGGCAGAACTGGTAAGTAAGATTCAATAAAGACAGCTTTCAACTGCTCTTAATCTCCACTCTCCACTGTGTGTTGGCAAGCATTTGCACCCAAGCCTTCCTCAGCAACAAACTGAGGCCCACACGGCTAATCATCTCAGCCAAAGGGTTGCAGGGCTGGCATAAGAACACAGACCAAGGGGCCGGGCGCGGTGGCTCAAGCCTGTAATCCCAGCACTTTGGGAGGCCGAGGCGGGTGGATCACGAGGTCAAGAGATCGAGACCATCCTGGCCAACATGGTGAAACCCCGTCTCCACTAAAACTACAAAAAATTAGCTGGGCATGGTGGTGCGTGCCTGTAATCCCAGCTACTCAGGAGGCTGAGGCAGGAGAATTGCCTGAACCCAGGAGGCGGAGGTTGCGGTGAGCCGAGATCGCGCCATTGCACTCCAGCCTGGGTAATAAGAGCGAAACTCCGTCTCAAAAAAAAAAAAAAAAAAAAAAAAAAAAAAAAAAAAAAAAAAAAAAAAAAAAAAAAAAAAAAAAAAAAAAAAAAAAAAAAAAAAAGAACACAGACCATCAGACTGCAGGTTCCGTGCCCAAAAATGCGTCCAGGGTGGCAAAAGGCTTTTCTCTCCAGCACCAAATCTCATCCCCAAGGAGTGATTACTGCCTCGAACAGTGTGTCAGCCGGACTCTGAAGTGAATATTTGTGGGTTTCTTCTCTAGATATCTTTCTCCTCTTCTAAAAAAAAGTCACCCAGAGTCTTCTCTAGGGAACTGCCCTTCTTAGATCTGGGTAACCCGACTCCACTCCTAGCTCCGGGGTAGCTTAAGGCAATCAATAGAGCTTATCCTCCTGAAATCTGTGAATGGTTCGGACAACACATTAGATCCAAAGTGAACCAATAAGACCTAAAGGAGATCTTGCTAGAGCTTACAGAAAAAATGTTTTCTCTCTTCTGTAGAAGCTGCCAGAGGAGACAGACCCTTTCCTCTAGCATCTAGGTGTGGATCTGAGGTCTAAAAGAGCTACTACCATTTTTTGCTGCCATGGAGCCTCGGAATGGAACAAAGCCAACACACAGAGAAAGTCAGAACCAACAGAAACCAGAGGAAAGGAGACCAAGCCCTGACAATGCCATAAACCTCTAGATCACACCATACCTGAAGCCAACTACAGTCACAGGGACCAATATATTCCCTTACTCATTTCAGCGCATGAGGCATAATTTGTTTTGTTTCTTGCAACTGATAGAGAATCTGAGGTCGCTCTTAGGCTCAGATTCTCTCTGTCTATCAGGGATAGCAGTAATGGTGCCATGTGCTACGTGGCCTTTAATTCCTCCACTGCTGGCCCTTTGCCACATAGATTTCAATCCATTTTAGTTACTTTTAAAACTATAAAATGTTAGAAAGAAAATGTACAAAAATGGATCTACAAAAAAATAGGCAGGTAAGTCCCAGCGCTGGCCTCCAAAATTTGGAGTGATAACCTTGGTTCCTGAGAGAAATAATGGTAGAAAAGGATCAAATATTAGGTATATGGGGGGAAAAAATTTCTTATGGTGAAACAGAACAAGAACTTGGAGAATGTATTCTGATCTGCTTTCCTCCCTAAGGGAACTTTTTAAATTTGATTCCCCTTTTCTCAGCCTCAGTTTTCATACCTACAAATTGAGGGGACTGGATGACTAGATGACTTCTGAAGCCTCTGGCATGCTCTGATACATTTGAATCATTCAGCAAACACATCTTGTCTACCAAGTGCCAAATCTTGTGCTTTGTGCTAGAAGAGGGTGTGTTCCATTTCCAGCAGGGGAGGCCACGATACACTTCTTGCCATGGGAATTCAGGTGTGTATGGGCTACCTCCTTTCCCCACTCCACTGGGCTTGAGGACAGAGGTTCTCTGGAGAAACAAGACTCTTATTCAAGGCCTTCCCTTACCAGCTCTGACACACATATGGGATGCAGAGCGTCAGATATATGTAACACAGGAACCTCTGCAAACACCGCATGAGCATTTAGCTGCCATGGGGCTTACTTGTAGCTGCCAGGTTTGCCTCAAGGTGCTTTTGATTCAGTGAGGAGATCCTGATGCCATCTCTGTGTAAGAGCTGACTGTGGACAAGGTACAATTAGCAAGCTAGATGGTTATCTTTTTATAAATGGGCTTTTGCTTTTCATTCCTGATTCCATTATCTGTTACCATGTCACTGGAACCAACAGATCAAAGGCGAAACATCCTTAGACTACAGCCTGAGAAAAGACATTCAAATAAGAACATACCCCTAAGTTGTGGCCCCATAACAAGTTAGATACAGAGGCCTGTTTAAACATACTACCACTATTCGGATGTGCTTCCAAGCATATTCACAGACCCTCAGGATGTTAGGAGTTGGAAAAGCCCTAACAAAATATTTATTCCCTACATTGCAAATGAGTTTCTGTATGTCATTAACTCTACTTGAGTAGTCCTGCTGAGAAACATTCTCAGCCCAAGTCTGATAATAGACACAAAAAGATTGATTAGCAATATCTGCCCTGTCCATGGGAGGGGAAGCATCATTATAATATGCATTTGCCTTTTCCCTTCTGAATCTAAGCCTCACTTAGCAGACGATGAATCTATGGCCCAGAGAGATTAAACCTCTTTCCTGAGGTCACACAGTGAGTTTAGGGCAGGAGAAAAGACTAAAAGCCAGATCTCTGTTCCCAGGCCTTCGTCAGCTGGGCTCCTTGGTAGACTGCAAGCCAAGAATGAGAGAAAGAATACGGGGAGCCAGATTTGTTCTGGCAAATCAACAACCCTTCCCTAGTAGTGTCAGATTTCACCTGGGCATGCAGACAGAGGAGTGATTAGCAAGTTAAAGGATACTAATCCTTCTGTGGAAAATTAAGGAAATCATTCCAAGGCTACATTTCTATGATACTTAACTTTCTGATGGGCAACGCTTCTGCCACCAGGAAGACTGAAAAAAAGAGAAAATAACATATTGATTTCTGGATGTTCTACGAATAAAGTTCAGCTCTAACACAGTGAGAAAGAAATCCTGATACTTGAAAATTAGTCATTGGTATTCCATTATTCCACCAATTTCTGTTCCACATATGCTATTATCCAGTGAAGTCATTTTTCAATAAGAGATTATGGCTCAGAAATGAGGAGAGACTACATTGAGTTTCCTTACTTGAGATTTTAATAACATGTCCCAACCCTGGAATATGAAATAGACTGTTGAATTAAACCAAGATGTTAAACAGATTGGGGCTTGGAATGAGAGGGACCCACAAATTAAAAGGAAGATGACTTCAAGACTGGCTTTTCTTGTTTGGTTTTGCAGCTTCCCAAGAAGCCAACTGTCTGACCAGATGACTGCCAAAATCCTAGAAGCATTATGTGTCCTTTATAAATCAGCTATCCTACCCAGCTTCAGAGGTATACCCAGGACAAGCTGGCATGACAGGTTTGTAGCCCTTCATTCTAGATGATAAACACTCTTAATTTGAAATTTCATATTCTTTAAGCCAGTGGAGAAATCAGGAGTTAGAGAACTACTCGAGTAGTGGATATGTTACTTCCAAAGAAACTTATTTCAAATCCATATGGAACACATTTTTCATTTGGATAAAGTCCTGTCAGACTTCCCTCCTGAGCCTCTGCAGTTATTTCTACCAGAAAGATCAACGAGGTGCTCAAAGATGACTCTCAACAATTGTTAAGAGTGACAGGCTGAGCTCAGAACTGGTCAGCCCTGTCGAAAAAGCTCTGTATGCTCAAGATGCCAGATTTCCCAGATAGCAGCCTGGAGCGTTGCGTGTATGTTCCAGTACACTGAGAGGAGGGATGGAACGCCATCACTCCGAGAAGTCAGCCCCTTTCGTCAAGGCGAGCTGACATTCAAGCAAGGGACTGGGGGGCCAAGCCCAGTGCTCTGCATCTGTGGGAGAGTGAAACAAAAAGGGGCTGTGTGGAAATTTGGCAGGGCGTTCTTGAAAGGCAGCAGATGAATGCTGAATCCTGTAGCACCTAGAAGAGCTTATCATTGGGGAGACAGCTCCATTCTGCTGCTCCCAGGAAGCAAAGAGATTTTCTTTAAAGCAAGGATAATCAGTTGGTATTCCCTCTAACCCCCCCAAACCCCCTTCACCACTTCTTCCTCCTCTCCATGCTATTCCAGAGAAAATAAAATGAACAAAAAACTAGATCTTCCCAGATAAGCCTATCTATCCATTTCAGTTACGGGCTCTGAGCAGCACCCAGCTGTTGCTCCCCTCTCTCCCTGCCCAAAAGGCTGCCTTACTCCATCAATACCCTCTTGCACACGTGAGTAATTTACTTTGAAAGCTCAGGCCAAACTGGCAGTTAACCTTGACCTTCTCTACACATCTGGGTCTATAGAAATGAAAATCAGGACGTCTTTGGCAACTATAGCAAATGAAATACGAGGGCTTTCTCCAGGCAGAGGCAAAATGTCAAGCACTATTTTAGAATGGGCTACAGCTATTCTAAAGGAGAGTTGGCCCTAGGGTATGACACTCCCCCTTGACCTGGGGCTGTGTCCAGTGTGAAGCCTCCACAGTTAGAGATGCTACAAAAAGAACTCCTGACTCAAGACAGAAAAAAAGAAGTGACCACTGTATTCCTCATCGATGAACACATAGTATCACAGAATGTTGGAGCTGGACCAATATTTATGGTTTAAAGATCAAGAAAGTAAGATTCAGAGAAGGAGAGGAAAGGTGATCAAGGACACACACAGTAAGTTAGTGGTAGAGCTGAGGACAGAACCCCCGAACTCCTGACTCTGATGCTGGTACTGAATAGGAACAGAGGAAAGGAATTTCATGAAAGGAAAACCCATACGGATACAGAATTTTAGGGAGAGGTCTAAGCTGGCTATCAGGGTTTGAACCAGGGGTTTAGGAAACATATGGAAACCTTAGTTTCTAAACAGTAAGCTCTACCAGAAAGATCAATGAGACCCTCTAGGATGGTTTGCAACAATTAACAGAGTGACAGGCTGAGCTCAACTTGGTCAGCTCTGCAGCAAAGGGCCTTCTGTGCTCCAGATGCCAGACTGCCTAGACAGCAGTCTGATACTGGGAAGAATAAGGAAAACCATCAATCATACACAAATTATCCACTTCTCATGGGGCCAGGGAAATCCCGTAAGAAAGCCTGAAATGTTCCACTGTATCAAACAGTTTAAGCAGTACACTCACTAGCACCTCCTGGGAGGGTGGGAGTGATGTGACAGAGCTTCTGCTATCAGGGAGCTGCTAGTCTAAATGCATGCACACACACATACACACAAATATACATGGGTAAGTTCAAAAGAGGCAAAAACCATGCCAATCCCAGTTTTAGCTGCAATAAACACTACAACTAATCAGACTAGACAAGTTTCGAAGAGATAGGGAAGGCATCTGGTATTCCATCCTCAGGACACTGGGCCCCAATAGCTTCTGGGACATTTTGGGGGTCCCCCCACCAGAGCCCCACCTCTGGACTCCCAGAAGGTCAAAGGCAGCAGGTCCCTTAAGGACCAGGAGCTCACCCCCTTCTCCACCCCCAGGGGCCTGAAGCCTCAATGGGAGCCTGATCTTCACATTCTTTAAGGAATCCACAGGATCTGAGGAAGGAAAAGGCTAGAGTTGGGGGGATGGTGCGGGTGTTGAATAAATGGGGAGAGGAGGAAGGCCCAGGTGTCTCATTGGGCGGATGGGAAATCAGGAAAAGGTCTGACCTGAGCAAGGAACACTGGGATCAGCAGGTGGGGGTTGTGGGCGGCGGGAGGGGGGCGGGGGGGGCGCTGGGGGGTAACTGGACACCAAATACTGGACACGAAATAGAAGAACCTGAATCTTCATTCCTATTGGCAGAGGCAGGAATCATCCTGGGATACAGGGATGCACATAGGATTCTTCAAAATAGATCCACGGGAAGAGGTCAAGGAATACCAGACGGGGACAGAAAGGAAGGTGGTAACGTGTGGTGAGAAACAGCGCCTGGGTTCTAGCTCGGACTCAGTCTCTGACTGGTGTGGGACCCTGGACAAGTCCCAACAGGACTCAATTTTCCCATCCAAAAAATGGGAAGAGCTGAAGAGTCAAAGCTGACTCTGAGGAGGCAGACAGCAGAAGGTGGAGGAGGAAATCGCAGGCTAAAAGTAAATTCAGGAAGGGGGTGTTCCCGGCCTGTGGCAACGGGGGGACTCACCTGTCCCGCCGCCGGGACCACCGCCGCCCCCGAACCCCCGGGGGTGCCGTCGGGCTGCCGCTCGCGGTACAGCGCCCAAAGCCCCACGTTGGGCAGGAGGACCAGGGCCGCCAGCACCAGCGCCACCGCCTGCAGGAGCCGCTTCTCCTTCCGCCTCATCGGGGCCGGTCAGCCCCACCGCACCCAGCCGGCCCCGCCGCGCCGCCCCCAGCTCCGCGCGTCCGCCCGTCCGCCCGGCGGCGGCAGCAGCTCAGCGAGCAGAAGCGGCCGCGGCGCCGGCCCTGCTCCAACTCCGCGGCACTTCCGCTGCTCGCCGGCCAGGGAGCCGGGCGCCGCTACAGCGCCGCCGCCATGGGTAGGGGATCGCCGCAGCCGCCACCGCCCCCGAGTCCCGCCGAGCCGCCCGCCCTAGGCCGCTCGTCCCTGGGTCGGCTGTCGAGTTCCTGCACCGCAGCCTCGGCCCTCTGGCGGAGAGTCTTGGCCCCCCCGGGCTTGGCAGGATGCGGGGCCGGAGCGCTTCCCCCCTCTCGAGCCGCGATGGTGCGTCCCGCTCCTCGGTGGCTCCCCCGCCCTCGAGAGCCTTGCGAAAGTCCCGGAGTTGGCGAGTTGGACGCTAACTGGTGCGGGCTGGGCACCGCTGGGTGGGGTGCGTGTCCGCGCGCGGGGACCCTGCCGCCCCGCCTGGCAACGTCCGCCCGGGACTGCAGCCGAGCGTTTGCTGCCTCGCTAGGGATACGCAAATAGTGCTGGGGGCCCGCCAGGCGTTCTGCGCCTGCAGCCCGCTGGGGCTATCGCTTCCCGCCCACCTAGGCTCGGGCCCCAACTCCTGAGGACCTACATTTTGACCCCGGGGACTCAGTGTTCCCGGCCATGAAACGGGGTCACAGCCGTGCTCCACGCTCACTGTTCCGCGGGCGGGCCCTGGTTTTCTTTCTCTAGGAGGCCCCTGGCATTAGGTGTGAACGCCCTCTGGAAACTGTGGGGAGCTGTGCCCTCCCGCCGCCCGTCTGTAGATCCTGCACACTGGTGGGTAGGTGACCGTAGCCTCTCTGCAGCACCTTTCCTCACGCAAGTCAAACCCCCTTGGAGTTAGAATGCCTTGCATTCTCTCTCGCGCTTCTAGACCCTCAGCGCACTGAGCCCTTCCCCGAAAGCTCTTGACGGTTTCTCACATTCAGACAGCGAACCGTTGGCAAGTGTCTACCAAGTGCCACTCTGCCAGGCTCTGGGATAAAATGAAAACAGACCTGAGCCCTGATGTCTGGGAGCTGAAACATGAAACACTTAATTGCGCTAGACCAGGCAATGTGTCTGCAACTGTGGCCAGGGCTTTGACGGAGCAGTCGGGCTTCTGGGCGATTCGGAGGGCCGCGGAACTAGACTCCGACGGTGATGCCAGCGACTCCTCCTCGGGGCACTCGACGCTGGTCACTTAACTGCCTCTTCCCCGATGCGGAGGAACGGAACTCTCCCTTGGCTGCCTTCCTCTCTGCCACCCCCACATTCGTCCTCTTGATTCTCTTCTTCTCTAGCTCAGCCGCTGACCCCCGTGCCTAGCTGTCCCCAGTCCTTGAACGGCGTTCTGCCAACTCTTGCCCCTCAGTTCTTCCAGCTCCAGGCTGAGCGATGGGGATTCAGTTTTCTGACATGACGCTCAGATCTTGATTTCTGCAGCAAAACCTTCAAGGCTTCCATCACCTCGGCTCTAGGGTCCACCACCGTCCTCGCCTGTGACCTGCTAGGACTGATCAAAAGTTCTGTCTCCTGCTTTGCCCTGAGCTTCGCTCAGCCTGTTGCAGGCTTTCTGTTTTCCTTCACGTGCTGTTGACCATGCATCTCCTTGTTCATCCTTCCATGTCTAGTTGAACTGCCACCTCCTCCACGAAGCCTTCTAAAACTTCCTCTTCAGGGAACTGTTGTCTTTCTTTGGATTTCCATCACAATAGTGCTTACCTTTTATTGAGTGCTTACTCTATGTTAGACACCATGTTAAGCCCTTGACATGCATTACCTCTTTAAATGCTCACATTTACCCTGTGAGGTAGGTGTTTTTCTTACACCTATTGGCCAATGAGATTCAGATTAAAGAACGCAGCAGCCAGAATGATCTTATTTTATCCAAAGTTAGATTGTATCGCCCCTCTGCTCAAATCCCTCCAGTGGCTACCCACCTCCCATTAGGTTCCTAAGGAACTACAGGATCCTGCAAGGCAATATATCATCAGCCCTCACACTTCACTGTCCTTATTGTACCCCACTCATGTTGGCCTCCTTGCTGTTCCTTGAGCACGCTGGGCACAGTCTTGCCTCAGGGGCTTTGTACCTGTTGTTGCTTCTGCCTAGAATGGCCATTTTTCTATTTCTAGCTCCTAACTCTATGTCTTTTCTAAAACACATTTTTTGTGATAAATATACATCAAACTTATCATTTGAACTATTTTAAAGTGTACGATTCAGCGGCATTATGCAAATGCACATTGTTGTGCAGCCATCATGGCTATCTATCTCCAGAACTTAATATCAACACAACTGAAACTCTGAGCCCATTAAACACTAACTTCTATTACCCTTTCCCCACAACTGCTGGCAACCACCCACCATTGTACTTTATCCTTTTTGAATTTGACTATGCTAGGTACCTCAAATAAGTGGAATCACAGCATATTGGTTCTTTTTTTCCAGTTTATTTCAAGCATAATATTTTTCAGATTCACCCATGTTGTAGCATGTATCTGAGTTTCAATCCTTTTTCTTTTCTTTTCTTTTTTCTTTCTTTTTTTTTTTTTTTTTTACACAGTGTCTTACTCTGTTGCCCAGGCAGGTGTGCAGTGGTGTAGTCACTGGTGCAGTCATAGGGTCATAGCTGGCTGCAGCCTCAAACTTCTGGGCTCAAGCCATCCTCCCACCTCAGCCTCATAAGTAGCTAGGACTACAGGCCCATGCCACCACACCCAGCTAATTTTTAAAAAATCTTTTGTGGAGACCAGGTCTAGGTGTGTTGCCCAGGCTGGTCTCAAACTCCTGTCCTGAAATGATCCTCCCACCTTGGCCTCCAAAAGTCCTGGGATTACAGGCATGAGCCACTATGCTCAGCCAAATTCCATTTCTTTTTAAGATTGAATACTATTCCATTGTATGTATGCCACATTTCGTTTATTCATTCATCCATAGATGGACATTTGGGTTATTTCTACCTTTTGGCTACTATGAATAATGTTGCTATGAATAGCCCTATGTCTTTTATTCTGCAGTGGATACACAGTATTTATGTAATTAGATAAGGTTGCAAAAATCTTTTATGTGCCTCTACAGCACTGAACACAATGCTGGTAACAGAGCAGCTAGAATATTATTTTTACAAACACAAGGCTAATTCTGCTGCTGGGACTTGTCCATGGCTTCTCTTCATGTTAGAATATATCTATGAAGCCAGGCATGGTGGCATGTGTCTGTAGTCCTGGCTACTCTAGAGGCTGAGGTGAGGGGACTGAGCCCAGGAGTTCAGGCTGCAGTCAGCTATGATCACATAATTGCACTCCAGTCTGGATAACGAAGCAAGATGAAATCTCTCAAAACAAACAAAAACCCACAATCTGTGAGAATCCTTACCATGGCCCATAAGGCCCTACATGATTTGACCCAACTTCTAAGTTTTGCCTTCTTTCCTCCTCTTCTAATACACTGGTCTTACTATATTCCTCAAATATACCAAGTTAATAATTACCTCAGGGCCTTTGCAAATTTACTGTGTCCTTCTCTAGAAATCTCTTTCTCTACACCTTTGCATGGGTCTCTCTCCACTTTCTCTCAGGAACTAGATCAGAGGTCCTGCCTCAGAAAGAGCTTCCCTGACCAGCTGATTTAAAATATCAGCCAGAGGCCGGGCGCGGTGGCTCAAGCCTGTAATCCCAGCACTTTGGGAGGCCGAGGCGGGTGGATCACGAGGTCAAGAGATCGAGACCATCCTGGTCAACATGGTGAAACCCCGTCTCTACTAAAAATACAAAAAATTAGCTGGGCATGGTGGCGCGTGTCTGTAGTCCCAGCTACTCAGGAGGCTGAGGCAGGAGAATTGCCTGAACCCAGGAGGCGGAGGTTGCGGTGAGCGAGATTGCGCCATTGCACTCCAGCCTGGGTAACAAGAGCGAAACTCCGTCTCAAAAAAAATAAAAAATAAAAAAAATAAAATAAAATATCAGCCAGCACCAACATCATGTCCATTTGCTTAATTTTTCTTCAGGGCAGGTATCATTCTTGGTCTCCCTCTCTAGAATGTGAGTTCCAAACAGACAGGAATTTTGTATTTATTTGCCTTCTATGGTATCCCCTGCCTCTGTCAGCACATAAAGTCATGTACTGTTCAACAACATTTCAGTCCACAATGAACTGTATATACACGATGGTGTTCCCATAGGACTATAATACTCTATTTTTACTGTACCTTTTCTATGTTTAGATATGCTTAAATATACAAACACCATTGTGTTCCAGTTGCCTACAGTTCAGTACAGAAACATGCTATACAGGTTTGTATTAAGAGCAGTAGGCTATATGTATAGCCTAGGTGTTAGTAGGCTCTCCTACCTAGGTTTGTGCAAGTATACTCTATGATGTTCTCTATGAGAAATCACCTAATGACACATTTCACAGAATGTATCCCCATTGCTAAGCCATGCACAATTGTATTTCCCTTTATTGTGAATCAGAAAACTGGTGCTCCTTCCAGACAGAGGAACTTACAAAAGGATCCCCCTCTTCTTGTGCTAAAGCAGCTAGAGCAGAGCCAAGGTATGCGAATTTCAGCTTATATTCCCACCCAGCCACACAGACTAAGCTGTGGCCTTTCCTAGGTCTGGCACACAGTAGGTGTTCAATAACCAGCTGTTGAGTGAAGTACTGTATAGTAGTGGAGATCAAGTACAGGAGGGAAGATACTCAGCATCTCTCTCCTTCCCATCCTCTCTTCTAGCTCCTTAGAAGATTCTGCACAAAATTAGATTTGAGCTTTTTCTCATGTCACTTGTTGATCAAAGCTGCATGCCAGCCCAGTCTGGCCCCAATGAGGACTCTAGCCCGAGAACCCTGCTTTAATCCAGGGACTCTTTGATCACTTTCTACAGTATAGGATGCACCAGGCAGGTGGTGGACTCCTGGGGCTTTATTCCACTCACTGAGACAATACCATTCGAGACATGGGCAGTCTATTAGCTCTGGCTGCTTTCCTGGGCAGACTGATATGGTCATTGACTGAAATTGAGCAAGAAACGTTGCTTTCAGACTGAGCCCTCTAGGCCTATTGTGGGTGTTAAATAAGATAATGTGTGTAAAGGGCTTACTGCAGACCCTGGTCTAATGTAAGCACTAAGCTGGGTGAAATAAAAGCTCAACAATATAGGAATGTTGAGAAGGATGAACAGAATTTCAGCTGTCAGGCAAAACCTGCTCTGGCCTCTGCCTCTCTGTTCTCATCTCCTGTTACTCTCCTCATTTGCTCCAAAGCAGCCACAATCTCCTTCTTCCTGATCCTTGAAGGCCCTGTGCCCATTCCAGCCCCAAGACCTTTGCATTAGCTCTTGTCTCTGCCAGCTGTTTCCCCAGATCTTCCTCCATTGTTGGCTCCCTCTCATCCTTCTAGGCCCAGACTACATGTCACTTCTTCACAGAGACCTTTCTTAACTACCTGGGCACTCTCTCCCATACCTTATATCATGCCATGTTTTCTTCACAGTGCATATCCCACTTTGCCATAGTCTTATTTATTTGTTTATTTACTTGTTTATTATTGGGCTCTACCAAATAGAATATCAGCTAGATGGGGGAAGGGCCTTGTCTGCTTATTGCCTGCTGTATTCCTCCAGCCTGGAACATTTGTGCCTGACACACAGAAAGGGCTTAAAACATATTTGATAAATGAGTAGCTCCTCTCCTTCCCCTTCTTCCCGTCTTTACTTCTTTTGTTTTGTTTTTGAAATGAGCTGCATACTCTCTTGCTCACTCTTTGGTTTCTCATCTTGTCATCAGTAACAAGCAGGTCTTTCAGTATCCCCCCAGAACATACTTCAACAAGAATCGTCAACCAGAGGAGAGGTGACAGATGCAGGCCCTCAACCTCCCTGATGAGGATATGAAAAGTGTTCCTACTAGATGTCCTCACCTTGGCTTTCTTAGGGTCCCTTGTTCCTGACCCCATTTGTCAAGAACTTTACCCTCAGGCTGGTCTGGACCAGCCCTGAGCTGAGAGGGTATAAAAGCAGAATGGGTCAACAGTCAGAGATGTTGGTCTGCATGTCAGTCTAACTCTCTTTCACTGTGGCCAAGTCCCTTAGCTACTCAATTTCCTCATCTGAAAAATGGGAATAATTATAACCCTATAATAATATAATTTCCAGGTTGACATGAGAGAGGTCTGCTTGACTGCAAGCAAAACCCGGAATGCTATAAGTGTTGGACTTCTGTGTCTCCTGCAAGGTTAAAGCCTTCTTGCATCTTCGCTCCTTGGCATCATCAAGCTCAAATGATACATTCTCAGAGAAGGCTGCCTGATCTCCCTGAACAGAGTAAGCTCCCCAGCTGTAGAACCTCTAAGCAATGGCTTTCCTTAACATTCACAGTGTTTACAGTTACTGGGTCATTATTTGATATCTGTCCCCCGCACTTGCCTGTAAGTCCCATGAGGACAGAGACAGACCATGTTTGGTTTTGGTATTGTTTGTTTTTACTAGGTTTTACTTTTTAGAGCAGTTTTAGATTCATTGCCAAATTGAGTAGAAAGTACAGAGATTTCACATATACCTCCTGGCCCCACACATGCATAGCTTCCTGAATTATCAGCATCCCCCACCAGAGTATTGTATGTATTACAATTGATGAACTTACATTCACATATCATTGTCACTCAAAATCTGTAGTTTACATTAGGGTTTACTCTTGGTGTTGTACCTCCTATGGGTTTGGACAAATGTATAATGACATAGGCACCATTATAGTATCATACAGAGTAGTTTTGTTAGTGGTGGAGGGTGTCCAGGTTGTTGGCATTTTGAACAAAGAATTGGACAAAACGCATAAACAAAGCAAGGAAAGAATGAAGCAACAAAAGCAGAGACTTATTTAAAACAAAAGCACACTCCACAGGATGGGAGCAGGCCCGAGCAAGCAGCTCAAGAGCCCAGTTTCAGAATTTTCTGGGGTTTAAATACCGTCTAGAAGTTTCTGTTTGGTTACTTGATATATACTCTATGTAAATGAAGAGGCTGAAGTGAAGTTACAAAGTTATGTACTTGCTGTACACCCTATGCAAATGAAGAGGATGTTTTCTGTCATGGCAGAAGTAGAGTTAGAAAGTTATTTACTTAGTCTTAGAAAGTTAGGGTTTTTCAGTTCAATTCACTTCTAGGAAGTTCTTAAGGTCCCTGCCTCCAGGCCCTATTCACCTGCCTGAGTTTTACTGCCCTAAAGATCCTCTGTGTCCATTTATTCATCCTTCCTACCTCCAACCCATCAACCACTGATCTTTTTACTGTCTGCATAGTTTTGCCTTTTCCAGAATGTCATATAGTTGGAATTACACAGTGTGGAGTAGCCTTTTCAGATAGGTCTCTCTCACTTAGCAATATGCATTCAAGGTCCTTTTGTGTGTCCTTTTGTGGCTGGATAGCTCATTTCTTTTTAGTGCTGAATAATATTCCATTGCCTGGATGTAACAGTTTGTCTATTCATCTACTGAGGGACATATTGGCCCTTCCAAGCTTTGGCAATTATGAATAAAGCTGCTACAAACAGCCATGTGCAGGTTTTGTATAGACATAAAGTTTTGATCCCTTTGGGTAGATACCAAGGAACTCAATTCCTGGATATATGGTAAGAGTTTTTCTAGTTTTTCAAGAAACTGGAAAACTGGCTTCCAAAGTTACTATACCATTTTTCATTCCCATTAGCAATCAGTGGCAGTTTCCATTGTTCCACATGCTTACCGGCACTTGGTACTGTTAGTGTTCTGTGTTTTGGCCTTTCTAATAGGTGTGTAGTGGTATCTCACTGTTTTAATTTGCATTTCCCTTGGGCACATGTCAGGACTTCATGAGGCTGTGTCACAGGCATATCCTTAACTTTAGCAAAATAGACTTCCTAAATTGATTCAGACTTCTCACGGATACTTTTTGGTTTACACAAGCAAGCACATTAAAAAGATACTCCACATCACATGTCATCAGGGAAATGCTATCTGTGTGGGAACAGAATGGGAGGCAGGTTTTCCCTAAGCAGTTCTCAGCTTGATTTTTCCCTTTGGCTTAGTGGTTTTGGGGTCCCAAAATCTGTTTTCCTTTCACACTTGCCATGTATGTTTTTGTTCCCTGGCATATCCCCAATACCTAGCACAGTACCTACACCAAAATCGGTGCTCAGCAAACATCTGGGAAATAAATTAATCAGTCAATTAATTAATAATCAAGCACCCACCTCTTTAAAATCTGCATTCAGGAAACTCATTAACACTAGTCTCAATGACCCAAATTTCTATCTCTACCATGTTGGTCATTTAACAAGGCTCAAACTTAATACAGAGGAAGAGAAAAAAATTCCTGGAGCTGAAATTTCCCCCCCCTGCATCTGGTCAGCCTCAATCAGTGCAGACTTTGCTTTTAGCTTCCCATGTGATCTCAGACACGTCACTCAAATTCTCTGAGCCTCAGTGTTATCATGTGTGGATTCGTGAGTGTATAGGGTAGAAGGAATGACAGATGTCTAGATAAACACAGAATGTAGTATTAAATAAAGCAGTTGAACCAGATGCTCTTTCAGGTCTTTTTTAATTTCAAAATTCTGTGACTAAATCAGGCAAGACAGGATGGGAAAAGTGGGGGCAGACATGGGACACCACTTGGGATTCAATCCAGTCTCTGCATCTAGTGGCACTTCAACTCCTATTTTGAATGCAAAGAAAGGGTTTGCAGGATGCCTACGTAGAGGTGAAGGGAATGTCTCCATTCCCTTCTAAAAGTTTGCATCTTTAAGACTCTGAAATAAACTGGCAATAGACAAATTAACAGGAGAAAAAACCTACAAAATCTATTAATGTGCCATTTGCATGGGAGCCACACAGAATACAAAACACAAAGAAGGGCCAGATCTTGAAGCTTAAATACCCTCTTCCATAAGAAAGAATAAAATGGGGGACATAGGCAATTTTAGAAGACGAGTACATGATTTTTAAGGGAGATGAATGGGCCTGAAGAACAGACAATAACCTGGGACAAAGTTCCTCTGGGCTCTGGAAAGAGGTGGTGACAAGTTATGAAAGGTGGGGGGCAGAACTGCACTGTGAACAAAGGTTGTCTTATTATGCAGATAAAGTCTCTCAGGTAACAGCCCTCAGAAGAACAGTTGAAAGAACAGGTGAAAAGTCTATCTGCGTGTGGTATCCTGGGCTTGGAGACTTTTAGTTTCCTCTCTGCAAAAGGAGCTACTCCTCTCAGGTTAATACAGATTTCAGAGAAAGAGTCTAAGACATTAATTCCTCTAGTTCTGAAGCTTATTTCTGCGGCCTTTAAGTCGCCTTAGTTCAAAGTACTCGGCATGCCAAAGTGCCATATCTTTAGGTGTTCTTTTCTGAGCCCCAACACCTATTTGAAATGACCTCTAGATGGAAACTTCCTGTCTCCTTTTGTCTTTTTCTCCCAGAGCCTACTTTGTCATTTCCACAATGAGATGCCAATCAAATAGATCCTGTCAACTATACAGGAATGCCACTGAATCAAGACAGTAGACATCAAAAGGTCCTCAAGTAGTTTGAAAGGGCAAACAGAGAAGGCCACAAATCTCAAACAAAGAATAAATATAGTATGTCATTGGGTGGATCCATCTCAAACAGAACATTAGCCAGTAGGGTCAGATACAAATATCAGGTGTATAGGGAGCCATCCTCCTCCTGGCACTGCTATGAAAATATCAGGGCTTGGTAAATGAGAGTGCTTTCTGTTTAATTACTTTTAATTTTTGTACAAAAGAAAAACACAGATAGAGAGGCGTTGGGGCACAGGGCCAAAGGGGGCTTCCTAGGAGTTTGAGACTCTTGGACAAATGGCTCCAGTCTGTGGACACCTCTGTAAAGTAAGAGGATTGGATACTCTATAACCTGGTGGTCTAAACCTTAGCTACACATTAGAATCACCTGTGGACCATTAAAAACTCTGGATGCTTAACCTGCACCCCAGGCCAATTAGGTCACAATCTCTGGGAGTCAGACTCAGCCATCCCTACATGATTGCAATTTGTAGCCAAGTTTGAGAGAGCCGCTGCTGCAACATGGCTTTCAGGGCTCTAACACCCTGCTAAGGTTTTTCTGTCCAAGCAGTAGGTCCTCTATTGTTCCACTAGGTGGCACCTTCCAGCAAACTTCGGTGGGCCCAGAGAAGTCGAATCTAGGTCTAAACTGCAAGAAATGAATTTGTTAAGCAGGGCTTGGTGGTCTTTACCGCCAACAAGGGGTCTGCACTCTTGACATGAAGACTGAGCTTGTTTGACAACTTTCTGGTGCACACTGGAGCCACAGATGTTTGATTCATCCCTATTTAAAAAGATGAGGCTGGGCTGGACGCAGTGGTTCATACCTGTAATCCCAGCTCCTTGGGAGGCTGAAACAGGAGAATTGCTTGAACTGGGAGACAGAAGTTGTGAACTGAGATCGTGCCACAGCACTCCAACCTGGGCGACAGAGCGAGCCTCTGTCACAATAAATAAATAAATAATAAAATAAAATAAGTTGAAGCTTGAAGAGGGATGTCTCTATCTCATGACTAGGTTCACCTATTCATGGATGCACTCTGGTCTCTTCCCCCAGCCCCACCATCTCTCCAGCAGGATTGATAAACTCCTCTCAAAAGTTCTCAAGGAGCCCCATTATGTGCAGTAATGGACACTTGTTCTGTTTATCTGATTAGTTAACAACACCCTGATTTTCTTTGAAGATTCATCCTTCTCCATCTCAGAACTTAGCCATTGGAGCAGTAACTCCCCTTCAGCTACAGTGATTGGCCCAGGGATGGAATCTGAACAATTGAGGTTCAATTCCATGACTTTTGTATAGATGCTATCAATAAAGTAGTGGCTTCTTCCAGTGGATTGTTGTGAGTTGGGTGTGAATCCCATCGTGAGGCATGTATTGGACCTCTTGCCTTGGCTCCTCCACACCTTCTCCCCATTCCAGGGAGGCAATGTAGACTACATCAGTGGACTTCCTTGCTCAATGTCTTCCTGTTGGGTTTAGCCCTTGAGGAGCCAGGGCAGGATTTCAGAGGAAGAGAGAAGAGCCAGGTCAGAGTGTTTCTTTCGCCCGCTCCCTTGCTGCAACTTTGCCTCAGGCTGTCTTTGTCCTCCACCAAAGTCCATGGCTCCCATCAAGCAGGCTTCTTGAAACAATCCTCCCTTTCTAGATTCCAATAACTGCCCCTTTCCTCACCCTTCAGGACTAGGGCTGGACAGCACACACTGTTTCTGGTCCCAGGGTACTGTGCTGTCCCTCGTGGTTACACTGTACGCTGCCCCATTGTCCTCCTATTAAACTCTCTTCAAATATTGCAGTGTGAGAGTGCCATTCATTTCCTGAAGACCCTAACTCAATCAAGGGAAAAGCTTCTTGAGAACCTGAAAACAGTCCTAACACAGAGGAAAGTGGAGCTGAGAGATCACCCAGTTACCCAAGCCAACCCCTGATGTCATGTATGCCTCCAGTTCAACTCCCTCCCACATTCAAACAATTACCTAATAATGCTGGTTTTATTGCCTAATAAATTTTAAATGTATCCCTTACTCTCTAGGCCCATTACATGAGACATATTTCAGGTGCCTGTAGGATGAATCCCTGATGAGAAACCTGCTACCTATAATGACTCAGTTTTCTACCTTGCGGGCACCATCCATCCTCATCTCTGTGCTGGTCTTTGACCTATGACTTGCCTGAACTGTCCTAAGGCAAGTTCAAAAGGATGAGCTGAGCCACTCAGATTCTGTCTCAGAAACTGGAATCCAGTTAGCCAGAGGGAAGAAGGCAGCTGGTGGTGGCCTCTGACGGTGGCAGTTCAGGTAGCCTGAGGATGGAGGTTACTCTTGGGTCACACTCAAGGAGAAGATATGGGAAGGCAGAAACCAGGAGTAACAGAGGAAGTGCTTCAGTCAAAAGAAGACAGCACAGCCCAAGTGTGGGAAGCAGGGATGCTGAGAGAGAAAACTGAAAGAGAGCTGCCTTGGCTTCTGGTTTTCCAGTTCCAGTATGGTTTCTGGGATGCCAGACTAGACTGAAGCCCCTGCCTTGGGGTTTATGTGAGGTTTCCCCCTTTCCTGAAGTTATGAGTGACTGTCACTTACGACCAAAGGAGCCCTGGTCTTCATACTTGATACACTTATCTCAAAGTCCCGGTTGTAGCCATTATCTTCTCTCACTTGGAACTCTCACTCCTAACTCCTCTTCCACTGCTGTCCTGCGTTCCCTAACGTTTATCCTCCCCACTGGAGTGACCGTTCTGGGATGTCAACTTGCCACGTTGCTTCCCCCTGGAGGTTTATTGTCCTCACAGTAAAGTCCGAGTTTCTGGACTTACACTTTATACAAAACTGCTAGTCGCTCATTACCTTAATAATGCTATTTCTCACCCCCATGCTTCTGCTCATGCTGTCTTCTCCTCCGGGAATACCCTTCACATCCTCTTGTGCTGATGAATTCTTACTCAGCTTCAATGCCATCTCCTCTTCCATTACTTCTTCACTTTCCCACCTGGTTTGACTAAGAACCCCTTCCTCATTTTTTCTCATACTACCGTGTATATTCCTATTTTAGCATTATGTACTAATAAAGATGAGGGTGATGATATCAGCTAACATTTATGGACCTCTTATTACATACCAAGTGCTAAGCTAGCACCTTACAGATGTTATCTCTTTTAATCCTCACCGAAATCCTATGAAGTAGTTCTTTTATTATTCCTGTTTCTCAAAAGAGAAAACTGAAGCAGAGATGTCAAGTAACTTGCCCAAAGTCACATAGAATGTGGTTGATTCAGGTCTGTTGTTCCTTTTTTTTAAAAAAAAAATAAGTTTCATTGAGATATAATTTGAATGCCATACAATTAATTCACTCATTTAAAGTGTACAAGTCAGTGTCTTTTAATATATTCACAGTTGCGTTCAACCATCAACATAATCAATTTTAGAACATTTTTATCACCGCAGAAGAACTCATACCCATTGATTACTCATTGTTTTAATGCTGCTCTTAGCAGCTGGTGTAGTACCCAGCACATAGTGTCTGTTCAACCAGCACTTGTTGAAGAATGGATAGCTACCCTATCTTAGAAGGCAGGGAAAGGTGCAAGAGAGAGGCTTTTCATGCAATGATTATGTCATTTCAACACCCATTCAGAGATTTGCCTGATTCTTCTGTTTATTTATTTTGTCCTATTTTTCTTCCTTTTTTTTTTTCTTTCTTTTTTTTTTTTTTTTTTTTCTTTTTTTTTTTTTTTTTTTTTTTTTTTTTTTCTTTTTTTTCTTCCTTTTTTTTTTTTTTTTTTTTTTTTTTTTTTTGAGGCAGAGTCTCACTCAGTCCTGACATGTGACAGTGCAGTGGTGTGAACAAGGTTCACTGCAGCCTTGACCTCCTGGGCCCAACTGATCCCCCTGTCTCAGCCTGTGTAGCTGAGACTACATGTGCATGCCACCATGACTAGCTAATTTTTTGATTCTTTTTAGAAACAGGGTCTCACTTTGTTGCCCAGGGTCATCTCAAACTCCTGTGCTCAAGTAGCCCACCTGCCTCAAACTCCTAAGTGCTGGGATTATAGGTGTGAGCCACTATACCTGGCTTATTTTTCTTTAATAACAGCCCCCACTTATTGGGCATATAGATTTTTTATATATAGATTTATATAGATTTATATAGAAGACATAGAGTCTATATATAGATTTTTCTATATACCCAATGCCTGGCTCTATATTTCTTTAGTAACAGCCCCCACTTATTGGGTTGTGGACGTAGAAGTCTGAATCTCTTAACATTGGCTCAGGGCTTTTTCACATCTCTGTGGCCCCAGGGAATTTCTCATCCTCAGATTTGAGTTCTGGGATATTGCTGGTGATAATCCAGATGCTGGATATTTGATTTTGGTTTTCATTGGGAGAGAGTAAAGCCAAATTGCTTCTACTCCACCATTTTGGTGACATCACTCTCCATCACTGATTAAGTATTTTTTTTAGGTGTGAAACCTTACAGTAAGTGATCTGCATTTATTATTAGCTTCTTAAGCAACAAAACCTGGAGATAGGTATTATTGTATCCATAATACAAATGAGGAAACCAAATGTCTTAGTTCATTTATGTTGGCATAACAGAATACCCAAGACTCGGTAATTTGTAAAGAACATAGGTTTACTTTGGCTCAGGGTTGTGTAGGCTGTACAGGAAGTGTGGTGCTGGCATCTATTCCTAGTAAGGCCTCAGAAAGCTTTCAAACGTGGTAGAAGAGAAGGGTAGCTGGAGTGACACTTGGCAAGAGAGAGAGGAAGGAGGAGCCAGGCTCTTTAAACAGCCAGCTGTCTTGTGAACTTATTACTGTGGGGAAGGCACCAGTCCGTTCATGAGAGAACTGCCCCCATGACCCAAACACCTCCCACTAGGCACACCTCCAGCACTGGAGGCCACACATTCAAACTATATCACCAAGCCTTAGGGATTTCGTCTGTCTAAAGTCAAACAACTAGTAATCAGCATCATCCTAACATTAAGTAAACAACTACTACCTTTAATTGAATATTTCACCATGCTTAGATACTATGCTAAGTTCTGTATGCACATCACCTCATTGACTCATTTATTCACTTAACAGATATTTGTTGAGTACCTACCACAGCCAGGCATTGTAACAGATGCTAGGGATTCAGTGGTGGGCACACAGATGTTCACCCAGGACTCACAGTCTAGTAGTGGAAAAGGCTCTGTAAAAATGAACACATGAATAACAAGTACATTAGATGGGAGGAAGAAGAAAGGACCTGTTGGCTGTTAGGGGAAGATCTGGTATTAGAAGCCAATACTGTTCTAATCCAAGTCCAATACTTTCTGCAAAGTTAAACCAGCGTGATTCCTCTAGAATGTTTTCCTAGTGGGACATTGGGTTTGCCAATGACTCTCAGAGCTGCTTGTCCCTGTAGGAAGTTCCTGCCACCTACTGAATGCGTGTTCACATGTACACATACACATACACTCAGTGGGAGCTCTACTGCCCATGTCCCTATCTGCACTGCTTGCCTAGGGAAAAACCACTACTGTGGGCTTTGCAAATGTCTTATCCTCAGCTGGGGGATTTGCATTTGGAGAACACTTCTCTGTATACTGGGCTGTGTCTTGCTTTTATTACATAAATGATCCTGGAGATTACTTCGTATAAATACAGAGAGATCACTCCCATTCTCTTTTTCAGCTGCAAGTACTCCACAGTGTGAATGAATCAGGTTCAGTCTCCTATGGATGGACATTTGGAGTTGTTTTTAATCTTTGGCTATTATAATAATGTCATAATGAATAATCTTGTGTGCAGCTTGTTCTGTAGTGTGGAGGTGAACCTTCAGGAGAGATTCCTAGAAATGGACGTTGCTGCATTAAGGGATAAACACATCTTTAGTTGTGAAAGCTATCCTTTTGCACTCCTACAAGCAGTGTAGGAGAGTGTCTGGTTCTTCACAGCCTGGGCCCACACAATATTTTTTAAAGCACACATTTTAAATAAAGATTCACACTCCTGGTTTCTCTTAAAAATTGCAAGATCTATAAAAATTACAGATACACACACACACACACACACACACACACACACACACATGCACACATATACTGCAAGATCTGGTGACACCTGGCCTGTTTTCCTGCATGGCCATAACAAGCTAGGGCTGAGTGGTTGCCACAGCTCTGTGGGTCTTAGACATTTCAACTGATCTGATTCAGCCCTTCAATATGAAGATAAGAAAGGTACAGATTCACAGAGGCAGCTGAGTGGAAGTTAACTCCCAGTCTCTTGCATCAAGTGACCTCCAGAATAAGTACAAAAGGGACGAGTAGCAAGGGAGGGTAAGTGTATAAAAGCACTGACAATTCAGCTTTAAAATTGGAATTGTTTTTAGCATTTACTGAGCTCAGTAAATACATTACACTACCTTGTAGTTGGTTAAAGTACAAGGATTAATCCACATAGAGCAGAGTAACAAATTGGTTTCTGTTTCTTCTGGGCAACCATAAAGAGGGCTAATGCCACAGTATGAGGATTCGGGTTATGTATTCATTCATTCCTTAATTCATCAAACACGAACTGTGTGCTAGTCCCTGATCTAGGCACTGGGAATCCAAAGAGAAACAAGTACTCCAACACAGGGATCTGAACACACATATGGAAAAAACTTGATATAATGCAATAAGTGTCTTATTGGAGGAATGTATAGCCTGCTATTAAAGCCTAGAGAAAGGAATTCCTAATTCTGCTAAAGGGCACATGGAAAAGGTTACAAGGGAGGTGATGTTTGGGAGGATCCTGAAGGATGTATAGGAGTTTGCTAAGGAAAAAAAGGGGACATGGGAAAGACTTTCTTGAAGGTAAACAATGTTCAAAGACAAAAAGTGACAGAAAATCAGCTCAAAAAAGATTTGGACAATAAAAAATAAAGAGAAAAAGGATGACAGATATTTGCTGTCTTACTTAATTGAAAAGTCCAGGGACTTCAAGTACAGTGAGCTTTGGGTGTTCAAAGGATGCCATCAAACCACAGACTCTCTCTCTCTCTCTCTCAATTCTTCTTCTTCCTCATGATTTTTGCCCTCAGGCAGACCACTCTTCAGATGACAGGAATCTGCCAGCAGCTCCAGGTTTACATTATCCCGACAGCTAGCAATGTCATGGGAAATATCTCTTTCTCAATAGCTTCACTAAAAATCTCACACTGAGTTACACTGGCTAGGTCTGGGTCACTTGCTTATCCCCAGAGTGAGGAATGAATTCTTATCTAGGTCTTTGAGTTCTGACAGTAGGGCAGAATGAGTCCCAAAGGAAAATTAGAGTCCCGTGTCCTCTGGGTAGGCAAAATCATCAGATCTGGAGACAGTGGTGGATTGAGGGGTGGAGGAGCCTGTATTTAATGGGATTGTACACACATTGCGTTTGTGAGACCAGAAGGCAAGAGCTAAAGATTCCTAGATTGGCAAAGATTGAGGGAACAAAGATTAGACTTTGAGTCTTTTAGGGCAAACAGCTTCTTCATTTGCAAAGGAGGAATTTGAGTCTCAGAAAAGGGAAGTGACTTATCTACAGTCACACAACCTGACAGCAGCAGCATCCAGGAGGAGTCCTGGTTCCCTGAATCTGAATCCCAGGACCTTCGTGCAGTGAGCATTCCTTCATCTGAGAAGGCAAGCGTGTCTTGGAGAGGGATGTGGGTACTTCCAGGAACCCTTGGAATCACTTGCTCTGTGGTAGATCCATCCGCCTGCAGGCCCAGATGTAACACCATCTACCCCAGACATGTGCCTGATATTTGGCCTAGGCCTTACAATAGCATTGCAACAGGTTCCTGGGCCCAGGGGCTGAATGACTCAAGGGCACCAAGCCCTACTTGGAACAGTTAAGAGTGGGTGACAAGACAATGGAGAGTAAGGAAACAGTGGGGTGATGGGAAACTGAGGCTGAAGATGGGGCAAGGAAGGGGGAGGAACTGTGAATGAGGCAGGAAAAGAGATGCTCAGACCAGAAGAGTTCAATGTCCTGTTCTCTATAGTAGTTACCCAGTGTGTATGTATATTTTAAAAATTATTTTTTGACAGTGTGATATGTGCCTACGGTTATACAATTAAATAACTAAGAGAGCTTATAATAAAAAGCATCTGCCTTCCCCTCCCACCCCTGCATATCCTGTTCCCCAGAAACCACTGGTTTTCAGTGGTTCTGCTTTTAGCCTTGGCTAATATTTATGGAGCACTTGTCATGCACCAATCCCTTTGTGTACATGATTTCATTGAGTGCTCCCCACAACTCTGTGAGGTGTGTATCATTACTATGTCCATTTTACAGATGTGAAAACTAATGAGAAGTAGGCGATCTGTTCAAGGTCACACGGCTGGTGAACAACAGAAATGGGATTTTAGCCCAGGGTGTCTGACTCCAGCCACCGGAGTTGTCTTCATCATCATACTCTGGTGGTTCCTGTCAAAGCTTTATTAACTCTGTTCCTTGATTTATCTACTCTAGATACTGTCTATTGACTTCTTAGTATGATTGATGAGGATTTAGCTCACTTAACACCCACCTTCTGTGCACCAATTTTAACTAGATGTGTCACAATATTTAGTTCTGTTACAGGAAAGTCTGAGGCTTTAGTTGATACACTTAAACCTCAATTTCTAGTTCCCACTCTACATACATTTGTTGATTGGTTGTGTGGGGTCACCTGAAAGGTGGTAGGCCATCCCAATTTTTTTTTTTTTAAATATCTATCCCTAGTCTCTGTAGCCTCCACCTCTGTGCCAGGCAGACAGCAGATGTTTGATAAATACCTGTGCAATGGAACAAATGCAAAAAAATGTAACAGTGCCAAACGTAGGAAATGACCAAGAAATCTCAGGCAGGCGAAAGCCATGGTAATTGCAGCCTGCAATGTCAGCCTGACTTCTTCAGAGATACAGCCTCCCGCTGAGGAGGGAACACTGAGCTATAAAATGAAAATTGAAGGAGAATCGCTTCAGAGCAGCTGTCAGGAAGTACCTCCCCCAGTGGATGTGCTGAATGACCTCGCTGCAAGGTTGTCTTGGCTCACACACCTGGGCCTGTTTCACCAGCCTGCAGGGAGGCCACCAGGGAATAACTCCAGGCAGGCCTCTGGCCATCTCCCCAATGTGGGAAACTTGGGGTATCAAATTATCACCAGTTCCAAAGTGGGCTTTCTGAAAGGAGTGTCTGGGGCTGCTGTCTTCTCCCATGGTCTGGAGAACGCTACCTGCCTAGGAAGAGTCCATTTGATGATGAAGGCTACCTCTTCTCCTGCTGTAGGGTCTTTGTGCATGCTATGCCTCAGCTTGTAGCACCCTCCTCCCTTTTAGCTCCCACCCTTCCAGCTAATTCTTATTTAGCCATGCCACTGTCTAAGGGGAGACCTCCAAAACCTCCAGACTGGGTCACATTCCTTATTATGTTCTGTAAGTATTTTCTGCTTCTTACACTTGGCACAGTTGTAGTTTTACAATTATTATAGTCATTACTTATAGAAAATTGGCCTTACCCACTAGACTGGAACCCCCATGAAGGCAGGGAGTATGTCTGATTTTCTTTATCACCAAGTCCCTGGGGCAAGGAAGGGGGAGGAACCCAGCACATAGTAGGTGCTCAATAAACATCTCTTGAATGAATGGAGTTCATCAATCCCCTTTAATCAAATCCTTCATTTGTGTGAGCTTTAACTTCCTCAAAATCTAGTACATCTTTTGCATCTAAAAATGAGGGGATGATGCTTTCTGTCCTTGACCTTTCCAGTCAAGGTTGTGATTTACCTTGTGAAAATGCAGTGACTACCTCTCTGATGACTCACACAGACTTCTGGGAGCACCTTCCCCTCCCCCACCGCTGCCACACATACATTCTTTCCTTCCTCTCCCCTTTTTGCCCTCCCCTGACAATATCACCGAGCCCTGGCTCTTTGCCTTTGACCTCAGTGACTCTCAGTCTTGGCTGACGCTGAATGATTAAGGAAGATTTTTAAACGGTTGCTTGAGTTTCTGATCCAGAGTCCTGATAGGGGCCTGGACAAGTGTATCTCTAAAAAAATTCAGAGGTGGTGATGATGTTTGACCCACTGTCTGAATTGATCCCAAAGATGTTTACTTCCCTCCAGCCACCTTCGCTGCTCCAGACCTACCTACCACCTCTTCTCCCCTGGGGAGAGCAGCCTCCTTCCCAGTCTCTCAGGACTCCAAGCTTGGGCTCCCCAATCTAGTCACCCTGAGGCTGTCTGCCAGAAGGATCTTTCTGGGATGAAACCCTCATCATGTCACTCTTCTGCTTAAAGCCTTCCGCTGTCTTCAGGAGAAAGCCCAAGTTCCTGGAGAACCTTGCAAAGCCCCAGCTTACTTCTCCAGGTCCATCCCACCCAGGTTGTTCCTCAGCCACCTCGCTCACACTCTGCTTCTCTCCTGGGAGCCATAGTCAGGGCCTGTCTGAGTTGGGCCATGTTCTTTTCTTATTCTGGGCCTCAGCACACCGCGCCCCTGTCCAGTGTTAAATATTTATTGTTAAAATAAAATGGTAATGAGGCTAGGCGCGGTGGCTTATGCCTGTAATCCCAGAACTTTGGGAGGCCAAGGCAGGTGGATCACCTGAGGTCAGGAGTTCGAGACCAGCCCAACCAACATGGAGAAACCCCATCTCTAGTAAAAATACAAAATTAGCCGGGCATGGTGGTACATGCCTGTAATCCTAGCTACTGGAGAGGCTGAGGCAGAGGAATCGCTTGAACCCAGAAGCTGGAGGTTGTGGTGAGCTAAGATAGCACCATTGCACTCCAGCCTGGGCAAAACTCTGTCTCAAAAACATAATAAATAAATAAAATGATAAGGAAGACTTTATTCAGGGCTATTGCAATAGAGATGTTGCAATAGGCGAGAGAGATTGGACTCAACTCTCAATAAAACAAAAATGGCAGGGGATGTACAGGCAAGGAGCAGAGTGAGAGCTCAGAAGATAGGAAATCAGTAAGAGGAGACATTGGGGGAGGGGGATTCTTTCTAAACTGGCCTAATGAGATTCTTGCTAAAGGCAGGTCAGAGGCTTAGACATCAAGGGTGGAGGATGAGGAATTTGATCAGATCTCAAGGATGAGGAATGACTTAGTGGATTCTTTGCCAAGACTGAGCTGGGCAGACCAAAGACAAGATGGGGACCCAGGTCAAGGCCTAGTTAAGAAGAGGGCTCAGAGGAGTCTGACTAAAGTTTGGTCAAGGATAGAGACTTTGTCACCAAAAGCACTTCACTGAGCTGCCTCTAGGAAGTCAGCTGATACTCCTCCACCCACAGCACCCTCCATCTGTGGATGTTAGCACTCATCACATCCCAGTGTAGTGATCTGTTTACTTGCCTGCTCCTCTGCTTGACTATGAGCAACTTGAGTCCAGAGACTAGATTGTGAATCCGCAGGGCCCAATGCAGTGTTTGGCTCTCAGTGTTGAATGAGTACATATTGATGAGCATGACTACCATGGAATTGCTACTCTGCTCTGAAATAATCAATAACTGCATCACCTGTATCAGTGGCTCTTGGAGTTCAGTGTGATCAGAGTCATTAGGAGGGCTTGTTAAACACAAAGGCCGGGGCCCCACCTCCAGAGCCTCTAATCAGTAGGTCAGACTGCGGCCAAGAATTTGCATGTCTAACAACAGGTGATGCTGATGCTGCTGGTCTTAGACTGCACTGTAATAATCACTGACCTGTAGGATTACAGCTGATATCATCCCCAAGTGGTATGTATCATAATATTTTTTAAATGTAAAAGTTATAAGATTTAATAGGCAAATTTCAGGTGGATGGTGAAGTAGATATGATCTCATGATCTAGGTCACCTCCTTCCCTGCCTAAAGTATATAATTCTCCTTCGCTGTCATTTGCAGGCAAGAGTAACAGCTCAAGACTGTGTTTCCTTTCCCTGTGCTTCATTCGCTGTGGGAGAGGTGGCCTCCCAGCCCCTTCTGCCAGTCTTGGTGCCAGGCTGAGAGAAGGGCCCCAGGTGGCTGAGTGGCATTCTAATACAGGTGGCCGGAGGACCTGCAACATCCTGAGCCCTCTCCCCTCTCAGCCCTCATGATGAGCTGTTGGTACAAATAGATTCAGAGGGCAGAGATAGGCAGACAGTGGCCATGGCTGGAGTAGGCAGGGCAAGACAGAGCTTTCCAAAAATGACTCAGTCCAGCCCGAAGGGGGCCAAGATTCAGCTGTTTGTAGGGCATGTGGACAAAGCTGGGATGTGCAGTCTACAGTATTCACATGTGTGCCTGTGAGGCTGCAGGGCAGAGTCAGAGTTGGAAAGAGAAGGGGACAGTGCCAGGAGCCAGAGCTGGAGGCCAGTTCTCCCTGCATTTGCCACATTCTAGGGAGGAGTGCTTTCAAATTCTAATTTGAATTTGACCCTTCCAGGCCATGATGAACGAATATTTGTCAAGATAGGAAGATGGAACATGTATTATTTGCAGTGTGCTATCTTAATTTAGACAGGTGATATATGGGCCTCTATTTGTACTCTTGCTCAGGCCATGCAAATGATTGGGTTGGGCCTGTGAGAGTGACCAAAGGAGATGAACAGCCTAGGCAAGCAAGACTGCGACTTAAGGGTCTGTGCTGCTCTTTGGGGTGAGAACCACCAAGTGGAACCCCAGGTACCCTGCTTCCCTGGGGACCGGCTATACTCCTCAGGAGCACCTGGTGGGATTCTTTTCTGGGAGGTGAAGGTGAAAACTTGTTCCAATGTCAAATGAAAACAACTTTGCACCTGCTCATTTGAAACAAAGGAAGAAGACTGAGACTTAGGAGGCTTAGATCTGGGATTCCCAGTGCAAAAGGAACATAAAATCTTGGGACCCCAAACTCACTATGCCAAGGAAAAAGTTAAGTTTGGAAACTAAGTCACATAAAAAAACCCCACAAAAAACAAAAAACCTCTTTCCTTTTGTTCCTAAACAGATAGCTGCAAGATAGAAGGCCACATTTCTCTCCAGGTGGCCTTCCTCACCCTAACAATGTAAATTAACAGCTTATCTTAAGGGGTATGGGACAAGACAAGACTAGAATTCATACCAGCTACGCTTGCTTGGGCCAGTCACATCAGCTCTGTAAACCTGTTTCCTTATGGGAATGATTGTAGTGCTTACACATAGAGGGATTATGCCAAACCCTTTGTACTGTGTCAACAAGGTGGGTTCTTAGTAAGTGATAGCTGTTATTTGTGATTTACTGGTAGTTTATTTCTATTTAATGTGGCTTTTTCCCCAATCGGCCCCATCCTTGGTAGAGTTTGACAAGTTGGAGAACTTAGTCCTCTGGATCCCTGGCCTTCCCTTTGATCATTCCTGCCCGGCTTGTGGACACCTTTTCAATTCACTGTGCCCCCCCCCCACCCCTACAGATCTTACAGATTAGGCATCCTGCATTGATATGCAGATTCCTGGCCCTGCATCAGAGAGCCTGCTTCACCAGGATGGGATCAGGCCCAGGAATCTGCATTTTGATGAGCTCCCCAGATGATTCTTATACACGCAACAACTCTTGGAGAAATATTGTGGCTGAGAAAGCAGTTTGGCAGGTAGAACCAAGAGCAGTGGCTGAGAGGCAGATTCCTGTTCAACCTAAAACAATTTTCTTAATTTTCTTTTCTTTTTTTTTGAGATGGAGTCTCACTCTGTTGCCCAGGCTGGAGTGCAGTGGTGTGATCTCCACTCACTGGAACCTCTGCCACCAGGGTTCAAGCAATTCTTCTGTCTCGGCCTCCTGAGTAGCTGGGATTATAGGTGCCTGCCACTGCACCTGGCTAATTTCTGTAGCTTTAGTAGAGATGGGGTTTCACCATCTTGGCCAGGCTGGTCTTGAACTCCTGACTTACTGATCCATCTGCCCTGGCCTTTCAAAGTGGGGGATTACAGGTGTGAGCCACTGAGCCTGGCCCCTGAAAGAATTTTCTAAGAGTCAAAGCTGCATAAGAATGAGTTAAGCGGTCCTGAAAAAGTAGTGAGCCCCCTATCAAGGAAGGTGTGCAAGCAAATGCCAGGGAGGAGAAATCTTAGTTCAGGAGTTGGATTTTATGACCTTGAAAATTTTTATGATTTCACCTTCTTTTTCCTTTATCTCTTGGGAAACGCTTTGTCTCTTCAGAGAGATTTTTTTTTTGTTCAAGTCTCATGTTTGAGAATGGAATAAATGCTTTTGTGTCCTAGGACAGAAAGCTGGTGATGAAGAGCATTTCAAGCTGCCCCATCTAATTGTATCAACAGAAGGTTTTCTCCCTCCCTGGCCTCTGGGGAAGAGGAGTCCTGCTTCCAGCCTTCTGTGCACCCCTCCCCATTCCTTCCCCATGCCTGCATAAATAACTTATAAAAAGAATTGGAAGCAAAGGAGGCTGTAGAGTCGGTTTGAGACTGTGCTCAAGAGGGGACTTGGAGCAGCCATGTCTTGCCGTAACTGTGCCTAACGTCGTGTGTAATCACCGCCATGTGTCTCTGTCATGTTTGTCAAGAACTTGAGTAGGCTTCAGCAAGGTCCCTGGAAACTCCCCCGTCAGGACCCTCTGGGCAGGAGACAAATGGGTAAATTAGGACAGTGATAAATCCTGCTGTCCTTCTGTAGTCATACCCCCTGCAGCAAACCAGCTCAGCAGGGCACAGGAGGTAAGCAAACCTCAGGTGTGAGATTGGGGTGTGTGGGTGCTTTGCAAGTACATCTCTCTCTCTGAAAGCCGGCCCTGGCCAATAATTTGTTTGAGTTGATGGGTTGACATGCCAGTTGTTAAGGATCTGAGAAAGTCGTTGGAGGGAGTGGAAAGGGTTGTTTTTTTTAACGTGCTAACTTCACTGATCAACAGTGAGGGCCCAGCCTTCTCTGCCCCTAGGCCGGCATCTTCCAGATCTGAACCTGGATAGGTTTCTTTTCACTTGTGTTATAAAAGCCAGGAGAAAGCATCCCATTCCACACCAAGCCCCAGAGCTATCTTTGGAGACCCGACTCCTCTGAGCCTAAGGTGAGCATTTCCTCCTTGGACCAACCCCCATCCTCATTGAAGGGCATTGAATCTAGCACTTCGGGGACCTGCCATTTTGCTCCTCAAATAACAATTTTAAGAATGGTGGCCACATGTTGAACACCTCCCATGAGCTAGACACAGTGCTAAGAATGCCACATGTGTAACCTCAAATGTTCATATGCATAAAATTACTAGTTCCATTTTACAGATGACAAAAGTGAGGCACAGGGTGGATAAGTTTCTTGCCCAGGTCTGTGTGACCTAATATGCATAACTGTTTGGGTTGGAGGGGAGAATAACACAATGAATGTGGACACTGGATCAGACCCCCAGTAATGAATCAAGTCTTTGGCTCTTACTAGTTATCAAAAAGGGCACTGTAACTTTTCTAAGCCTTAGCTTTTTTCTTTATAGAGATAAAAATAGCTGGGAGTGTGGCTCACACCTGTAGTCCCAGCACTTTGTGAGGTCGAAGAGGGTGAAACACTTGAGGTCAGGAGTTCGAGACCAGCCTGGCCAATGTGGCAAACCCTCATCCCTACTAAAAATACAAAAATTAGCCAGGTGTGGTGGTGGTGCGTGACTGTAATCCCAGCTATTCTGGAGGCTGAGGCAGGAGAATCACTTGAACCTGGGAGACGGAGGTTACAGAGAGCAGAGATTGCACCACTGCACTCCAGCCTGGGCAGCAGAGTGAGACTCTGGCTCAAAAAAAAAAAAAAAGTTGGGGGGGGTTAATAATAATGCCTATTTTTTATTTGTGGTAGGCAAAGTAATGGTCCCCCAAATATGTCTACATCCTAATCTCTGGAACCTGTGAATATGTTACCTTATGTGATCAAATGTAAGCATGAATGTAAAAGTGCTTTGCATGTCAGTAATAACAATAATAGTAATGGTAATTATTACAATTATATGCCAGACACTGTTTTAAAGAGAACCATTGAGAATGTGACAGAATCTGCCAAAAGCCTCCCAACCAGAAGACCCCTCCTAGCCACATTTCCTGTGGAAGTTGTTCTCTCAACCATTCCTTTCTTATTCCTGGTCCAGAGATAAAATAACTCACAGGCAGCTCTCCAGATGAGAGGAATATGAAGAAGGCAGTGCTTATTACAACATAAAAAGGACCAGGCTCTGTTTACTCAGATTGGGAAACAGATTCTAGGAACAATGTGTCTGCTCCAATGTAATTATCCTGAAAGTGGTCGGCATTTTACTCAGCTCCAAAACTCATAAAGAGGCTTCAAAGAAATACACTGGGGACTGTTTTATCAAAAGGGACTTAAGAAGGGTAAAGTTTTGAGATCCAACTAAGCTCTTAATTGAATCAGCAAAAACTGAAAAAATTTTGAAAGGGAGTTTTGTGCAACAATTTTGGATATGAAGACTGAAAAGAAAAGAAACAGACCCAGATACCTGGCAGAATATTTCTGCGCTGTTGGCTAGTGTTAGTGAGAGGAGAAAGAAATGAAGTTATTGGAATCATAAACCCCTAGCTTAGAAGAAAGATGGAGCTTCCATCTGTTTCATCCTTTTCACTTAATTCACTTACATTTAATTCAACATATCTAGTCATTCATTTTTCACTAAATGAAGACCAAGCACCAGCTAAGTGTTACGCGCTGGGGATGCAACAGTGAGCCCAATGAGTCCTTCCTTCCAGGAGCTTAGGGTGCTCCAGCTCCCACATACCCATCTTAGCAGGAAGTCTCTAATCCTACCATCTCCCCACCCCCATGCTCTACTTTATTTTTCCACGAAAATCTTATGGGGCTTAGTAGCAGAGCTAGCATTTATACTCCAGCCTATTTGCCTTTAGAACCAGATGAGTTTGGGATTCAGAAGGCCAGATTCTGGTCTTGTTTCTGCTTCCTAGTCTCTATGTGATCTTGGAAAATAAAATTCTATTCATATGTGGAAGGAAACTGAGCTCAGGGAAGGCTTTCCTCCTCTTGCTCCCCCAAACCCCATGTTATGTTCAAATCTTGGCTTCCCCACTAACAAGCTGTGTGCTCATAAGCAAGTTGCTTAACCACTCTGTTCCTCTGTTTCATCATGTGTAAAATAGGATGTTGGAAATTTTTGTTAAAATAAATGTATGTGAAATGGTTAGAAAAGTGTCAGGTATATCACAAACATTTAACAGACATTAACCATTATTATTAAAGCACTGTGGACTTATGGATAATTTTTTTTCATAGTATTAATCACTGTTTGATATTACATATTTGAGTGATTATTAGATTTAATCTCCCTCCTCTCATTAGACTGTAAACTCTGTAAAGGTTGTTTTACCTATTCTCAACAGCTACTTCCGTGACTGGCACGTAGTAGGAGCTCAATAAATATTTGTTTAATGGGTTAATGAATGAATGAATTTCTTCCCTAACCCATCTCAGATTGCAGAGGAAAGAAGAATCTAGAGCTGCCAGAGCATCTGTTCGAGGAGGTTTTTTCAAACAAGCTCCAACAGCTGTTTGTGCTAGAAGCCACCATAAAAAGCATTCTTAAAAGCAAGAGGGAAAGAACAGCAGTAACGAAGAGATCTATGGCCCAGCTGGGATCCTGGATCTATGGCTGCAGCAAGGCTCAGGGGAGGGAAGTGGGAGGGCAGGAAGATAGAAGCAGGGGCTGAAGAGAGGCAGACAGAGGCATAATTTTGAATCAGAGACAGAGATACTCAGTGAGAAAGACATCCAGAGAGGCAGAAACTGGCATTGAGAGGCACTCTGTGGTTGACAGAGACAAAGATGGAGTGGGAGAAGGAATGGAGGGAAGACAAGTGTTTGAACTGCAGCTAATTCCCCAAATCCTTGAGGGGTTTTGAGAGATAGAGAGTAATGCAGGCTTCAGCCTTGCCTGGTTGATTTATGGCCAGTGAGAGTTGAGCCACAGTTGAGCTAAGCACATTAGGTGGCTGTGTGGCCTGGAACTTTTTGCAGTCATGCCTGAGACTTCCCCAGAGCAGATCAAGGATGGAGAGCCTGTCTGCTCTAATGGGATGTGAACAGTTCTCAGAATCAGGAATATCATGGCATGGAGGACTTATACTTTTGTAATTACCCTCCATTCTAATTGGGAGCCACACAAGAAGTTTTGATGGGAAAGACTGACCCTGTTGGCTGGGCCTCCTTCCTCCCTTCCTTTTCTCCTCCTTTCCCTCCTTTCTTCCCTCCTCCCCACTTCCTTCCCTCCTCTCTCTCTCTTCCTTCCTTCTTTCCTTTCTCATTTATTAAGCATTCAGAATGCACAAGGCAACCAGGGATATGGCGATCAGAGAAGACATGATTCTTAAGTTTTAAAGAGCTCTCAGTGGCACAGCATAAAGAGGAGAAAAGCAGGCAGTGGAATAGTAGGTACAGTGTGATACCGTTTATATAAACTACCTTTGTTATTTTTACTTGTTCATGATACATGTGTTTAATGGATACATATAAGTATAAAAACAGAGTAGGCAGAAATAACCTAAATTTATATCTGAGGTTCCTGGGGGATGAGGTAGGGAGGAAATGAAACCTGGAATGGGCATCAGGGGATTTCACCTTCAGATGAGTGAGATATTGCTTATTTTATTGAAAAAAAAGAAATCTGACAATTTTTTTGAATGGTCATTTTTACATGGTGGATACATAGGGTTATTTGGTATATGCTGTTCTTTAAAAATTTCTCAGAATAAAAAAGAAAGCTCAAGAAATTGAAACATTTACTGTAATTCACTGAGACAAGTCACTTTTATAGATCTCTTCTGCATTAATTCCAGAAGGTAGAAGCAGCAAGATGATCAGAAGGTGGAACTTAATCTTTCTCTCTCTCATACCCCGGTCCATCTCTTCCCCTGTCCGTATTTTCAGGAATAAATTCCCCTACTACATGCTAAGTCAAATAACATATGACTCTCACCTTCTAGAGATCTCCAAGAGTCAGGAACTTAGGTTGTTAAGGCAGAAAGGGTCTGAGAATTAGACGTCAAAGTGAGTAGACCCCTCTGAGCATCTCTGGAAAGGAGGTACTGACCATCCATGGTCTCTGTCTTCTTAGACAGTGTAATTTGTAAGCAGGTAAGAGCACAGGCTTTGGAGTCAGCCAGATCTGGGATAGGGGCTCCGTAGTAGCTATGTGACCTTGGTCAAGTTACTGAGTCACTATGAACTTTAGTTTTCTCATCTGTAAAATGAGGACAATAATATTTCTCAAGGTGGTTGTGAGGTTTCAATGACCCAGTAGAAGTCAAGTGACAACAAAGCAAACAATGGAATATCAGCATGGGTTAGTCTCAAGGGTAGAATTTCCTCAGTGGGACATCTGAAATATGGCTCCATAGTCACACTTAGTAAAATACCAGAGTCACCAGGACTTCCTTGTCTTAAAAAAATCTTCCCCCATGGAGAAAGCAGCAATTTAAGTGGCAAAGATGGTGTAAACCCTGGGTCTAAACAACTGTGCCCAGGAGAAGGCAGGAGTCCCAGGATCATAGAACAACAGAGCTGGAAGGGACATCACCAAGCCTTGCTGCACAACACCTGGAGAAAATCACTCAGATCTCTCTCTCTCTTTTTTTTAATTCTTTTTTTTCGAGACAGTGTCTCACTCTGTCACCCAAGCTGGAGTGCTGTGGTGAGATCTCTGTTCAGTGGGTTCAAGAAATTCTTCTGCCTCAGGCTCCCAAATTGTTTGGATTACAGGTGTTCACCACCATGCTCAGCTAATTTTTTTTTTGTATCTTTAGTAGAGACAGGGCTTCACCATGTTGGCCAGGCTGGTCTCAAATTGTTGACCTCAAGCGATCCACCCGCCTTGGCCTCCCAAAGTGCTGGGATTACAGGCATGAGCCACTGACCCTGGCCAAATCACTCAGATTCTTCAGCCTCAGATCAGAATGGCCAAGACTGGGATGCAGAAATCTTTTCTTCCGTGAAAACTCCCCTCAAAATACATGTTAAAAGAATGACATATCATTTTACATCCAGATTATGGCAATCCAAAATTTGATAACATCAAACATTGTTGGGAAAATGTGTGCTCTTAACCACTGCTGGTGGGTACAGCCACTTTGGAGAGCAATTAAAATTGTCCCTATTGTCCTGGATTCATGTCATGAGGCTTTGTACAAAGAGGCCTGCCTGGGGATTCTTGTTGAAGGATTGTTTGAAATAGTGGAAAGTTGAGAACAGACTAAAGCAGAGAGGAATGTCTGGATAAATCATGATATATATACCTGTATCTTGAATACTATGCAGCTAAAAATAATTAGGTCAGTCTCTAAATATTGATTTAGAAACAGCTCCAAGAAATATCATGTTCTAAAAAGGATACTGCGACATCATATATACAACATGACTTTTATGTAAAAACAATAACAAACAGGTAGGACTATATATATTCTGTGGGCATATTATATCTATAAATGTACAGAAAAAGATCTGTAAAGATACACACTAATCTGATAACTGGAAGGACAGAGGGATAGAGGAAAAGGATAGTTTCACTTTATATATAATGTCTTAACTTTTTACCCGGAGAGTATATTTATTTACTGCTTATGCAAAAATGATTGAAACAGCTTTATTGAAGTATTACTGACACACAATATATTGCATATATTTAAAGTATGCAATTTGACACATGTGCACACCTGTGAAACTATCATTATAATCAAAATAATAAATATATTTATCAGTTGCACCCAGAAATTTGCTCATGTGACAAAATTCTGTCCAATGAGATATAAGTGTATTTCTGTGGAGAGACTTCTAGAAAAGCCTTCCTTGCCCTTACATAGAGACACACAGGAAGAAAAAAAAAATCTCTTCTCTTGCTGGAGGTTTGTTTTTTTTTTTTTTTTTTTTTGCCTGAGTGATGCCTGGAATAGTGTAAGCCAGCTTATGATTCAGGGGGAAATAGAGGCAACTTGGGAGCAAAACCAACACACATAAGGATGGTGGAGGGAGAAAGTGGAAAGAACCCGGTTCCCTGATAATGTTGCTGAGCCACTGAGTTAACTAACCCTGGAGATACCAGGTGTCTTCCTTTGGAACTTCTGGTTAAATAAATGGAATAAAATGTCTATTTTGTTTAAACATATTTCAGTTGGGTTTTCTGTCACTTACTTATAGCTAAAAGCAAGCAAAGAGATGTGTTTTGAGAATTAACGGAGAGCTGGCATCCTGGCTTTGGAAAGGGAGAAAGTCAGAGGTTAAGCAGAGGTTTGAGGAAGTCAGAGATGACCACTAGAGGAACAAACATGCACAAAATAGGATGTGACATGGGAGAGCCAGGAGGGACTACTAAAACATTTAAGAATTCCTCCTGGGTACCCATAGCATCACTTAGCGGGATGCGTAGTGGACTTTCCGAAGTCAAAGGAGAAGGGAGCTTGAATTGTTGTTATTTGGGTATTAAAGAAAAGCGAGATCCTTGATGATTAAGGAGGTAAGGGCACATGGGTGCCCCTTGAACACCCTGATTTGCAGTTTCCTCATCTTTAACATGGGTATAATAATTTCTTCCATGTCCACCTACAGGGTCATCATGAGAATGGACTATGATCTGAGATAAGGTAGAAAGAGCAGCAGAAATCAAACACACAGCAGAAAGCCTCATCTCTACCATTTGCCTTCTACCCCTGTCAGAGCAACTCTATTGAACTACAGCCTCTTGGTGTCTCTAGGGAACTAATATGTACAATTTAGAAGCCTTATCTACAAGAAAGCCAGAACATTTTTGGAAAGACAGATTCTTCCTTAGAACTGCTGGTGACAGTCAGTAAAATTTCTTTCCATGTTTGGGTATGTGTATAAGTGCCCATGTGGGTAGAAATGTAATCGCTTATGTATGCATGATTGTAGGATGCATCTGTGTGTGTCTGTGTCTGCATGTGTAGGGATAGCAGAGTGTGGCTAAAGAATAATCAGAGCCAGGAGCACCTGAGAGCTAGTCTCTATTCTGTCTCTTCCCAGCTTTGTGACCTTGAGGAAATGCTTCAACATCTCTGAATCGCAAGTTCTCTGTCTATAAAATGTGGCTGCTATGACTTACAAGGAGACTGTGAACTTGAACACTGAATCTGAAAGTTGTCTGGCAAGCAATAAGGAAAATATATCTGAAATGTGTATGAATGAAGCTGCATATGTAGCGTGTGTTTGAATGTGTGTGTGTGATGGGCATATATATAAATAATATATGCGTAGGAGGTGGATATGTGGGTGTGTATGTTTACAGGCATGGGTGTTCTGTATGATCATGGGTTAGTAAATGTGTGAGAGAAAGAGAGAGAGAGGATAGGAACAGAGGGAGGGAGGGCGGGAAGGAAGAAAGGAACAGTAAGAAATTAGTAAGAAAGGAAAGGCTGAAGGAAGGAAATTAGGAAGGAAAAAGGAAAGAGGGGACTGAGACACATGAGCCCAGATCTTGCTGTTCTCTCTGGAAGCCCCTGCCAGCTCCAGGAATGCAGACTGGAATTGGTTTAGATACCTTGGGAACTCTCTCTGGAGCCATTCTATCTGCTGGCTACTCTGTCCCAGGATCACCTCTTGATACTTTCCAGGAGGCTAGGATTGAAGGACATGTTCAGAGCGTCAAGGTGCATTTCCTTGGTACTCCAGTGGCGAAGGCTGCTCAGTGTCCAGGTGCCTTGCCTCATCTGCACCTGACCACTTGGGCCACCCATGAAGCCAGGCTCACCTCTGCTTGCTCCCCATGATTTTCACAGCAGCATCCTTCTGCTGCCTCTCCACCCTGGTCCCTTCCATTTCTCTAGGTCACTCTGCACACTGCCACTAGGCTTGGCTCATAAGATGTAGGGTGTCCCCTTACCCCCTGCATGGCTGGTCCCTCTGAGTATGCAAGTTGGTTTCAAATAGCCTCTTTTCTGAGAGGCCTTCCAGTCCACAGCAACTCTGTTCTCCATGCCCAGCTATTCCCTTAAAAAGTGTACTTCACTTTTAGCTGTGGAAAATAACACACCTCAAAGTACATATAACATGGGTGTACAGCATGGTGGATGATTATAAACCAAACACCCATATAACCACTCCTATCCCCCACATTACTGTAAACCAAAAATAAAATTCTAAGCCCCACAGCCATCTGAATGGACCTCTTTTCTGGGCTAAGGGAATTCCAAAGTTAACCTGAAAAACTAGTTCAGGATCTGATGGGAAGCTGGGTTCAGACATGTCTCATTATAGCCTCCTTCCTTTTGGAATTCAGGAAGAGCCGACCAGTATTAACATCAACACAGACTTTAACTCTGATGAGAAGCGTTTACAATTTGTTCTCTCTGAGGCCGGCTACCTGGAGGCTGATAAAACACTGGTCTCCACAACCTTTCATTGTAACCCAGACATTCCTTTCTATTGATTCTAGGTCTTTAGACAATGACTTAACTCTTTCAACCAATTGCCAATCAGAAAATCTTTAAGTCTACCTATGACCTGGAAGCCCCCATTTCGAGTTGTCCTGCCTTTCTAGATGGAAGTAATGTACATCTTATATATATTGACTGATGTACTCTGTCTCCCTAATATGTATAAAAGCAAGCTGTACCGCAACCACCTTGGGCACACGTCATCAGGACCTCCTGACGCTGTGTCACGGATGCGTCCTTAACCTTGGCAAAATAAACTTTCTAAATTGATTGAGACCTGTCTCAGATACTTTTGGGTTTACATTACAAAATAAAATCTTGCCTGCATCTGAGGAAGAAGAGCTCTTCTCCATTCTTAAATGTTTCCTTCCAGGTACACCCTCTTCCTCCTTCCCAAACGTAACCATTACTTTGACCTTTCAGTAATCACTCTGCGCTGGCTATTAAGCTATTGTCTCCAGGGTTGAAGCCCCGCGGTTCTAATCCTTGCTTTGTGACGCTAAAGGCTGGGGCCCAGCAAGCCACCTTCCCCACTTCCAGCTGCCTCCCTCTTACATTCTGCCTAGAGGGGGCGCTATAGGGGAAGGAGCTTAGATCAGGATGAAAGGAAAGAAAGCTTTACCCTATTTGTGTACCTGTCAGCTTGAACACAAAAAAGCAGTTTGTTTCATAGCAGAAGCTGGTTCCAATTTGAAGTTTTCCCAACACTCAGAAACAATCTTATGGTGCCCCTTCAGAGACACCAATACCTGTCAGCCAGGCTGAAGCCCCTTTCAGAAATTCCTGACCCAGCTCCAAGTCTTGAAGTTTTAGTAATTTTGACCTCTTTCCTCTGTCCCCGCTCCCTTAGCTGCTTCCTGCAATTACTACCTCTATGAACTCATTTTGCCTTTTTAGTTCTTTAATACCTAATAATTTTATATTAAATTCCTCCTGTTGAAATTGCTTGTGTGATGGTTTCTATCTCATGAATGAACCCTGTCTCACATAATCTGCTTGTTTTTCTTTATAGTTTTATCACCTAAAGATCATCCCTAAACACTAAAATGTGGTTTTACTAATATTAAACTTCACTTAAATGAAACCATACAGTACACTTTGGTGTACAACTTCTTTCATTAAATACGTTCGTTGCATGTGTTGTATATCTATTTCTATTGCTGTGTGATTTTCCATTGTATAGATGTACGCCAATTTATCCATTCTTCTCTTGATAGACATTTGAGTTGTTTCCAGTTTCTAGCTATTATAAATAATAAATACTGCAATGAACATTCTTATACATATTTATTGATACCATCATGCACACATTTTTATTGGGCATGTATGTAGGAAACGAATTGCTAGGTCATAGGGAATATGGACAAAAGTTTTCCAAAGTAGTTGTACCAGTTCACACTCTCATCAGCAAAACATGATAGTTTCTATTAGTCCACATTTTCATTAACTCTTTGTGTTGTAAATCTTTTTAAGACTAGCCATTCTGGTGGATACACAGTGGTATCACACGAATAATAACTGTACATGTGTGATACTGCAGCAGGACACGCTACAGACAAAACCTCTCGGACACCAGGTTTGTGAAGGAAGTGGCTTTTTATTTGGCCGGGAGTCTCGGCAGACTCGTGTGTCTCAAGAACCGAGCTCTCCGACTAGAAAATCCTGGCCTCTTTTAAAGGCTCACAATCTTAGAGGGTACATGTGAGAGGCGCATGATCGATGAGGTAAAGGAGGGGTACGTGACTTAGGTGGGGGTCTAATCGTGATTAAGCAAGGACAATGCCTTTTGGGGAAGATTCCTCCATATCATGCCTGTGATCTATAGATAGGATAGTAACTAGGGTGGGGGGGTTGATCTTTAACCTCCAGGCTCTGCTAATGGCACTGCTTTTGTCTCCTCCACTGACCTTGTGCCTTCTATTTTCAACTTTCACTTCTCATTTTGAAATGCAATGTAGAAGACTAAGGGGAAGTGGTCTTAGAAGCTTAAGAGGAAGGGGTCTCCTTCCTCAGTACAATATGCAACCTTTACAACCTTTTGCAATAGTAGATAGTGGTATTGAATTATTTTAATTTGCATTCCCTGATGGCGAATGAGGTTGAGAACCTCCTCTTTTGTGAGGTTCCAGTTCAAATCTCTTCTCTGTTTTCCTACTGAGTTGTCTTTTAGTTATTGATTTGTAATCATTCTTTATACATTCAGAATATGGCCAGTTACAATTTTCATACATATTGTCTTCCATTCTGTGGCTTGCCTTTTCATTTTCTTATAATATAATGAACAGTTTAAAAATTCTAGTGTAGTCAAAATTGTCCTTTTTTTCCCTTCACAATTAGTGCTTTTTCCGTGTACCATTTAAAAGAATTTCTCTCACATAGAAAGTTCTTCTATGCTGTCTTTTTAAAGCACTATTGTTTTGCCTTTCAAATTTAGATCCTCGATCCCCTGACGTTAATTTTTTGAGTGACTGATCAATGGATTCTCATGGATTCTTTTCTGTAATCTGATATCAAATGCAAATAATGATTTTTTTTTTCCAGTTCTTCTGCCTTTAATTTTTTTCTTATCTTGTCATACTGGCCAAGAATTTCAGTATAAAAATGAATGGAAGTGGGAATAGCAGGTTTTCCTGTCACATTCCACATCTCAAAAGAAACATTTCACCATTAAGTAGGATGTTTGCACTAATATACTTTCCTAGATACTTTTTATCAAATCAGGAAAATTTTCTTTGATGCCTGGTTTCTAAGAGTTTTATGTTGTGACTTGATAATGAATTTTATCCTATGAATTTTTTATACCTATTGAGATTATAATTTGATTTTTCTCCTTTATTCAACTAATGTAGTGAACTATACTAATTTTTAAGCTTTATACTAACTTGGCATCCAGGAATAAAACCAATTTAATTAAGATACATACCTAATTATATATTTATTTCTAGAATAATTTTTGCAATATTTTTGTTAGGGTTTTTGCATTTATGTTCATGAGTAAGATTGCTTGTAATTTTCCTTCCTTATATTATCCTTGTCAGGTTTTGGTATCAAGATTATAGCTTATCTTATAAAATGAGTTGAGAAGTACTTCATCTTTTTCTATTCTCTGTAAGAGTTTGGTATACATTTGGTAGAATTTGCCTGTATATCGTCTGGGCCTAGAATTTAAGGAAGAGTTTTAATTATGAATTATGAATAGTCCTACTGAAGTTTTCTATTTCTTCTTGTGTCTGCTTTAGTAAGTTGTGTTTTACTAGAAATGTATTCATTTAACCTAATTTATTTGAAATTCATTGGTGTAAAGAGTTAATACTATGATTTTATTATATTTTAAATTCTAATTAAAATTATGTGTTTATATAGGGTATTTCTCTTTTTGTTGGTTATTTGTTTCTACTTCTACTTTCTTTTTTTTTCTTCGATAACTCCAGCCATTTATCAATATTATCAGTCTTTTCAAATGACCTATTTTTGACTTTATTGATTCAGTCTATTGTATGATCATTTTCTATATTATTAAATGCTGTTCTTATTTTTATTTTCTAATTTATTTGGGATCAATTTGTTATTTATTTTTCTATTGTTTTGAGATAAATACTTTTTCAGCCTTCTTTTCTAATATGTGTAATTTGAGGCTATATATTACTGTCTAAGAATATTTTAAACTGTATCCTAATGTTTAGATATGTCATATTTCAATTAAAATTCAATCTGAAATAGTTTCTAACCCCCATTGTGATTGATATTTGAATCTGTCAAATATTTAGAAATCTATTTCTTATTTTCAAAGTTAAAATTTTAAAATTTGTTACCCTTTTTTTCTGATGAATTGAGCCTTTTATATTAAGAAAAAACCCTCTTTATACTGCTTTTTGACTTAAAGTCTACTTGCTATTAAGATAGCTGCACCAGCTTTTTAAAAATTAGTATTTGCATGGTATATTTTTATTATTATTTTCTTTTATTCTCAACCTTTCATATTCTTAAGTTTTAGCTTTGTCTCTTGTAAGCCACATTTCTTTGTTGTTGCTTTTTAAAAATTCAGATGGACAATCTTTGTTGTAATTGAAGCATTTAATTTATATCTAATGTCTAGATTTATATCTCTAGATAAATTTATATATATTTGTTTCTGACACAGCAAGAAACTCAGAATGTGTTAACTCCGTTAATCTCTTTCTAATTTATATGCCCTACTGTCCTGTATTTTAATTCTATGCACTACATATTTTTTGCTTTGTTTTATTTTGTTTGAGACAGGGTCTTGCTGTGTCACCCAGGCTGGATGCACTGTGTATTTTAAATACTGCTAGAATGCTTCCTTTTTTAAAAACAGCTTTATTGAGCCGTAATTCACTTGTATGCCTTACAATTCATCCATTTAAAAGGTACAATTCAATGATTTTTAGTATATTAACAGGTGTGCAACTATCTCTACAGTCGATTTTAGAACATCCTGATCTCTTCAAAAAGATACCTCATACTCATTAGCTATCATCTTCTATCTCCCACCCCCAGCCCTAGTCTATGAAACCATTTATCTACTGTCTCTGTAGATTTCCCTATTCATTTCACTTTCATATGAATGGAAGCCTCATTATCTTTATGTAGTAATTAATCATTTTGAGTTAGCCACACATTTGCCATTTTCATTCCTCCTGACTTCTCTTAACTTCTCTGTGGGATGATTTCCTTCTACCTGGGAAAACACCAGTTACTATTTCCTTTAGTGTAGGTCTGCTGGTGATAACTTCCCTCAAAAATTCAGTGTGTACAAAATGTCTTTATTTTATATTCATTTTTGAAGGATGTTTTTGCTAGCTTTAGAGTTTTATTTTAGCATATGTTTTCTTTCATGATTTTAAAGACATCAATCCATTGTTTTCATTCTTCCATTATTTCTCTTGAGAAGCCTGTTGCTAGTCTAATTTTTGCTCCTTTGAAAGTAATGGGTCATTTTTCTTGGGTCGCTTTTAAGGCAAAATCTCTAATATGGGCTATTGTTAGAACAGGGCTGGCTTGCTTCTTGCTTACCTATATTTCTGTAATATAGCTATTTCAAGCTCCACCCAGAAATGAGAGGTCCTAGACTTCAATTTTTGTCTTCTCAGCCTTGAGAGACAATCAAAAGAGGGATTCTCAGTCTCTCAGGTGTCTCATTTTGGAGAAAATTCTAAACTCACATGTACAAATCTCTTCCAGCCCCCAGTCCTGTTCTAGTGATTCTTCACTACCCTTGTTAGCCCTTTGATACACTCAATGAGATTTGAAAAGTAGTTGTCCACCTTTCTTACTGTTCTCAATTGAAAGGTTGCTCTGAATTCCTCAGTTCAGTATTGCTGATTATGTCATATCACCTCATTTTTTACAATTTGTTTTTCATTTTTTTTTTTTTTTTTTTTTTTTTTTTTTTTTTTTTTTTTTTTTTTTTTTTTTTTTTTTTTTTGAGACAGAGTCTTGTTCCGTCGCCAGGCCCTAGGTTGGAATGCAATGGCGCAATCTCAGCTCACTGCAACCTCTGCCTCCTGGGTTCAAGCAATTCTCCTGCCTCAGCCTCCCGAGTAGCTGGGACTATAGGCACGCACCACCACGCCCAGCTAATTTTTGTATTTTTAGTAGATACAGGGTTTCACCATGTTGGCCAGGATGGTCTCGATCTCTTGACCTCGTGATCCACCCTCCTCGGCCTCCCAAAGTGCTGGGATTACAGGCGTGAGCCACCATGCCTGGCCCTTTTTTTCATTTTCTTAGTCATAGGGGTTTGCTCTGTCACTCAGGCCAGAGTGCAGTGCAGCTTCAAACTCCTAGACCTGAGCAATCCTCCCACTTTAACCTTCCAAGTAGCTAGGGCTGGCTACAGGCATGTGCCACTACACTTGGCTTATCATCTCATTGTACTTTCTTTGTAGCTTTTACTGACATTTGAAATATCTTGTTTATTCATTTGTCTGTTTTCTTAATAGTCCTAGTAGGCTGTAAACCCCACAAGATCAGAGACCTTGCCTTGCTATCTGTTGAGACCCCAGCCTATAGCCATGAACAGGCACAAATTAGTCCTCTCTCTTCAATGTCTTGTACTACATTCTTCTTGCCATCTTTCTTTCTTCCCTTCGCTTGTCTTCTTCTAGTCCTTCTAGTCCCATGCCCGAGAGGACCTTTACATATGCTGTTACATCTACTTGGAAAGTCTTTTCCTTCCTACTTCACTTAGTTAACTCCTCAGCTCTGTATAACTTCTCAGGAAATCCGTCTCTACCTGCCTTTCCTTGGTCAGTTGCCACCATTATATGGTTCCATAATACTATACACATATCATTTATTGCACTTTCTACAGTTTAGATATTATACACATTTGCAAAATAATTTTATTGTAAGCTCCATGAAGGAAATTTGTCTATTTTTCTCACTACAATGTTTCCAGCACTTAGAACAGTGCCTAGTTCTCAATGAACATTTCCCATATAAATGAATGTGTCAGTCCTTACACATTTATTCTTGTGTTTTCCTTATTTTTTCCTTATTTTATGGGTGAGAACATGGGAGAATTAGGGAGTTTTAAGTTAGGTGTCAGCTATACAGAGACATGTAAGTATCCTTTCTCTGTGTTTTGTGGGACATAAAGCAAGATTTTTCGGTTTCTTTAAGGTCCAGTTTTTTCACCTGTGAAACAAGAGTGACAATCCAATCCATTCTCGTTGGATTATCTGTAGAATCAAGTGATTTTTTGTGCATAAGAGCCTAGCACATTGCACATGGTAAGTGGTCGTAAAACCATGACAGTTAATTTGTCATTGCTGTTATTATCGTTGCAAATACTTCCTGTTCCCATTGGAGACCTTCTTTCTGCAGTCTGGCTATTGGGAGAAAAGAACAAAGGTCACTTGGATCCAGAGGCTTTATAGTGGTGAATTTTCACAGCGGTGGGAGCAATGATCGGCCAGATACATAATCAGAGACAGGTGAGGAATTGAGGACCAGGAAGAGAGAGGAACCAAAGAGCAGAATGCCAGTGACAAAAGAGACCCAGACAGCTCTGTCCTGTCTAAGAAGGTCCTCCCATCCTTTCCCCAGGGACCTCCAGTGTGCTTTCAGCAGATGAGGTAGCCAGCTAGTTGTCAAGACCTGATTACATTCAATTTACTTGAATTTTTATCAGAGTGCCAGTCAGCAGTGTTCTAGATAAGCTGTCCCAAATCCAACATAGGCCAGTGAGGTCCTGCCTTAAGCTCTTGTCTTACACTCTATCAGTGACTCCCAGGGGACCTTGGAAAGTCTGATAATATCACAGAGCTGTTCCTGAGCCTACAGAGTCCTGGCACTGTCAAAGCGCAGTGAAAACTAGCCAAAGAAGCCTGAGATCGGCCGTAGCTTTAGCAGAAAAAGTAGATATGCTCTTTATTCTCGGCTTTTTATTCTGGAGGGTTTCTGTGGCTGTTCAGAGGACAAAAGCAGCAGTGAATGCCTAGGCAGAGCTGCACCTTAATGGCAGTTTGCTCTGGGCAGTTGTCCTGAGCAGGCCTGAAAGCCAAGATTGTGTAGCCGAGAGTCCAAGTGCAGTTTGTAACTGGGCCTGGCCCAGAGGGCCAATGGCATCCTCTGCATCTTTGGAATGATTATGAGCCCATACTACAAGGATTGCTTCCTTTTCTGGAGTACTGTGCTGCATTTATCAGGTAAAGGAAATGGTTTATCAATAACAGTAACAATTCACACTCAGCAAACTGTTATTTAACCACATGTTGATTTCATTAAGGCAGGATCACAACAATCATCATAATAACAGTGTGTGCTTTCCACTTGCCCTCCTAATCGTGAAAGGTTTTGGGGCCCAGCCCTCACTTAGTGGGCTGATACTGAATTTTGAGATACAAGCTTGTGACCAGGAGGAAGAAAGGAAAAAGGGTTGGGGAAATGTTGGATTCAAAGAACTTACTGTTGTTACTCTGATCAATTGACTCATTTATTTGCCAAATATCTTTGAGCACCTACCATGTGCCATGTACAGTAGGCCTTGTCCCTCTGTGTCCACAGGTTTTGCATCCACAGATTCAACCAGCCGCTCATCAAAAATATTTTAAAAATAATAATACAACAATAAAAAAGAATTCAAATATCAACATACAGTATAACTATTTACATAGCATGTACATTGTATTAGATATTATGTGTAATGTAGAGATGATTTAAAGTATATGGGAGGATATGCATAGGTTATAAGTAAATACTGTGCTTTCTTCCTCCCTCCCTCCCTCTCTCCCTCCTTCTTTCCCTCCGTCCCTTTCTTTCTTCCTTCTTTTCTTCCTCCCTTCCTTCCTCCCTTCCTTCCTCTCTCTCCCTCCTTCCTCTCTCTCCCTCCTTCCTTCCCTACCTCCCTTTCTTTCTTCCTTCCTTCCTCCTTTCCTTCCTCTCCCTCCCTCCCTCTCTCCCTTCCTTCCTTCCTTTCTTCTCTTCCTTCCTTTCCTCCTTCCTTACTTCCTTCCCTTCCTCCCTCCCTCCCTTCTTTCCTACCTTCCTGCCTTCCTTCCTCTGTAGTCCCAGAGACTCTGGAGGCTGAGGTGGCAAGATGGCTTGAACCCAGGAGGCAGAGGTGGCAGTGACAGAGATTGTGCCACCGCACTCCAGGCTAGGTCATACAGCCAGACCTGTCTCAAAAACAAACAGAAAACTGTTAGTGCAAAAAAGATGTAGTGATTATCTAGTCTACTGGTTCTCAGTCTGGACACAACTCAGAACCACCTGAAGAGCATATAAACCACTCATGTCCAGGCCCACCCTGGAGACTATGAAGAATTGGTCTCAGGCAGGCCTGGACATTGGCACGTCTAAAAGCTCTCCAGATGATTTTAATGTGTGGTCAAGGTGGTAGACGACTGCTCTGGTCTAAATTATTTCATTTTATATGTAAGGAATCTGAAGCTCAGAAAGGAAATAGGCTGGGTGCGGTGGCTCACACCTGTAATCCTAGCACTTTGGGAGGCCAAGGCGGGCAGATCACTTGAGGTCAGGAGTTCAAAACCAGCCTGGCGAACATGGTGAAACCCTGTCTCTACTAAAAAATACAAAGTCAGCCAGACATGGTGGTGAGCACCTATAATCCCGCTACTCTGGAGGCTGAGGTGGGAGATTTGTTTAAACCCAGGAGGCAGAGGTTGTCGTGAAACAGATGGCGCCATTGCACTCCAGCCTGGATGACAGCGTGAGACTCCTCTCAAAAAAAAAAAAAAAGAAAAAAAATATGCGGCTCCTATTTGGTGAAACCAGGGTGTTGTGTAGGGAGGTCACTAAGGCGGGAGGTATAGGAGATCTGTTCCTGCTACTAGGAGGTTTCTGTCCCTTTCTCTCTTTAGGACTCAATGTCTCTATCTGTAAAAGGATATGAGACAGACAATCTCAGAGCCCCTTCTAATACTAACAATTCTCTGATTCTATTTGGTTAAGTACCAGCTCCATACTAGCAGCCAACCTGAAACTGGCACCCAGCTGTCTCCATTCTGGGCTGTGTCATTAGAAACCAGTGATATTGGGGACCATGGCCAAGGCCCTTCTTTGAGTGAGGCTGCCTGATAGACTGGATGTTCCTGAACATGCCCTTTTACTAAAGATAATTTTGTCTACTGAAGCATGTAAGAAGTTCACTCAGCAGGAAGCTGCTCTGGCTGGGTTTAATCTTCGATGTGCTTATTAGGATTAGGGTTTTAATTAAAACTGACATTTCAAAGACTACCTATGAGGAGGCCCAGCTTTAATGAAAAGCAATTTGTAATAGCATAGGTAACCTTCGCACGTGACTAGGCAAGTGGCTGTGGAATTCAATTTCCTTCTCTGGCTACATTCACTCATTACCTGCTGGTGTTAGTGGATCCATCTGTGCTGAATCATCCGCAAGGTAGGGGACATTGCAGTGGGGGCAGAGGCAGTTATTCTGGCTCTCTAAGGACCTGAACTACCTTATAGCTAAATGTGTTGAGCTTTGTCACAGGTAGAAAAACTGCTCTATTACCTACTTAAAAAAAAACAAAAACTTGCTAAGTACTTACTCTGAGTTATAACTCTCAGTCTTTCTCCTTGTGGGATTCACACAACTGGGGTGGGGCAGTGGTATGAAGCAGAGGCAAGAAAATCAATGTCCAGCAAGGCCCTATCTCAGTGCCTGGCACATAGGAAACTCTTGTGATATTTATTGTGTCCAGATGCTGTGGGAGCCCAGAGGAAATAGCTTGAAGTCACATAGGGATGGAAGAGGTGGATAAACTGTGCCTCCTAAAAGTATGGTCATTAATTAATTCTCCAGATACTTAACTGAGCACTGATTATATGCCAGGTGATGGGGATGGAGGGGTGAATAAGGCATTGACAATGACCTCATCTTTACAGAGACTACCTTCTCATGGCAAAAATAGTAATGGTAATGGTAATCATAGTAACAATGGCTTCTATTTTAAAAGTACTTCCTCACTAACAACCTTATCATATAGGTATTTTTAATATTTTCCCCTTTTACAGATGAACTGGAAGCTCAGAGAAGGGTTGAGTACCTTGCCCAAAGCTGCCCAGCTAGGAAATGGCAGAGCTGGGGATACATGCCTGGACTGGGTAGGTGACTTAGAGCCTGAACCCTGAATAGTACGATATAGGATTGCAGTCACTCATAAATGGTGGAGGGGTTAACCCATTGTGAGAACATATATGTGTAAGTGTGAACATGGGTGTGTGCATGTGTGTCTGAGAGATGGCAAGAGAGGGAGAGAAAGTACACTGCCCAGCTGCAGTGCTGTTCCCAACCAAGTCCTCCACACAGCCCCAGAAGATGTCCTCTCCTTACTCCACACTGCACTTAGTGATGTGAAGGGACCAGTCTTTTAAGACATCTGAAGGGTTAGCCAGGTGTGGTGGCATGCACCTGTAATCCCAGCTACTCGGGAAGCTGCGACACGAGAATCACTTGAACCTGGGAGGTGGAGGTTGCAGAAAGCTGAGATCACACCACAGCACTCCAGCCTGGGTGACACAGTGAAACCGTCTCAATTTTTTGCCATCCCTCAAATAACGGAAGGCAGCATCTTTCCTTTCAAATATCTTTTTGAAGGGAAAGACATTTGAAGGGAAAAAAGGCATTTGAAGGGAAAAAAGACATTTGAAGGGAAAGATGCTGCCTTCCCCTATTTGAGGGATGGCAAAAAAATTAGTGGCAGCTTATTGAGGTAAAATCTAAAAACAGAGAGGGATTCAGCTCATCAAGAAGCCCAATTGGGCCGGGCGCGTTGGCTCACGCCTATAATCCCAGCACTTTGAGAGGCCAAGGTGGGCATATCGCTTGAATCTAGGAGTTTGAGACCAGCCTGGGGGACATGGAGAGACCCTATCTTTACAAAAAATAGCCAGGTTTGGAGACATGCACCTGTTAACCTAGCTATTTGGGAGGCTGAGGTGGGAGAATTGTTCGAACCCAGGATGCTGAGGCAGTGTGAACCATGATTGTGCCACTGCACTCCAGCCTAAGTTAGATTCTGTTTCAAAAAAAAAAAAAAAATCCCAAAAAGCCTGGGACTGGTGTCCTTCCTCAGCCCTCAGTCACCTTGCCTGGAATGAGGCAGAGTCAGGTTGGGGTGTGTCCTAGGGGAGGCCATGGTGCATGGACCAGAATCACATTCATGAGTGACAAGGTCAGCTCTGGAACCAAAGTCCTGCTCTTCACAACTCCAGATTCAGACTCTGTCCCATTATTCTAGGCAGGCATGAGAGGTGACCACTCATCAGAAACATTAGAGAGCACTCCAGCATGGCATGTGAGCTGAGCCACATATAAAATGTTTTTTTCCCTAAAATGAATGAGTTAATTATTTTACTGAACATAAAACAAGAGAGACAAGACTTTACCACACAGCCATGCTTATTCTGTTCCTTATTTTACAGATAGGGAAACTGAGGCCCCAAGAGGATAAGAAATGTCCCAGAGTCACAGAGGTAGTAAGTGGTAGAGCTGAGATTGGAGCCCCAGTCTGCCTTCCCCATCTCAGCGTTTGGCCTCTCCTTGCAGTCCCCAGAATTTACTCAGAGTAGTTTGGTTTGGTTCTTTGTTCCCAAAGCTAGTCTCCCTCAAAGTGTTTGCCCATATTCCCAGGACCCAGCCAAACATTACCTCGTTGCCACCACTCAGTCTGAGGGCAAACTTTCCAGATCTTTTCCTCCTGCCTGTATATCTTTTCCATTTCACTCAGGCTGTTGTGAAAAACCACCCTTAGCACCACCCCACAGCACTTGTTTCTTCTATTGAAATACTCCTCCCTTTCCTTTTCCAACTTCAGAATGTCTAGTCATCCTCTGAGACCCAGTTCAACTTCCCCCTCCTCTGGAAAGCCTCCCCTGATTGTCTGAAGCAGAGACTGTCCGTGGTGCTACCGCAACACCCACCCCTATTGGAGCATTTCTCATGGGTGTTAGCATATTCATGTGCGTGTCTGTCTCGCCCATTTGCCTGTGGGTTCTTTGAGGAGGAGGACCACCCATACAGCCCTAATTGCTATTGTGTCCATAGTTCCTGGCATACACTGTGTGCTCAGTAAATGCTCATGGAATGAATGCGTGAGGAGAGCACAGCCTCTCTGTCTTCTGGTCTACAGCCCAGCTACAGACCTCCCGTAGTCCAGCTCTGTTCTCCCTCTTTATCCTGGCTGCTGACTGTGGGCTTAGGCCTTAGATGCTTCATTAACTAATAATAATGAGTCACTGTACCAGCCTTGGGAGCATTGTAAATGATACAGTGTCAGGAGAAGGCAGTGGGATGTGGAATTTCAATAAGGCTGGAGTGGTTCTTGAAACAGAGAAAATGTCACGTGCAATCTTTTTCTCTGGGATAGCTCCCATACACCAGGCTTCAAACACAAGCTTAGAGCTCTTCCATTATTCCATTCCAGTTCTAATTCTAGGCTGATGGTAGGGATTGCAAATTAGCACCACATGCCAGGTGTGGTAGGCTGAATAACAGTCTCTGAAAAGGTGTCTATGTCCTAATCCCTGGAAGCTGTGAATGTCACCATATGTGGCAAAAGGAACTTTGTAGAGGGATTAAGCTAAGGATCTTGAGATGCGGAGGTTATCCTGGATTATCTGAATGGGTCGTAAGTGTTCATCATAAGGTCCTTATAAGAGGCAGAGGGAGATTAGACGACAGAAGAGGAGAAGATGGTGTGATGATGGGAGCAGAGACTGGAGTGGTGTGCTTTGAAGAGGGAGGACGGAGCCGTAAGCCAAGAAATACAGTAGGCCACCAGAAGCTGAAAAAGGCAAGAAAAGAGATTCTCTCCTTAGGGGCTCCAGAAGGAATCAGCCCTGCCAACATCTTGAATTTAGCCAAATGAAACTGATTTGAGACTTCTGACCTCCGGAAGAGTTAAAAGAGTAAGTTTGTGTTTTAAACCTCAAGTGTGTGGTAATTCGTTACAGCAGCGATGGGAAACGAGCACATCAGGCAGGCTACTACTCCCTCTCTTGGAGAACCTGATAGAAAGCTGTGTTTGCTTGTGACTGTAGCCTCAGAATTATTCCTAATATAATGGATCTGGTGGTCACTAACAACTGATCAGAGCTCGAAAGGGCAGATGGAACCCATTTGCTATCCCTGAACAGGTCCAAATGTTGCCTTCAATGGACAGGAAGATGGAAATCTAGGAGGTGAAGCCCAGAGCCCATCAGTGGCAGGACTGTCTTTTGCAGGCAAGAGGATTTTCCCTATGGCAGCCCCTCAAAAGCCCAGGTTGGTAGCAGAAGTATCAAAGGTGACACAGCATTCTGGCTTGGATTCGGCTCCCTTCCAGGAATCATTTCTTTTTCCCTGAAGCCAGGGCTGCTTAAAGAAATGATTCTTCTGGAGCTTTTGTCTGGCTCCACTTACTATCACCTCCTGGAAGGCCAGGCTCCACTGCACAAACTGGATGAGATCTCTAGAGTCTCATGACAGGCTTTGCCAAGAACTGGCCTATCAGGGTAGATTTAGTCACCAAAGCTCTGGAGATAGAGATTCCAGCCACCCCGCTAATGAGCTACCTGGGGAATCTTCCTGCTTTGCTCCAGTCTCTCCCTCAGGAAATCTGAGCTTGTGAAGTGAGTCTTTAGGAAAGCTGAGAGAGCTGTTATCTGAGAGGTAGAGATTCTGGGACATTCGCCTCCCCAGCAGGTGGTAAGGTTACAACCTCACATAAAACAATCACTTCTTTACTCAGATTTATTAGGCAAGTGTTCTCTAGGGGCTCAGCCTCTGGCTGGGCAGGTCATCTTCTGCTCAAAGACCCTCAAAGGCTCCCCTCTGCCTTCCAGCAGTTTGCTCATGGGGACGTTCCCAGCTCTGTTTCATTGGGCTGCACCCTTCCTTTCCAGCCTTATTTTCCACTCTTTGTCCTCTAGTACTACTGCTACTGTCAAATTCACAGTTCTCTAAGGGGGAAATGGCTTGCCCATTAGTAGCAGGGCCGAGGTCAGACTGAGAAGGCCCAAGACCTGGCCATGCTTATTATTCTTCTTCCAACACACAACCAAGCAGGAGACAGGACACTAATCACATACAACATTCTCAAATTCAAGCTGTAGTCTTGATTTTTATGATTATAAAATCCCATCACAACAAGTCATATTATTTGGCTTTGTCGGTACTATAGGCTAAATATAGAGAAAAGGTTTTGCATGTTGAGTTGAGAAATCTGGGTTTTGTTCCTGTCCCTGCCCTAAGAAGACTGTGTGACCTTGGGTAGTCTCTCCATCCACCCCAATCCACTTCAGTTCTGTGAAATCAACAGGCTGGACGACACGGTCTTTAAGTCCCCTTCAGGAGACATTTCTATGTTTCCCCAACAGCCTGGACATGAACTCTACAAACTAGTAAGGAAGAATTCTCTTGGGGTGGGTGGTAACTGGGCAGGCCTGGTGAGGAATGGCCAAATCCAGGAGTTTGGCTCAGCAGGTAGGAGGGATTGTTAGCAGGCTTGCAGACAGGACTGGAAAGAGGAAGTGGAACTGTAAGTCTTGGCCGAGTGTGAAGTCAGTTAACAGTGAACTCAGGCCATTTGTTCCCAAAATGTTCATGAGCCCCACTCTGTGCCACTGAACTCGGTGTCGGGGATACAGCAGTGGGTGAGATGGAAAGGGTTCTTGATCTCAAAAGGCACTTTGGGTCAAGTGGGAGAAGGCGGGTATTTAAACAGACAGTCACCATACAGAGTGGTGAGGCTGGGAGAGGAGATGCACAGTCACAGGAACAATAGGAGGGACCCTGTTGTGTTGCAGGAGGGGCCAGAGAAGGTCATCTGGAGGACTCTACCCTTAACCAGAGATATTTAGTCATTTGTAAATAAGTAAGACAGAAAGGGTGTTCCAGGTAAAGGTTCAGTCTAGGCAGAAAATTACCTCCAAATCTTGGAGCTCAGAGACTAGCTAGAGTGATGGATAGAGGAAGAGGCTGCAACTGAGGGCTGGGCCTGGAACATAGGTAGCTTCTTTTTGGCTAGAGGCAGAGATGGAGCTAGAATAATGGGCAGCCATCTGCCTGGCCCTTTTGGCTTACCAGTATGGATGTAAATACAGGCTGGACTCTGCAGCCCAAGCAGAGGGCAGAGGTTTGAGACCCTCAAGGCACAAGACTAAAGCTATAGGAGTTGAAGAGCTGCAGGTTGAGTGAGGCGACAAGGCAAACAATAGAGGAAAGAGAGAAGCAGCTGGGCGCCATTGAGGGAAGGGAATGAACTCTCACTGGAAACTTCATCTGAAGCTTGGGGCTTAGCCTCAGCTTTTTTCATCTGTAAAATGGGGCTAGCCCACAGAACTATGGTAAGGATCAAATAAGATAATATATATTCAATGGTTAGTATGGAGCCTGACACACAGTGGGTTAATGGGTCATAGCTACCTTTATTACTATTATATGTACATTCATTCAACAAATATTTATTGGGTGCCCTCTATGTGCCAGGCACTGTTCTAGATGTTGGGATACATCAGTGAACAAACCAGACAAAAATCCTTGTTCTTGTGGAGTTTGCATTCTAGTGCACCCTCATTTCATACTCATAACCCTATGAAGAGGGTCTTTTTACCTAACTTATAGATGAAGACTGGACATGGACAGGCTAAGGAACTGGTCCAAGGTGATAAGGCTGGCAAGCAGCAGAGGGAGGATTGGAACCCAAGTCCATTGTGGCAGCACACCCAAGTCTCCTTCCATCACCCAACCCTACCTCTATCTAAAAGACAACATAGAAATAGCTATTGCTTGTTCAGTATCAATTACATATTTTCAACCTGATTTTCTGAGATGGTTCAGAATTTAAACCCTCTGTCTCCTCATTCCCATAAGATACAGGTATGCATCAGGTCAGGGTTGGGAGTGGGAAGATGTGATTGCTTTACTCATTGAACCTACAGAAGAGGCCAATGTGAGCTGGAGTAGTGAGGAAGGTTTCCTGGAGGAGGCTAGATTTTCAGGAACAGAGAAGGGAAAGGGCCGGTGAGGAACTAGGCATGAGTTAAATACGAATCCAGACTGTGGGAAGGTACAGTGTGTGGCGCTCTGTGTAGGAATGACACACATATTTGCATGAATTGATTGCTTCAACAAATATTTACTGAACACCTAATATGTCAGGTACTGTACTAGGCATTGAGGAATCACAGTGTAGGTATATTGGGATTCCTGCCCTCATGAAGCTTAAAGTGTGTGGGGAGGAAGGGAAGGGAGGGAGAGTAAGGTGAAGAATAGGAATGAGAGCCATTGGGGGCTCTAATGAGTGCAGATAAGGGCATTTATCCCAACAGAGACCCATTTCCTTGCATTTTGCTGCCCCTCCCCCCAGGTTTGCCTCTTGGTTCTGTTCCTCCTACTTATGCCTCTGCCAGCCAGCGGGGAAGCACAGACTTCTGGAAGCTGCTGATGGGCTCAGGGAGCCCTGCATGCCAAAGTGGAGGTTTCATTGAGTGAGGGGCCTCAGCTTATCCTTTGGGTGATGTTCCCTTTCGGTGTGGGTCTTTTATCTGCTGGCTCAGTGCAGACAATTGATGCTAATCCAATCTTCTGAGACCAAATGAAACAGCCTACCTTTAAAGGGCTGGAGCTCTCTTTTCTGATTACCAAGCGACCTACATAATCACTCTCACACTAGTCTGCCTGGGAGGGTACTGATGTTGACAAAGCCCAACCAAGCACTCTCTCTGCTGGGAACTGGCTACAATTTCTCCTGAGCTTGCCAAGCAGTGAGGAGACTGGGGCAGTGGGAACCTGGCCAAGGATTCCAGAGGCTGGTTCTCACCCCAGATCTGCAATGAACTTCCCTATGTGACTTTGGGAATGTCTATTCCCACTATTACCATACCACCATCCTTCAAGCCTCAGTTCCCCCCATGCTTTTTCTCTTTTAGAGACAGAGGTTCACTCTGTCATCCAGGCTGGGGTGCAGTGGCGCTCATTGTAACTGAATTCCTGGGCTTAAGCAATCCTCCTGCCTCAGCCTCTCAGGTAGCTAGGTCTACAGGCCTGCTTCGCCATGCCTGGCTAACTAAATAATAATAATAATAATAATAAATTGTAGAGATATTGTCTTGCTATGTTGCCTAGGTGGGTCTCAAACTGCCGGCCTAAAGCAATCTTCCTGCTTTGGACTCCCAAAGCACTGGGATTACAGGCATGAGCCACTGTGCCTGGCCAGTTTCCCCATTTGCAATATAAGGAGGTTGAACCAGACCATCTCAAAGGTCGTTTCCTGCTCCAAGATTCTGGGTCATTCAGTGACACAGCTCATACTTAGTACCGCAGCCTAAAAGTCTCCAGGACAGCTCCAGAACCCATATGATGGGTATGAAAACTTATCATGATGGTTAATAGCATAGGGATGTGTGTGTATGTGTGTGTGTTTGAACATTCCCAAGACATATTAAATTAAAAAGTCAAGTTACAGGATGGTTTCTGTGGTATGATATCACATACATATATTACATGCATACTTTCACATACGCACATGCAGAGAATATTCACATATCTCTGGAAGGAGATATAAGAGCCTGGTAACCTTGGAGGAAGGGAACTGCGTGTCCAGGAAGGAGATTTAAATTCCACTGTACCTTTTGGTACTTTGTGATTTTTTAAACCATGTGTGCTGCTTTAAAAATTAATAAATGATCTTAAAAATAGAGCACAGACTTTGCCATCAATTCATTTATTCACTTAAATATTTATTGAGCATCAACTATGTAGCAGGCACTGATATAAGAAATGGTAAATAAGATAATCTCGGCCCTTAGGAAGCTTACATTCTACATAATAACAACCAAATGAATAAATGAATAAATATGTAGTATAATATCGAATAGGGATAAGAGGTATGAAATACACAGGGCAGACTTCAGTGTGAAGCCTGGCTCTGCCACTTACAAATTGTTTGACCTTGAATAGGTTTCTTTACCTTTTTGATCCTTAATTTTTTTCCTCTCTCAAATGGGATTAATAATAAGTCTACCAAATGGGGTAATTATAAGAATTAAATGAAATGAGTAACAGTACTTGGGACATAATATGTGCTTAGTAACGTTGGTTATTGTTGTGGTTAAGATTACTGGGGAGAAGTGTGGAGGAGAATGGACATGGCCATGAGCTTTGCAGGGACTGGAAGGAGGTGGGGATGGACAGATACCTAGGAAACAGAGCAAGGGGGGTGGATCTAGGAAGAGGCGACCAAACTGGGCTGGTTGAAGGGAGGGGTGGTGATACATAAGAAGAGGAGGGGTGTAAGGGACCCAGCCTGGGAAAGAGAAGTGTGTTTGGAGCCTTAATAAGCACACAGCCTCATGCAGCTCCCCCAGCATGCCTGGTCTAGTCAGAAAACATGGGGCGCAGGTTAGTGAGGTGGGAAGCCCATTTATCCCATCTTTGGAGCCCGGGGACAGAGTCATCTAAGTATCTTGGCAGGTCTGGGTGCCTGATTAAAACACCCAGGTGTTAAATAAAACAATTATTGTAATAATTGTTAATATCCTTTGAATAAAGTCTGCCTGTCTTTAATAATTTATTATATTCTAAATACACACACACACACACACACACGCGCACACACACACACACACACACACACATTTTGAGATGGAGTCTTGCTGTGTCGCCCAGGCTGGAGTGCAGTGGCACAATCTCGGCTCACTGCAACCTCCACCTCCCAGGTTCCAGCAATTCTCCTGCCTCAGCCCCCCAAGTAGCTGGGACTACAGGAGCACCTCACCACACCCAGCTCATTTTTTGTACTTTTAGTAGAGACGAGGTTTCACTGTGTTAGCCAAGATGGTCTCGATCTCCTGATCCCTGCCTGCGTCAGCCTCCCAAAGTGCTGGGATTGCAGGTATGCATTACTGCGCCTGGCCCTACTAATTATACATTATTATATTATGATATAATGACTTTTAAAGACAGGCAGACTTTATTTAAAGGCTACTACAATGGGGTTTCACAGTAGAAGAGATAGAGCAGGCTCAACTCCCAATACAACAAGGAGTGGGGCGGGGTCTGTGAATGAAAACTTATTAAGAGCAAACATCAGGGCTAAGGGGGATTCTGGCTAAACCAACCTAACAGGATTCTCACTGAAGGCAGCCCAGAGTTACCAGACATCACCTGAGGTGGTGGAGGGTGAGGAAGCTGATCAGGTATCAATCAAATACTGAGGGTGGGAGATTCTGGTTTAACTGGCTTAGCAGAATTCTTGCTAAAACTGGACAATGTAGAGACAGACAGAAGTCAGGGGCTAGTCGAGAAGAAGGTCCAGAGGAACCTGAGTATAGTTTGGTCAAGGAAGAATCTTTGTCACAAGTATCTTCATGTTATGCTTCATGTTATGCTTCGAATCTTTACCCCATCCTCTATGGTAATGCCAGACTCCTCACTATTAGAGTCACTCCCTGTGTGCAGGGCGGGTGACAATGCCTGGGTGACACCATGTCAGAAGGTCTTCGCTAAGAATCTAGGTGCAACCTAGGAACAGAAAGGGTGGGTTTTCCCCAGGTGTTCTCAAGCCTGGCTGGGCTTCAGACTCTCTGAAGGAGCTGGTTATAGCAGAGACTCCTGGCTTCAGTTATTGAGTGCTGGCTCAGTAATATGGGTTGGGGACTCACTAACGTCTCCTTGGAGGCCATACTGCTATGCCCAAGTGAATGATACGTGCTTTTCAGGCATATGGGCTTGGGAGTATTTCCTTCTCACTCAGCCGGATTTTGCTATGGGCCAGGGTCAAACTACGAGATCTATCTGTGATAGATAGAAACAACATGGTCACTTATTCAGTGATTTAAAACTTGTTGGGTATATGTGCATTTATGTGTGTGCATGCGTGTTTATGCATGTGCATGCGTGTTTATGCATTTGTATGCATATGCCTATGTATATTTGTGTGTGTGTGATATGGAGTAACATTAAGGGCACAGGAAAGGAGCACAGGCTTGGTGGAGAGAAACAGCCAGAGAAGTGAAGTGTTTGCATCTCAAGAGAAAATGAAATTCAAAGAGAAAATTATTGCCCTGGGGGACTCGGTGAATTTCACCTGCATTCAGTGAATCTCGGTGAATTTCATTCAGGGAAGCTTTTTATGTAAATCCGCACAAACAAATTCTGGGCTCTGCCTGGAGTCCTGGGTGAGTTGACTTCATTTCAGGAGCTGTGGGGGGAGATGAACCTAGCAGGAGGCCTCTCCTGAAAGCTGAAGATGAACAGCTGGCCATGGCCCACAGGGCTCATTTGACGCTTCCTGGTGATAGCTTCTTAACTGCAATTTATATATGCATATATATGTATATTTTTTTATTATATATATATATTTTATATTATATATATATATTTTATATTATGTATATATGGCTTTCTGACACAAGCTCAAAATGTCAAATTTTTTTCAAATTATTTTTGAGCAGCAAGATCCCCTTTTGCCCAAAGGAAGCTTTAAATGGAGCCCTGACATAGAAAAGAGAAAAGCAAGCTGCTCCAGTCCAAGGATGAAAATGGGGACAGGGTCACTGTGGCCCATTCACTCAGATGATGCCTAACTCCCTCACTCATACAACAGAGGGGGCAGCACAGATTTAAAAACCTTGAGCTCCTTTGTCTTCCCCACTTTATAATGGGCAACCTTCCTCAGCTCCTGCTGCAGTCCCTACACAGTAGTCCTTTGTACCCATCTGGGGCCATCTGGGGATCAGTCCTGCCCTAGGCTGAAGGATTAGTTCTTCCTGGGAAAAGGAACATTAGAGGTCATGGCCAGCAGCGATGACTTGCTGATTCTTGGTCCTATGCCTTTGCCCCACTGCCAAGGGCATAAACTTTGAAGTCAGAGTTTTGAGTCCCTGCTCTGTCACTTAAAGCTGTGTGATCTTGGGCAAGTCACTTAACCTCTCTGAACCTCTGTTTCATCTTCCATAAAATGAACATTGTTCTCACATCTCAGGTTTGTGTAAGGAGTAAAGGGGTTACTAAATGGCAGGAGTAGCGAAGGCATATGCCTCAGTGGCCCAGGAAAGTTATAGAGATGAGTGATCGCTAACTGGTGGCAAGCAACGGAGCAGGAAGAGGAAGCCACCCCTGAGTTCTAGCCGATTGTTCCTGGAGGGAAGGCAGGTTCAGCAAATGCCATTTCCCCAAATTTCCAAAAAAGAAACTACCACCAAATTCAAAGTTGTATATAAAACTAAGTTTTAGACCTTGACAACTAATTTCTAGTTTGTAAGCCAAACAAAATACACTTGGAGGGCCAGGGGCTTGTAATCACAGATGCCAAGTGACAATCGCTGGCACTTAGGAGTGCACAAGCATGCTTTCTCTACCTTCTCCCCTTGTCACTCTCTCTTGTCTGCCTGGTGAGCTCTGAGTTTTCTTCTGGGAGGAGGAAGAGACATCTGCAATCCCGCCCAGCTAAGCCTGGGTCTCCAGCGGCAGCTGCCCTGACCTCCTCCATGCTCCGGTGTGTTTCCTTTTGGATACTTCCTTCTGCTCATGGATGTCTGTGATAACTCTCTACAGGTGGGGCGAAGGCAGTTCAGCAGCTTCAGGGTGTGTGGGGGCAGGTAAGGAAAGGAACTTCAAAAGTGACATGTCTACCTACTGCCTCTTAAATTCAAAGCCAGTCTCTGAAGGAGTGAAAGGTCTTTGCTGTGGGCGCCTGAACTGTGTTGTAGCAGGATTAATCATCCTCTCAGAGAGGAACTCTCTGGGGCTTCAGCGGTGTCTTTGGAAGTTGTGTCTGGAGTTGGTCCAGCTGCCTTTCACTTTCCTGTGCTGGTGGGTCTGTGTGTGTGTGCGTGTGCGCGCAAGGCCACTGTAGGGACACAAGGAGATTGGTGTTTGTTTTTTTTCTTTCCTTCCTCCTTCTCTTCCTCTTTTTTTCCCCCTAACAAAAGTCACTAGGCAGAAATGATACATACTCACTGAAAAAAAAATTCACTCAGAAAGTTTAAACAAAGTAAGAAAAAAACAAGAACAAAATGAAACAGAAAACATCTATTCCCAGAAAAATTACTGACAACTCAGTTGGTATCTTCCCAGATGTCTCTTTATATATAGATAAACTGATACAGAAATGAGTATTTAATTTTACATAGCTGGGATCATAAAATATCTGTGCAGTTGTGCAATATGCTGTTTTTGCTCAAACTGCATGTTGGCAGTGTATTCAGATCTGCACCATGGCTGTGGTTGCAGAATCTTTCAGAGATGTGCCATAGATTTATTTATCAGATCCCCTGTTGTGAAGATGCACACACTTGCTCTGTCTGTCCCCAGAGCTTCTCTAGACTTAGAACCTCCCATTCATGGGCATTGGGACAGCTTCCTAACTGGCCCTCTGGCCTCCAGGCCTCCCTGAAAATCCATGTTCCACACTGCAGCCAGAGCTGGCCGTCAACCATGCCCATCAGGTCATGCCACTCCTCAACCTAAAACCCCGGAATCTCCTCACATTGCTCTTAAAACCCAAACCCTTAACCATAGCCTAACATGACTAACAGTTTCAGGTTCTGGGCCTCCCTACCTGGCTTCCTCAGACCTCTTCTCCTGCCAGTCCAAGATCACTCGTTCCTGCCTCCGAACATCTGTGCTCACAGCTCTGCTGGCAGCCTTTCCCCCAGACCTTTGCTGACTGGCTTTTTCACCTCTCAGGTCTCAGCTCTCAGGGTTCTTTCCTCATTCAGTCAATGCCGATCCTCTTCTCCTTGACAATCATTGTGCCATTACTCCGTTTCAAAATTTTCTTTAAAACACTCACTTCTATGTGAAATTATCTTATTGATTTGCTTCCATGTTTATTGGAAACAAAAAGTTTGTTGAACTTCGATTACTATTGATAACTTATTTTTCCTGGTTGTAGCCTCCTTTTTTGTTAGATCACATATTTAATAACTTTTAATTGTATGATACATAGTGTGGATGATATGTTCAGATTCTGGAATTTCGTGTCTTTAAAGAGTTTTGATTTTTTGGGGGTGGGGTGGGGAACAGCCAGTTAATTCACTAGCATATCAGAAGTTTCATCCTTTAAAGTCTTGTGTGTTTATTTTTTTTAAGCATTGTGAAGATGTGTCTAAATTAGTCTTTCCTCTGGAACTAGAATAGCCCTATACTCTAAGCTGTGGCTTTTCTAGAATCTCAGTTGAATACCTAAGGTGTTCAGCAGATCTTTCCACTCTGGACAATCAGAACTCATATGTCACCCAGAACTGTGACTTTTGGAATCTGCATTCAGCTTTCAGTTCCTGTGTAGCTGTTCTCTGCCAGCCTTCCACGATCTAGTCCTGTGTATTTTTTTTTAATTTGACTAAAGACCTAAAGGGACCCCACCCACCAATGCAGATTTCAGAGCTCTTTCTATGCACAAGTCCTTTTTGTGTGGTACCCAGACACGCAACTCTAACTGGCTTAGCAGCCTTGAACTCTAATCTGTGCCTGCTCATCTCTGCAGAACTACGCTCTGCTTGAAGTTCACCTCTCTGTGTGTGTAGTTGAAGCAATGCCTTCTAGTAGAAAGCACAACTGCAACATTTAAATATAGTTTATATATATGATATATGTATGTGTATGTGTGTATACATATACACATACATATACATACATACATATATATGTGTGTGTGTGTATATATATATGTGTGTGTGTATATATATATATATATATTTTTTTTTTTTTTTTTTTTTGGTGTTTAATTCTGTCACCCAGGCTAGAGTGCAATGGCATGATCTTGGCTCACTGCAACCTCTGCCTCCCTGGTTCAAGGGCTTCTCTTGCCTCAGCCTCTCAAGTAGCTGGGATTATAGGCGCGTGTCACCATCCCTGGCTAATTTTTATTATTTTATTTTTTTGTATTTTTAGTAGAAACGGGGTTTCACCGTGTTAGCCAGGATAATCTTGATCTCCTGACCTCGTGATCCCCCTGCCTTGACCTCCCAAAGTGCTGAGATTACAGATGTGAGCCACCGTGCTCGACCCACTTTACATATTTTTAAATTGTGGAATGGCTGGTCCAATCCCAGTTGTCATAGCATGGTTTGAAGCAGAAGTTGTATTTTTTATTTTTAGGAATCTCTTTTTGTAATTTAAGTTTGTAATTGTATTAAATATTTACATGATTCCAAGTCAAATCTACAAAACAAGATTATCCACAGAAGTCTAGCTTGTAATTCTGTACCTTCCATTCTATTCTCTTTATCTCTCTATATATAGCAACTGAAAATAATAGTTATAGTTCATTTTTTATACTTTCTTTTGTTAATACAAGGTGTGTGTATGTTTCTATTCACCTTTACTTACACAGTACTACACTGTAAATACTTTCCTCTAGCTTGCATTTTTAAAATGTAACTATTCTATTTTTAAAATGTAACTATGCTATTACATTTTTATTCTTTCGTTAATATAAACAGGTATGTGTGTCTATGTTTTGTATTGACCCTTTACTTGCTCAGTAGTACGCTCTAAATACTTTCCTCTAACTTGCATTTTTTAAATGTAACTATTCTGTTACATTTTAAATGTAACCGTTCTGTTACATTTTTAATATAACTAACTGTTATTACATTACATTTTTAAATGTAACTAACTTTAAATTTAACTACATTTAAAATGTATCTTTTATGGTTACATAATATAATGTAACTCTAATGATCACTCCACACTAGTATAAATAGGTAGTGCTCATTCCTCCATTACAGTTGCATAGTCCTCAATTGTAAGAATGTCCAACTTGTCCTGGTTTGCCCAGGATTTCCTGGTCTTAGCATTGAAAGTTCTGACAAACCAAGCAGGTTGGTTGCCCAGTCATTTTATGATATTATGGTTTGTTCAATTAGCCTTCCTTGGAGAGAGATTTACGTTGTTTCCAATGTTTTAATACCACAAATAGTTCTTCAGTGAATAGCCTTGTGTATACATGTTTTCATACTTTACCAGTGTATTTTTGTGTTATATTTTTAAAAAAATAGGATTGCTGGTTCAAAGGTAAATGTGTATGTAATTTTTCCAGATATGTCAAATTCTTCTCCATAGGGATTGTATAATTTTGCATTTATACCAATAGATCTTGAGAGACTATTTCTTCAGAGATTTACCAGCAGAAAATTTGTCCAACTTTTTTTTTCCAATTGAATAAGTGAGAGGTTATGCCCAATATATAATTTGAATGCACACTTTTCTTATTATGAGCAAGTCTGAGTATATGTCTTAAGGTTAACAGCCACTTGAATTTCTTGCTCTGTGGACTGTTAGTACAATTCTGCAGCCTATTTTTACATAGGCTGATTGGACTTTTTTCCTCTCCAATTTTAGAAGCTCTTTATATATTAGATGTGGGGGATTGGTCAGAGTGGTGGGAAAACTGTAGGGAAAGAACACAAACCTTCTGAAAGGTCAGAAAGTTCTGCAGAGCCCCAGGAAAGAATAGCTGAAGGCAGCTGTTCTATAACCCTGAGGCAGAGGGCAAGGAGTAGGTAAAAGTGAGTGTGGGGAAATTTATCTTAAACAGGCTTGTTTACTTATGTTGACGAGGAACTGACCTTTGATCATCTGCGCCCATGACGTTCCCTGAAAGGGGAATAATAAATGTTAATTACCTGCAGGTTGTGTTAGCTCCAGGCTTTTGCCGTTGTGCCTGCGCTGAATAAAAGCAAGCAGCTCCAGCTTCTTGGGGCTGCTCTCTGGCCACTAGAGCCAGGCAGTCACCTAGCTGCTTTTACACTATGGACTTGTGTCTGAGCACTCATTTCATCCATTGGCCAAGGTCTGCAGGACAGACCGGCAATAAGATATATGAATTCTTTCTCTGTGGCATAAGCTGTAAATATTATCCCCAGTTGGTCACTTATATTTACCCTTTGCTTCTACCATCTTTTGCTATACAAAAAAATTTTTTAATGAAATCAATTTATATTTTGATTTACTTCTTATAGATTTTGAATATAGTTAGTAATAATTTCTCCATTCTCAGGTTGTAGAGGAAGCCAACTATGCTTTCTTCTAGTACTTGTACCACCTTCATATTCTTACACTTACATTTCTGATCTATTTGGGATTTATCCTGGTGAATGACATGAAGAATGAATCAAATTTTAACTTTTTCTATATGACTATTATGACTCTCTAATTATCTAAATATCTAGAAGTCTATTATTTTCTCACTGATTTGAGCCGTTGCCTTTATAATATATTACATTTGCACATGCAATTGGGTCTTTTTCTGACTTTCCTATTCTGTTTCATTTCACTTATAGAGGCTTTATGTCATGCTTTAGTATCTGTTAGTGTAAGTCTTCTCTTCCTTCTGCCTTTTTGATTTTCCTGACTATTCTGATTTGTTGTTCTTCCCAATGAACTTTATAATCAATTTGTTCTGCTGCAGTAAAAAAAATTCTGATGGTATTTTCATTGGGTTTGCCTAGGGTTTATAAATCAACTTAGAAACAATTATCATTTTTATGATTTGAATGCTTTCCGTCTAAGAACACAGTATCAGATGACATTTTTTATGACCTCACCAGATTAGGGAGTTGATGAAATGATCTGTGTAATCATGCAGCCAAGCACCACTGGGTGTTACAAATCCTCCTGAACCCATCCCTATGCTACCTCCTCCAGGTAGCCTGCTTGGCTTTCTAGGGAACTGATCTCTTCATTCTCTACGTACCTTATGGTTCACATTCACAGTTTTGACCATAGGTTCTATCTGTATATATGTGTACTCTATTATCCCTTCTGGGCTAAGAGTTCTCTGGGAACTGGGTATGTATGGTAAATCACAATAATACTAATAAATGCTAAGCCCGGCCTATATATCTCTTTTGGTACAGTACCATGCTCTTTTGGTTACTGTAGCATTGTAGTATAGTTTGAAGTCAGGTAGCGTGATGCCTCCAGCTTTGTTCTTTTTGCTTATGATTGTCTTGGCTATATGAACTCTTTTTTGGTTCCACATGAAATTTAAACTAGTTTTTTCTAATTCTGTGAAGAAAGTCAATGGTAGCTTTATGGGAATAGCATTAAATCTACAAATTACTTTGGGCAGTGTAGCCATTTCATGATACTGATTCTTACTATCCATAAGCATGAAATGTTTTTCCATTTATTTGTGTCCTCTCTTATTTCCTTGAGCGGTGGTTTGTGGTTCTCCTTAAAGAGGTCCTTCACTTCCCCTCTAAGTTGTATTCCCAAGTATTTTATTTTCTTTGTAGCAGTTGTGAATGGGAGTTCACTCATGATTTGCCTATTTGTCTATTATTGGTATGTAGAAATACTTGTGATTTTTCCACATTGATTTTGAATCCTGAGACTTTGCCGAAGTTGCTTGTCGGCTTAAGGAGTTTTGGGGCTGAGACAATGGGGTTTTCTAAATATACAATCATGTTATCTGCAAGCAGAGACAATTTGACTTCCTCTCTTCCTATTTGAATACCCTTTATTTCTTTCTCTTGCCTGATTGCCCTGGTCAGAATTTCCAATACTATGTTGAATAGGAGTGGTGAGAGAGGGCATCCTTCTCTTGTGTCAATTTTCAAAGGGAATGCTTCCAGCTTTTGCCAATTCAGTGTGATATTGGCTGTAGGTCTGTCATAAATAGCTCTTATTATTTTGAGATATGTTCTGTCAATACCTAGTCTATTGAGTGTTCTTAGCATGAAGGGGTATTGAATTTTATCAAAGGTGTTTTCTGCATCTATTGAAATAATCATGTGGTTTTTGTCATTGGTTCTGTTTATGTGATGAATTATGTTTATTGATTTATGTATGTTGAACCAGCCTGGCATCCCAAGGACGAAGACAACTTGATCATGGTGGATAAGCTTTTTGATGTGCTGCTGGATACAGTTTGCCAATATTTTATTGAGGATTTTCACATAGATTTTCATCAGGGATATTGGCCTAAAATTTTCTTTTTCTGTTGTATCTCTGCCAGGTTTTGGTATCAGGATGATGTTGGTTTTATAAAATAAGTTAGGTAGGAGTTCCTCTTTTTCTATTATTTGGAATACTTTCAGAAGGAATGTTACCAGCTCCTCTTTGTACCTTTATTCAGCTGTGAATCCATCTTGTCCAGGGCTTTTTTTTTGGTTGGTAGGCTATTAATTACTGCCTCAATTCCAGATCTTGCTATTGGTCTATTCAGGGATTCAAATTCTTCCTGGTTTAGTCTTGGAAGGGTGTACGTGTCCAGGAATTTATCCATTTCTTCTAGATTTTCTTGTTTATTTGTGTAGAGGTTTTTATAGTATCCTCTGATAGTAGTTTGTATTTCTGTGGGATCCGTGGTGATATTCTCTTTATCATTTTTTATTGTGTCTATTTGATTCTTCTCTTTTCTTCTTTATTAGTCTGGCTAGTGGTCTATCTATTTTGTTAATCTTTTCCAAAAACCAGCTCCTGGATTCATTGATTTTTTTGAAGGGTTTTTTTGTGTCTCTATCTCCTTCAACTCTGCTCTGACCTTAGTTATTTCTTGTCTTCTGCTAGCTTTTGAATTTGTTTGCTCTTGCTTCTCTAGTTATTTTAATTGTGATGTTAGGGTGCTGATTTTAGAACTTTCCTGCTTTCTCCTGTGGGCATTTAGTGCTATAAATTTCCATCTTAACACTGCTTTAGCTGTGTCCCAGAGATTCTGGTACGTTGTATCTTTGTTCCCATTGGTTTCAAAGAACTTATTTATTTCTGCCTTAATTTTGTTATTTATCCAGTTATCATTCAGGAGCAGGTTGTTCAGTTTCCATGTAGTTTGTGGTTTTGAGTGAGTTCCTTAATCCTGAGTTCTAATTTGATTGTATTGTTGTCTGAGAGATGGTTTGTTATGATTTCCATTGTTTTGCATTTGCTGAGAAGTGTTTTACTTCCAATTATCTGGTCAGTTGCAGAATAAGTGTGATGTGGTGCTGGGAAGAATGTATATTCTGTTGATTTGGAGTGGAGAGTTCTGTAGCTGTCTATTAACTCTGCTTGGTCCAGAGCTGAGTTCAAGTCCTGAATATCCTTGTTAATTTCTGTCTTGTTATCTGTCTAATATTGACAGTGGCGTGTTAAAGTCTACCAGTATTAATGTGTGGGAGTCTAAGTCTCTTTGTAGGTCTCTAAGAACTTGCTCTGTGAATCTGGATGCTCCTGTATTGGGTGCATGTATATTTAGGATAGTTAGCTCTTCTTGTTGCATGGATCCCTTTACCATTATATAATGTCCTTCTGTGTTTCTTTTGATCTTTGTTTGTTTAAAGTCTGTTTTATCAGAGACTAGAATTGCAACCCCTGCTTTTTTTGCTTTCCATTTGCTTGATAAATGTTCCTCCATCCCTTTATTTTGAGTCTATGTGTGTCTTTGCACATGAGATGGGTCTCCTGAATACAGCACACCAATGGGTCTTGACTATCCAATTTGCCAGCCTGTGTCTTTTTATTAGGTCATTTAGTCTACTTACATTTAAGGTTAATATTGTTATGTGTGAATCTGATCCTATCATTATGATGATAGGTGGTTATTCCTTGTACTGGTTTTTCCTTTCCATATTTAGTGCTTCCTTCAGGAGCTCTTGTAAGGCAGGCCTGGTGGTGACAAAATCCCTCAGCATTTGCTTCTCTGTAAAGGATTTTATTTCTCCTTCACTTATGAAGCTTAGCTTGGCTGGATATGAAATTCTGGGTTGAAAATTCTTTACTTTAAGAATGTTAGGCCGGGCGTGGTGACTCAAGCCTCCCAGCCCTTTGGGAGGTCGAGGCGGGTGGATCATGAGGTCAAGAGATCGAGACCATCCTGACCAACATGGTGAAACCCCGTCTCTACTAAAAAATACAAAAATTAGCTGGACGTGGTGGCACGCACCTGTAGTCCCAGTTACTCAGGAGGCTGAGGCAGGAGAATTGCTTGAACCCGGGTGGTGGAGGTTGCAGTGAGCTGAGATTGTGCCACTGCACTCCAGCCTGGTGCCTGGCAACAGAGTGAGACTCTGT
>NW_016107441.1:3347649-3351141 GCF_001604975.1 Cebus imitator | reverse complement strand
GATCTTCAATCTCTGATATCCATTCTTCCACTTGATGGATTTGGCTATTGATACTTGTGTATGCTTCACGAATTTCTTGTGCTATGTTTTTCAACTCCATCAGGTAATTTATGGTCTTCTCTAAACTGGTTATTCTAGTTAGCAGTTCCTGTAACCTTTACCAAGGGTCTTAGCTTCCTCGCATTCTGTTAGAACATGCTTCTTTAGCTTGGAGGAGTTTGTCATTACCCACATTCCGAAGCCTGCTTCTGTCAATTCATCAAATTCATTCTCTGTCCAGCTTTGTTTCCTTGCTGGCAAGGAGTTGTGATCCTTTGGAAGAGAAGAGGCATTCTTGTTTTTAGAATTTTCAGCATTTTTGCACCGGTTTTTTCTCAGTTTCATGGATTTATCCACCTTTGATCTTTGATGCCAATGACCTTTGGATGGGGTTTTTGTGTGGGCATCCTTTTTGTTGATGTTGATGTTATTGCTTTCTGTTAGTTTTGCTTCTAACGGTCAGGCCCTTTTTCTGCAGGTCTGCTGGAGTTTGTTGGAGGTCCACTCCAGACCCTGTTTGCCTGGGTATCACCAGTGGAGGCTGTAGAACAGCAAAGATTGCTGTCTGCTCCTTTCTCTGGAAGCTTTGTCGCGGAGGGGCCCCTGCCAGATGCCAGCCAGAGCTCTCCTGTATGAGGTGTCTGTTGACCCCTGCTGGGAGGTGTCTTCCAGTCAGGAGACACCGGGGTCAGAGACCCACTTGAGGAGGCAGTCTGTCCCTTAGCAGAGCTTGAACATGGTGCTGGGAGATTCACTGCTCTCTTTAGTACCAGCAGGCAAGAATGTTCAAGTCTGCTGAAGCTGCACCCATGGCTGCCTCTCCCCCAGCTGCTCTGTCCCAGGAAGATGGGAGTTTTCTCTATAAGCCCTTGACTAGGGCTGCTGCCTTTCATTCAGAGATGCCCTGCCCAGAGAAGAGGAATCTAGAGAGGCAGTCTGACTACAGCAGCTTTGCCCAGTCTGAACTTCCCGGCAGCTTTGTTTACACTGCGAGGGAAAAACCGCCTGCTCAAGCCTCAGTAATGGTGGACGCCCCTCCCCCGACCAAGCTGCAGCGTCCCAAGTCAACTTCAGACTGCTGTGCTGGCAGCGAGAATTTCAAGCAAGTGGATCTTACTTAACTTGCTGGGCTCCATGGGGATGGAATCCACTGAGCTAGACCATTTGGCTCCCTCACTTCAGCCCCCTTTCCAGGGGAGTGAATGGTTCTGTCTCACTGGCATTCCAGGTACCACTGGGGTATGAAAAAACTCCTGCAGCTAGCTTGGTGTTTGCCCAAACGGCTGCCCAGTTTTGTGTTTGAAATCCAGGGCCCTGGTGGTGTAGCACCTGAGGGAATCTCCTAGTCTGCAGGTTGCGAAAACTGTGGGAAAAGTGTAGTAGCTGGGCTGGATAGCACTGCCTCTCAGCACAGTCCCTCTGCACAGTCCCTCATGGCTTCCCTTGGCTAGGGAAGGGAGTTCCATGACCCCTTGAGCTTTCTTGGTGAGACGATGCCCCAACCTGCTTCAGCTCACCCTCCGTGGGCAGCACCCACTGTCTAACCAGTCCCAATGAGATAAGCTGGGTACCTCAGTTGGATATCTAAAAATCACCCACCTTCTGTGTTGGTCTCACTGGTGGCTGCAGATGGGAGCTTTTGCTATTCAGCCATATCTTGCCAGATCCCCAGGTGAATGTGCTCGAGTTGTAATCTTTTTACTGGTAGAGGGTGTTGCCTTGGTATTGATGCTGATGGATCAGGGTAGTGGTAGCTGAAGGTTGGGGTGGCTGTGACAATTTTATATCAACTCTTCCTTTCATGAAAGATTTTTCTGTATTGTGTGACACCGTTTGACAGCATTTTACCCTCAGTATAACTTCTTTCAGAATTGGAGACAATCCTCTCAAACCCTGCCACCGCTTTACCGACTACTTTTATGTACTGTTCTAAGCCCTTTCCTATTATTTCAGCAATGTTCATAGCACCTTCACCAGGAGTAAACTGTAACTAAAGGAACCACTTTCTTTGCTCATTCATAAGAAATAACTTCACACTTTTTCAAATTTTCTTATGAGATTGCTGCAATTCAGTCACATTTTTAGATTCTACTTCTAATTCTAGTTTTCTACTATTTCTACCACATCTGTAGTTACTTCCTCCACTGAAGTCTTGAACCCCTTAAAGTCATCCATGAGGGTTGAAGTCAACTTCTTCCAAACTCTTATTAATGTTATTTTAACCTCCTCCCATGAATCATAAATGTTCTTTTTTGTTTTTATTTTTTATTGAGACAGAGTGTTGCTCTGTTGCCCAGGCTGGAGTGCAGTGGTGTGATTTCGGCTCACTGCAACCTCCACCTCCTGGGTTCAAGTGGTTCTTGTGCCTCTGCCTCCCCAGTAGCTGGGATTACAGACATGCACCACCATGTCCAGCCAATTTTTGTTTTTTTAGTAGAGACAGGGTTTTGCCATATTGGCTAGGCTGGCCTCAAAATCCTGGCCTCATATGATCCACCCACCTCGGCCTCCCAGAGTGCTGGGATTATAGATGTGAACCATCATGTCTGACCTGTTTCCTTTTTAGAAACTTGGTCTCACTATGTTGCCCAGGCTAGAGTGCAGTGGCTATTTACAGGTGTGATCATAATGCACTATAGCCTTGAACTCCTGGGCTCAAATGATCCTCCTGCCTCAGCCTCCTGAGTAGTCTGGATTGTAGGCATGTACCACTACGCCCAGCACAATTGTCCTTAATGCCATTTAGAATGATGAATTGTTTCCTGAAGGTTTTCAACTTGCTTTTCCCAGATCCATCAGAGGAATCACTACCTATGGGCGCTTAGCCTTATAAAATATATTTCTTAAATAATAAGACTCAAAAGTCAAAATTATTCCTTGATCTATGGCTTGCAGAATGGAAGTTATGTTAGGAGGCATAAAAACAACATTAATCTCTTTACACATCTCTATCAAAGCTTTTCGGTTACCAAGTGCATTGTCAATGAGCAGTAATATTTTAAAATGAATGTTTTTTTCTGAATAAGTCTGAACAGTAGGCTTAAAATATTCAGTAAAACATGATATAAACAGATGAAATGTCATCAGGGCCTTGTTGTTCCATTTATTGAGCAAAGGCAAAGTAGATTTAGCATCATTCTTAAGGGCATTAAATTTTTTGGAATGGTAAATAAGCATTGGCTGTAACTTAAAGTCACCAGCTGCATTAGCCCCTAACAAGAGTCAGCTTTTCCTTTGCAGGTTTGAAGCCAAGCATTGACTTCTCCTCTCTCGCTGTAAAAGTCCTATGCCATCTTCTTCCAATGTAAGACTGTTTCATTTATATTGAAAAGCTGTTGTTTAGTGTAGCCACTAAACAACAATTATCCTAGCCAGATCTTCTGAATAACTTGCTGCAATTTTATAACAGCACTTGTGCTTTACCTTGTCCTTTTTTTTTTTTTTTTTTTTTTT
>NW_016107441.1:3334613-3347459 GCF_001604975.1 Cebus imitator | reverse complement strand
TTTTGTATTTTTAGTAGAGATGGGGTTTCACCCTGTTGGCCAAGATGGTCTCGATCTCTTGACCTTGTGATATGCTCACCTCAGCCTCCCAAAGTGCTGGGATTATAGGCATGAGCCACCACCACCAACGTAGCTTGTATTTTTATGTTATGGAGAGGACTTCTTTCTTTAAATCTCATGAACTGACCTCTGCTATCTCCATTTTTTTCTTCTGCAACTTTCTCCCCTCTCTCAGCCTTTATAGAACTGAAGAGAGTTAGGGTCTTTCTCTGAATTAGGCTTTGGCTTAAGAGACTGTTGTGGCTGGTTTGATCTATTGAGACCACTCAAACTTTCTCCATATCAGCAATTAGGCTGTTTTGCTTTCTTATCGTTTGTGTATTCACTAGAGCAGCACTTCTGATTTCCTTCAAGAAGTTTTCCTTTGCGTTCACTATTTGGTGCAAGAGGCCTATCTTTTGGCCCAGCCTGGCTTTTGACATGCCGTCCACATTAAGCTTAATTATTTTTAGCTTTTGATTTAAAGTTAGATGTGCAACACTTTCTTTCACTTGATCATTTAGAGCCATTGTTGGGTTATTAGTTGGCCTAATTTCAATGTTCTTGTCTTTCAGAGAATAGGGAGGCTGGAGGAAAGGGAGAGAGACAGGGGAATGGCTGGTGGGTGGAGCTTTCAGAACACAAACAACATTTATCTGTTAAGTTTGTCATTTCATGTGATTGTGGCTTGTGGTGCCCCCAAACAATTTAAAATAATTACCTGAAAGATCACTAACCACAGATCACCATAATAAATGTAACAATAATGAAAAATTTTGAAATACTATGAATATTACCAAAATGTGACACGGAGACAGGAATGAGCATATGCTGTTGGAAAAATGGCACCAGTAGACTTGCTGGATACAGGTTTGCCACAAATCTTCAATTTTTAAAAACCACAGTATTTGTGAAGTTCAGTGAAGTGGAGAGCAACAAAATGAGGTATGCCTGCACCTGCTGCCTCCTTCAGACCAGGAGTACACTATGCAGCCTCCCACCCACCTCTCATTTCTGTCACCTGCTTGGGCTCTGAAGGGATTTGAGTCTCACTTTTCTCTCCTTAAACCACTGGAAAAAGAAAGAATAAAATCCCCGGACCTGGGACATAGTGGGTACTCAGCAAATATTTGTGGAATGAATAAATCCCCACTTACCAATCAGGTTCTGAGACTTTCGCTGACTTAGCAAAGGTCACGTGATCAGTGGGTGGCAGAGAAAGGGATGCAGAGAGGCTCTGCCTGGCTGCACAGCCTAGGGAAGGCATTTGGTAACAGTCCAAGTGCTAGCCCACATGTCCTTTCTCACCTATTAGCTGGTTAATGGCCGCAGACTTTGTCTCCAGCCCTTAACTATCTTGCTGCTCTCAGTTGGAACATTAGTAACTGCCCCATTAACACAGGCCTTCAGGAAGGAGGCCTTGGGCCTTGGGGAATAAATGGGCCCTGAGTGACTTTACAGCTCCATAGAGTCAGGTTTGAGTGTCTTTTCCTTTTTATTTCTCTTTCCACATAGCCCCCCTAGGCCTCATCAAATATGCTGACAGCTGGCACAGGGGAGCACTGTGAGAGGGCAGAATGAGGGTAGCCCTAAGCGAGGTGGGGCCCCTGCACCCATCGTCCAGGGGCACTTTTACCTCTTTAGGGGGAAGAACAGGAGCTCCGTGTTTCCTAGGCCTGTCATTCTCCCAGAATTGAGGTGCTTTACTGCCTTTAAAAAGAACAGCTAATTGTTTTTTGATTCAACAAACAAGTATTGAGCATCTTCTTTAAGCTAGTGCTGAGGGCTGGGGAGAATTCAATAGATACATTCTGGTATTCTAATGGGAGAAGCAGAAAAGAGAGCCTGCAAGAAAAGGACCCTCTCACAGAAGGAAGGTGCTGTGGGAATGCCGGGTGGGAGGACCTGAAGAATGCAGGAATGGGCAGCAAGGGCTCCCCTGGTGATGTGGCTTCTGACTTAGACCTAAATGATGAGGGGGAGGTGGCTAGTGAAGAGGAGGTTGGAGCAGCATCCCTCAGGGAGAGGAAATGGAATGTGAGAAGACCCAGAGGCAGATCTGAGGAGCTGAAAGCAGCTTAGTGGGCTGGAGCGCAGAGTGGAGGTGGCAAATGAGAAGGCAAGAAGGCAATGCAGGTACCTCATCAAACAGCTAACAGCTGAATCGCCCTGAGCACTTACTATTTGCTGTATTAAACATTTTCTCTGCCTAACAGAATGTTGGCATACCTCATCCTTTACTCTGAGATATGGGTACCTAGTTCTGGACCAGAGGATCAAGAAGTGCTGCTTTCACCTTTTTCCGATGAGGACTGCTAGCAATAGTGTCTGGAAACATTCCCCAGGGAAAGCTGGAAGGTAGCAGAATGAGTCCTATCACCCTGGCCAGCCCCTAAATTCTTCTTTTAGTTTGCCATTGAAAACTAAGCCAGGTACGGGCACCATGGCGCACACATGTGCTAGGGCAGGAGGACTGTTTCAGGCCAGGAGTTCCGGGCTGCAATATACTATGATCACACTTGTGAAATAGTCACTGCACTCTAACCTGGGTGGAGGCGGGGAGAAGAAAAGGAAAACTAAGAAGAAAAGCAGAATTGTGGCCAGGAACCAGCAGTGTTCCTGGTCAGTTTCTTTCCATCTCCCTCCCCAAACTGCATATCCTTCCCTTCAGTGAGTCAGAGAGTGAGGGTGTAGGGAAGGGCTTCCAGGGAGTCTCTTCTGCAGTTTGAGGGATCTTGCAAGAGGGGGAAACTGACAAGTCACTCTCAGCTGGACATTTGCTGAGCGGTGGAACCTGTAGGCCCAGTCTATGCTGTCATGGGAATTAAGTGTGGTGAGTGAGCTTAGCATGTGGGTCTCCTGCTGGGCCTGGGTCGCCTTCTCAGCATGGATCCCGTGAGGTTTGGGAGTAAATATGGAGACTGATGCTAGGAAGGAAGGACAGCTGGAGCTTCCTGGGCCAGCAGGTGAAGAGGGAGCTGGCACGTGGTACATGGCTGAGGACCCAGAGGACTGAGTGGTCAGGGGTTTCTGTAGCTCCCTGTGAAGGAGACTGAGGCTTCCAAAAGAGGCTTCAATGGGCCAAGGAAGGCCAGTGCACCCTAAGAAGAGAAGGACTAGCATGGGCTGCCCGTCTCTAGGTGGTCCTCGGAGCTGCTATTAAACTAAGTTAAATGCTACCCTCAGGAAAAGTAGATACACCACCAATACAAAGAAGGAGAAACCTAGAACAGAGATGGGAGGATGTAGACATTGATTTGAGGTGCTAGGAAGGAGGAGGTGAATGAGTGGGCCAAGCCCCTTCCCCACTTCTGGCCCCGTTTCTTGAGTCATGAGTACAACCCACACTAGGAAGAGGGAAAACATGAGGTTTCAATTAAGCAGTTTTAAATTAGACTGAACTTTCCATGGCCAGAATGTTTTGGTGTCTGCTGAAATCATCATTACCACATGGGTAAGGTGGATTTGACTGGGTACAATGAGAAGTAAAAATAAAGGGAAAAGGGGGGAATTGCCTGCCAATGGCTTGATAAATCAATTACCTGTTCATTTTACCACTGAATCCTCGAAAGAATCACATAAGGCAGGTACTGTGACAGTGCTAGTTTTAGAGATGAGGGAACCAAAGATCCAGAGGTTACAGAATTTAATCAAAACCAAATAGCTAATGAGTACCTGAGCTAGAATTTTTTTTATTTTTGTTTTTATTTTATTTATTTATTTATTTATTTTTGAGACAGAGTTTCTCTCTTGTTTTCTGGGCTGGAGTGCAATGGCATGATCTTGGCTCACCACAACCTCTGCCTCTCGGGTTCAAGAGATTCTCCTGCCTTATCCTCCCAAGTAGCTGGGATTATAGGCACGCACAACCATGCCTGGATAATTTTTTGTACTTTTAGTAGAGACGGGCTTTTTCCATGTTGGTCAGGCTGGTCTTGAACTCCTGACCTCAGAAAGCTGCAGAAACCCCTGACCACTCAGTCCTCTGGGTCCTCAGCCACGTACCATGTGCCAGCTGCCTCTTCACCTGCTGGCCCAGGAAGCTCCAGCTGTCCTTACTTCCTAGCATCAGTCTCCATGTTTACTCCCAAACCTCAGGGGATCCACGCTGAGGAGGGGACCCAGGACCAGCAGGGGACCCACATGCTAAGCTCACTCACCACACTTAATTCCCATGACAGCATAGACTGGGCCGACAGCATAGACTGGGTGATCTGCCCACCTCAGCCTCCCAAAGTGCTGGGATTACAGGTGTGTGAGTTAGGATTTTAACTTACACTCTTGCACTCTAAAGCTAAATGACTGAACAGCACCACTTCCTCAGAGGGGAATCTCAACTGCTGCCTCATGCAAGCGTTACCTCTCTCAGCTACTCTCTGAGTGAATCCAGTGATGGGAGACTTACCGTCTGCCCAGACATCTTATTCTGTTTTCAGATGGCTGTTGAAATAATCACTATTTACATTTACATAGGGCTTTGTAGTTAGCACATATGACACTCATTCAGCAAATATTTATGGGGTGCCTACTACTGTGCTGAGGGCTGTGCAAGATCTCAGATCTACCACCAACTCTGAAGGCTCTGGAGGCAATTCTTTCATTTTTCTTCTGTGTATGAGGAAAGGGAGGCATAGAGAGATTGATGACTTGCCTAAGGTCACACAACACCAGGACCACCACCAACAACTATTTCTTGGAGGGTTAGCATGTACCAAGAACTGTGCTAAGTGCTCTGCACAGTCCTATGGGGCTTCAGAACTTTTGTCCAGTGCTCCTCCCTCTGCCCCAGCTGGCTTTCCTACACTTTAATTTCTGATCCCTGACCGGCCAGTGGTGCAATGGATAACACGTCTAACTACGGATCAGAAGATTCATTTCTGACCTTCACTTTTCTGCATGGAGTCTCTGGCCAGAGGATTGGGTAGTGGAGAGCCTGGGAGTGGCACGAGTATAATTTGGCTTCCTTCCCTAGCCCCAGCTCATCCACACCTGCTGCTGTAGGCCAAGGTACAGACAGCTCCAAGAAAGGGCCCTTGATTAACATCTCATCATCTATAAATAAGTGAGTGAAGACACTCTGCATAAACAGCTTCACTGCTTCCTTTGTGTCCATTAGTGTTCCCCTTGCCTTGGCACTGGCCTCGGACTTTATCACTTCAAACTTTCAGCCAGACTCTGTCAAACTCCTTAGCTAGACAGTGGGTCCCCTGACCCTCTGGTCTAGCTGATCTGTGTTCTTTCTGGACTTACCAGTTACCTATACAACTGGTAGCCAGTTTACCCTGAGAAGGCATGGGTTCAAATCCCAGCTCTGCCACTTTTGGCTTTGTCACCATAGATGAGTTACTTAACTTCTCTGCCATATAGAAAAGGGAAGATAAAAATAGTCTATATCCAGAAATTTACATTCCGGTTGGGAAGACAGACACTAAACAAGTAAGCAGTCACATACATTTCCATCAGTGATGAGTAATACGATTGAAATTGATTGAGAGTGGTCAAGAAGGGCCCTCTGAGGAGGTGATAGTTAAGCTAAGACACTAACCATGAGAAAGAGCTGGTTCAAAGAGGATCTAACAGCAGCGGTCTCCAGGCAGAGAAAGAACAGGGAGTGAGTAGGAACAGGGAGCCAGCCTCTGGGCCAGCTCTCTGGGGTCCCTGTTGCTAGGAGATGGGTGAGAAGATTGTCCAGGCCTCTCACAAGGAGCCTATTGAGGGGAGATGGTGTCCCAGAAGTTGGGTTGGCATTCATAAGTGATTAAAACTGAAGAATGGGGAGGAAAGACTGAGGGACACTGATGTTGTCAAGAGGCCCATAGGCAAGTTTCTAGGGCTGGGCCTTGGCAGCGCCTTCCACTCAGAAGTGGAGGGAAGGTGGCAGATCCTGCCTTCCTCTCCCCAGATCCCACATCTTATCTCCCCTTTCCTAAGTTTAGCCAGTTATACAATGGTGTGCTGATAAGCGTTTAACAACTGGCTTCCCAAGCAAACATAGAAGGCACTGATTTATAGCTATTGCCAATTGTTGTGGTGTAAACATTCCCACCATGGCCAATTTTAAGCTGCCAATATAATGTCTGTGATGGAGGAGTTGGGAGAGATGTGCACAGTGAGATCTGAGTAGCTGGTGCAGGCTGGCTCCAGCACACCATTGCATTTACATCTGAGTAATAATATACACCATGCCTACACTGAGTAAAAACGACCAGCATTTATGAAGCACTCACTGTGTAACAACAGTTGTGAGCACTTAATACCTGCTAACTCCCAACAACCGTATGAGGTAGAAGCTCTTCATATCCCCATTACACAGAAAGACAGTCTCATACATTCAACAACTTGCCTAAGGTCATGCAGGGAGGAAATAATGGAGCCAAGATTAAACTCAGAGAGTCTGACTCCAAAGCCTGTGCTCTTCAGATGAATTTATTTTTTATTGTGATTTTTTACGGTTTAAAACTTTTTAATTATAGTGTAACTTCTTATGTAAAGTGAATGAATCCTAAGTGTACAGCTCAATGAATTTTTACATATATATATATATACATACATATATATACATTATTGTAACCAAATCAGGTTATAGAACATTTTAAGTCCCCAGCTGGCTCCTTCATCACTCTCCCCTGTGACTACAGGCACCCGCCACCACACCCGGCTAATTTTTGTATTTTTAGTGGAGATGGGGTTTCAACATATTGGCCAGGCTGGTCTCAAACTCCTGACCTGTGATCCGCCCACCTCAGCCTCCCAAAACGCTGGGATTACAGACGTGAGCCACCGCGCCCAGCCCACGCTTCTTTTAAAACTGCATGTGCTCATGTCTTTCCATACCCAGGGAAAAGGGAGTGTACCTACTGAGAAGATCAGAGAGGCTTGCAGTAGGTCACCCCTTCCTCTCCTTTTCTCTTCCTTTCCATCATATGGCTTCTGGGCCTTTCATCCAGAATGTCTTTGAAACCTTGGTATTGATTTTCCAGTTACCCCAGGTCATACCCCCCAACTTTCAATCTTCCTTTAAGTAGAAGTTTGAAAACCCAATTTGAAAAAAAGAAATGATTGCCCATATCATTTCAAGGGCTGGGCTGATGGAGTAGCTCCTTCAGGAGGCAGAGTGCAAAGCTCTTAGGAAGAAGTAACAGAGATGCCCTGATTACTCAGTTCTGATATGAGCACACCTGCTCTTTCATTTGCATTTGAGGGCTATTCAAGCCATGGACTCCCAATAGCTATTGAAAACAGAAAGTGGGAAACAAAATTGTTTTGTTTTTTTTCCAAACTGGAAGTCTGCTTTGTTGGAAAGTGAACCATCAGCTTGTTGGGCCTCCATATTTTCTAAGAGCCAAGCAGTTGATCCTTCCCAGCTGAAATCTTGTGGCTAATCACCTCTTCCATCCATGCTTTCCTTGATATAATCATTTATTAGTATCCACTTATTCAGAATTGCTCGGCACAGGATAGTTAGTGCATGTGTTCTGAAGTGAGATATTCATTTGATAAATGCTTTTTAGGCATCTATTCTATGTTGGGTACTATGCCTGGCACTGGGGACAAAATAATACAAAACAGACAAGCGGCCTGGCCTCGTGGAGCCTGTACTGGTGGAGGAGGCAGATGGTAATCACATAATCCCACAAAACATGGAATTGAGAACTGTGATAAATACCATGAAGGAGAAATTGGGGAAACTGTGAAAGCATATCACAAGAGGGCCTTGCCTTGTTTAGGGGTTGGGAAAGTCTGTCTTAGGGAAAACCTTTTGAGGCAAGATCTGAAGATCTAAAATCATAATTAACTGGGTGAAGAAGGGCATGTGATGCTACAAGGGAAACTGCTCAGGTAAAGGCCCCAAGGCAGAAGGAAGCCGAAAATGTTGAGGGCTTTGAAGAAATGCAGAGAATGAGTGAGAATGGTCAGGCAGGAACACATACTCGGAAGTTTTAAATTTATTTTAGTTTAATATTTTTTCTGAGACAAGATCTTGCTCTGTCATCCAGGCTTGAATCCAGTTATACAATCATGGCTCACTGTAGCCTTGACTTTCCAGCCCCAGGTGATCCTCCCATCTCAGTCTCCCAAGTAGCTGTGACTACAGGTGTATGCCACCATGCCCAGCTAATTTTTAAGTTATTTTAGAGATGGGGTCTCTGTATGTTGCCCAGGCTGGTCTCAAACTCCTGTGCTCAAGCAATCCTCCTGCCTTGGATTCCCAATGTGCTGGGCATAAGACAAGGTATAAGCCATGGTGCCCTGCCTGAATGTCTTAATTCTGCAATAAAATCTGTGAACAAGTTAACTTTCAGTGTTCTCATCCACAAAATGAGTACAATGATTCCTTCCTTGCAGGGTGGCAGGAGAATTTACTGAGATAAAGTATGCAAAGTGCTTAGCCCAGAACCTGGTCTATGGTAATCTTTGAATAAATGGTAGCAACTAGTATATGACTGTGTGTAAGGTGTGATGTTGCTGAGATATGGGGAGGAGAGATGAATCAGACTGGATCCATGCCTTTGAGCAGCTTCCAATACAGTCAAGGAGATCAGCAATAGCTAGTCCATCAGTGTGCTATCAGAGTTCGTCTGCTGAGAATATTGTGGGAGTCAGGCTCAGAGGAGGGAGTTCTGATCCTGTGGGGAGTCAGGAAAGACTGCTTGGAGGAAGAGGCATCTGACTCATACAACAAACATGAAGCATGCATGGAAAGGAAGGAACGTCTTCCTTCCTTTCCTTCCTGCAGAAAAGTAAGGGGCATCTTTGCCTCACCGGGAGCATCTGGGAAGCAGAGAGAGAAACAGCTGTGTTCCCCGCCCTCCTGTCGAAGTGCAGGAACTCAGAGGTGTTGCTTCTCTTATTAATCCAGCTGTGAGCATTTTTTAGGCCAGCTGTCTTCTCATCCCTGAACCCCTAAGGAATGAGGCTTAGAGCTCCAAACAACATCATTAAAATGCTTCCCAGGAAGAGACTGAAGCTGAGTGGGTGAGAAGCTGACAGCAGCACTGAGCCACGCCAGTGGAGACAGAGGCTGAGCTGAGGCAGGAAGTGGTTCCTGTCTGGCTCTGCACCCACTGGTGAGCCAACCTTAGATATGCCTCCTCACCTCTGGGCTTTGTATTTCTCACCTGTAAAATGAAGATTGGCCTAGACGAGCTCTGATGATATTTGTTCCCCTGACATTCCATGTTTTTAAAAGGAAACTGTGAAATGGCTACATTTCAATCAATCCTTTCTAAGGATTTGGGGGACCATTTTTCTGATAGAATATAGAAGGAAATGGAATGGAGGCAATTCCCCAGGTAATTCTGGCTCTCCACAAAACCTCTTTTATGCAAAATCTACACAATTGCAAGTTCAGTTTGATTGGGAGCTAAACTATACCTGACTAGCTAATTCACTTCACTTCCTCTTCCTAAATGTAGCCCTAGCATTGATATTTCTAAGAAATATGTGATCATGGGCAAGTCATTTAACCTTTCCAAGTGTCTCCTTAAAATGAAGACATTTAACTAAATCATCTTTTTGTGGCCCCTTCAGCTCTCATTTACTCTGCTCCTGTTTATTCATGGCTTTGATCCTTGTGCAGCTTACTTATCTCCAGGAACCAGTGAGATATGGAAAAAGCAACCCAGGTGGGCTACCATCTCTCTAAATCTCTTGTCACGATCTGAATAAAATAATGTGTTTAATGGTGCCTTTCACAGACCAGCAGAATAGCAAAGTACTTTATAGGCACAGACTTTCAGGCAGGCAGCCTAGGATCACATCTGGTCTCTGCCACTTCCTAGCTGTGTGGCCTTGAACAAGTGCTAATCAATGTGAAGTATGTATAAGCTTCCTTATCTGTAAAATGGGAGTTAGAATGGCCTATTACTGTCCTAATGAGAGTTAACTGCATATTACTAAGAGTTGTTAGGAGGATTAAATATGCAGTGTTTTCCAGGAATTTTCTATCTACTATGAGAGAGAACATATTTCTGATAAATGTGCAACTGACCCTTGGTTAGGGAAAGAAGGAGTGGTAGGGATTGTAGCCAAGTAGAGAGTGTATATTCCCTCCAAATAGGATGGCTTACTCCAGCGACTATAACATTGTAGGTGCCAGTGTTGCCATGTCTGATTTTTTCACAGGAAACCTGGATTTTTATGTGAAATTGCCTGAGTTTTATACATTGGCTTGCATTTTTAAAAAATATTATGCAGGACAAATTAAGACACAACTGTGGCCGGGATGTAGCCTGCAGTTTGCTGGTTTGTAACTTTTAATAAGTGCTCATTGAGCCGTAGGAAAAACCCTGATCATCTAATTTAGCTTTCTAAACAACCCCATTTTATAGATATGGAAACTGAGGCCAAGGCTAAGAGAGGTGAGATGACTTCCCCCCTATTACACAGCTGGATTATACTAGAGCCAGGATTTTAATTCCAGTCTTTGGACTCCCAGTCTGGTGCTCTTTTTGCTAAGCTACAGGAATCCTTCTGGAAGATCATACCCTTGATGCTAAGCTGCCTGGAACTGTCTAGAAGCCTCATGGGAACTCAGGGACTGGAGACACAGTTCTCCTCACCTCATTTCTGCATCTTTTCCTACAGTACTTGCAGATAACAGTGGGTTGAGGTCATCCACAGACCCTCAACCTATGTGCCTACATGTAACACCTGCAGCCCAACAGTGGCTCAGGACAGAGTGTTGGGGGATGGATTGGAGAGGGGTGGTGATTCAGAGCTTCCAGACACCAGAACTGTCTCAGCAGTTTCTCTCGCCCCAAGCCTGCCAGCTTTGCCCACTCTCCCTGGGTTAGAATCACGAAATGTCTTTTAGCTGCAAAGCATCTTAAAAGGTTACAGGACAAAATAATCCTCAATACAATATAATTATAACATATAATCTCCTTTGCATTTAAACACTTGAGCTTTAGCACATTTTAAGCTAAAAATGGGTGGCGGTTTATTTTTAATGAAATAAGATTAGCAAATGAAAATACACTCTCATTCTTATTAGAAAGAGCTGAGCACCATTGTGCTGGGGAACTCCTTTGGGGAGCCTGATATGTCTTTCAGAATCTCCCATTGGGCCCCAATTCTCAATCTTCATTTCCTTCACTTTAAATTTTAGTGCAAACCAGCCCAGCCCTCCTGTCAGCATTTCCCGGCTCTGACAAGCTCTCTGCCCATCAGGAACTCCTCTCCGCTCCATTCTAAGAACCTTGTTAGGGGTGACTAGGATGTGTAACACTGGCAAATCGCTTCTGAAAACACGTTTCCCACTTTGGCAGGAGATGGAACAGGTACTATCCTGCTGGGGGAATGGCATGGCTTATCAGCCTTAGCCCCGACTCCATGTTCTTTACTGGGGTTTTCATAATTTCTTTTCCCTCAATTGCTTCCTCTCAAAGGTATTTGCATTTAAACAAGAGTTTGCTCCCCTGCTGATTATTTTCCCCTTTTTGATTCCATTGCAAAGGCAGCAGAGTTGCTGGCATGTTGATGGCTGGCTGGGCTCCATGGCAACAGCCAAGGCGTTGAATGGTGTGAACTTCACCTCCTTCCTTTTGCAGATACTATTGGCAGAGTAGGCACATTTAGGATAAATTTTAAGGAAGTGAAAACGGAACTATTTGTCACCTCTGGGTTTCCTGGGCCTGTTTTGGAAACCTCTGGCTAGACTGAAATTCCTCAGAGAGGAGAAATCTCTGGGAGTGCTGTTTTAAAGCCAAACGCACATGGTTCTATCTGGGGAGAATGGTACAAGGAACAGAAGAACAAGGTTGTAGGGTCTGTGCTGTCACCAACCAGTGGCGTGACCTTGAGCAGACAGGTGATCTCTGGTGAACTTGGGTGCTTTGCACACTGCTGAGTGAGCTCCCTGAGGGGTTTGGTTCACCTAGCACAGAAGTTCAGCATACTAAACTTATGTGCTTTGTCATCAAAACTGGTCCCAAACTTAAGTGCATTATATACAAGGCTTGTAACTTCAGACAGACAACTTGATTGTTTTAAGGATTGTTCAAGGAAATGAACTTGGCTTCTCCTAGAGGATAAAATGGGGCTGTAGCAGATGGAATTGTTCACAATTCTTCAAACCCTCTATCTTTCATGTGACTGTGCAGTTCATACATGTGCACAGAAGTATATTTTCTCATCCAATAGATGTTGGACTTGGCCATGTGACTTGCTTGGGCCAATGTTATAAAGTTGGTATGAGTAGAGGCCATGATGTGCTTCCAAGGTTTGGTTTGGTTCTTACATCCTATGATCCACCATTGAAACAAGTACTTTATAGTGCCTGGTCTAAGAAGAAAGAAGACACACATGGAAGATGTGATGACTAGAGCCCAGTCATCAGCCTGGAGATAACCTATGGCTTGAACCTGGGCCCTTCCCAAACTAACCTGCAGACCCATGAACTAGAAAATGTTTTTTATTGTAAGTCACTCTGTTTTGGGGGTAGTTTGTTATGCAGTATTGTTGTGGCCATAGCTGACTAATATAGAGAAGCTACAATAGTGAGGATTAAAAGAAGATATGCAGGCTGGGCATGGTGGCTTATGCCTGTAATCATAGCACTCTGGGAGGTTGAAGTAGGAGGATAACTTGAGGTCAGGAGTTCAGGATCATCCTGGGCAACATAGTGAGACCCATCTCTAAAAAGTATTGAAAAATTAGCTGGGCATGGTGGCATGCCTGTAATCCCAGCTACTTAAGAGTCTGAAGTGGGAGGACCACTTGAGCCCAGGAATTCAAGGTTATAGTGAACTATGATTGTGCTTCTGCATTCCAGCCTGGGAAAGAGAGCAAGCCCCCTTTTCTGAA
>NW_016107441.1:3287921-3334145 GCF_001604975.1 Cebus imitator | reverse complement strand
ATTACAGGCATGCACCACCATGCCCAGCTAATTTTTTGTATTTTTAGTAGAGACGGGGTTTCACCATGTTGACCAGGATGGTCTCGATCTCTTGACCTCGTGATCCACCCGCCTCGGCCTCCCAAAGTGCTGGGATTACAGGCTTGAGCCACCAAGCCCGGCCAAATTCTTTATACACATCTCTTTTTCCCTTCAAAGACTGTCCTGGGCTACCATGTAGTCATTACTCTCTATCTGTCCCCAAGCCCCCTGTACCCTCTGAGACCCTCTTCATCACTCTCTGCATTCTCAAATAGAGGAAGTTGGGCTTAGCCTGCCCACTTCCAAGCTTGTGTCCTATGTCTATCACTTAATGTTGTCTTGAGGTATAGTACGCCTAAGTTCCACAGCAACTGAGACTTCAGATCTTGTCCAGATCCATCCCCTGAAATGGTGCAGCAGGTAGCAGACATTATTCTTGCCTGAAGACCTCATGCAGCCTACAAATGGGCAGGCCAGAAATGCTAGGTGAATGCCACTCTATTGGGTGATGGATGGGAGTTGGCCAATAAGTACCTGATATAGTTTGGCTGTGTCCCCACCCAAATCTCATCTTGAATTGTAACCCTCTTAATCCCCACATGTCATGAGAGGGACCCTGTTGGAAGTAATTGAATCATGGGGGTGGGTTTTTCCAAGCTGTTCTCATGATAGTGAATATATCTCATGAGATCTGATGGTTTTATAAAGTACAGTTCCCCTGTACACACTCTCTTGCCTGCCACCATGTAAGATGTGCCTTTGCTCCTTCTTTGCCTTCCACCATGATTATGAGGCCTCCCCAGTCATGTGAAACTGTGAGTCCATTAAACCTCTTTTTCTTTATAAATTACCCAGTCTCGGGTATTCCTTCATAGCAGTATGAAAATGGACTAATATAGTACTTTAATTTCCTTTTCCTTGGATGGGGCAGCTCTGAGGCATGTTCTATACTGTATACTTGAAGATTCAGAAGATTTGAACCCCAGGTACTCACAGCAGTCACCCTCTCACTAATATACCCAGTATTGGCTCCTCTCCCTTCCCTGTCTTTCTTAACCCACTCCCTTATCATCACTTCTCCAGATCACCTCCCAAGTAAACTACATGCATCCTGAGCTTGGTCTCAGAGTCTTCTTTTGGAGGAATTCAACCTCAAACAGATGGTATGTGTGTTTAAGTGTGTGTGCACACTTATATGTGCGAATGCATATAAGTGTGTAAATGATATTAAGAGTAAGTAGATACTTTTCTGGCTATAAATACCGGTTCCTTCTTTTCTTATTGTGGTGTAAGGCAAACAGTTAGCATTCAATAATTGGTAGCCATGATGATCATGATGGTGATAACTTTGGTGAGGGTGAATCTCTGTGTACTAGGCATTGTCCCCCAGGAATCTTCTCCATAGACTCTTCTTGCTTGTTGCTTGAACATGTGAACTCATGGGTACCTTTTTACTTGTACCACTCTCTACCTGCCCCCAAGCCCCATTCTCCTTAGGAGACCCTCCTAATCACTTTCTGTATTCTCAGCTACAGGAAGTTAGTTGCAGCCTCTAGTATGGCTTTAGTAGTAATAATGACCTATAACTTCTAAAGGATATTTTAGAGTTTATAAAATGAGTTGATATTCATTCATTCACTTACGCAGGCATTTATGGAACTATCATGTTTCAAATGTCTACCACATGCTGGGCATTGGCCAAGGTTCTGGAAGAACGGCATGGACCAACATTGGCAAGGCCTGTGCCCTCATGGAACTTAGGTTCTAGTAGTAGAGAGGCACACAACTTAACAGTGAATTAATTTAATTGATATTCTAAACAGATATTTAAAAACACATATCTTTGGGAGGTCGAGGTGGGCGGATCATTTGAGGTCAGGAGTTCTCAGCCTGGCCAACATGGTGGAACCCTGTCTCTACTAAAAGTACAAAAATTAGCTGGGCATGTGGCAGGCACCTGTAGTCCCAGCTACTCAGGAGGCTGAGACAGGAGAATTGCTTGAACCTGAGAGGTGGAGGTTGCAGTGAGCTGAGATTGTGCCACTGTACTCCAGCCTAGGTGACAGAGTGAGACTCTGTCTACAAACAAACAAACAAACAAACATATCTACAAACAAACAATTAATCAAGAGCTTAGACCATAGTAAGTGCTGCACAGAAAACAGAACAGGACAGTCTTATAGGGAGGGTCTGGGGAGTACTTTTTAGGTGAGTGACCAGGGTCAGTGACTGCAGAGAGAACAAGCAGTCATAAGTCCAGGTATTTAGAGGATGGAGATTATACATTTCATCCTTTTTCTTTTTCTTTTTTTTTTTTTTAGACAGGATCTTGCTCTGTTGCCCAAGCAAGTGCAGTGGTGTGATCATGGCTCACTGTAGCCTTGAAATTCCAGGCACAATTATCTTCTCACTTCAGCCTGCTGAGTAGCTGGGACCTCAGTGCATGCCACCACACACAGCTAATTTTTATTTTATTTTATTTTATTTTAGTAACAGGGTTTTACCATGTTGCTCAGGCTAGCCTTGAACTCCTGGATTCAAGTGATCCCCCTGCCTCAGCCTCCCAAAGTGCTAGGACAATAAGTGTAAGCCACCATGCCTGGCTTCTCATCTTGGAATCTTAAAATAACTTTGGGTACTTACTATTCTTTCTTTCAGGCCTTATTTTTTCTAATAAGGAAGCTGTGGATCAGAGAAATCTGGTAATTTTCCCTAGGTCATGGAATAGGGAACTGTCCCAGTTGTTTGGAGTTTACTCAGACGGTATTGCATAGAAGATCTCATATGAAAACATCAGGAATACAGATGATCTCTCTGTCCACCCCAACCCCAACTCCCAGTGTTGGGGATATGATCAGCTTTAAGCCAAATATCACTGATGACTTCCCTCTCCTGCCTGCTTAGTGCTCCTGGCCAAGACACACAGCAGGAGGAAGGCAGCCCTCACCAGTCTTTCCACAACAGAGCCAGCTGGGTGCCTGGAGCAACAGACGCTGCCTGGTCCACAGTAGTGGCCAAAGATGCCAGCTGCCACCTCACAGTCTTTGGATGATGCAATGGTTCAGGGAAGTGTCATTGCTAACTCATTTACACCTCTGTGCTGCATGTGGCAGCCACAGAACCACAGCGAGGGTGCAGAGGTGGGCTTCCACTTCCAGACACTGCTGATGATGGGCAGTTGGCTGGGAAGGCTCACTCCTGCCTGCAGCCAGGCAGGTATGCCCTCCTAGTTCAGGTTCTGAGGTTGGAATTCCATAGCTACAACTTTTCTGAGTTAACCACCACTCAGGCAACTAATCAGTGATGCCTGTTGTCTAAAGTTTTCCTTTATGTGGAAACAGAGGCATGGATCAGGCAATGATTTGTTCATAGTCATTGCAATCATGAGCACCAGTGAGAACTTAGGAACTCTAATAAATTTCTGTCTTCAACCAAGTGTTGAGTGTCTGCTATGTGTCAGGCACTGTGCTAGGTGCTGAGAAGCTCGCTTCTACTGAGGAAGACAGAAACATAAATGGTGATGAGCATTGTATTAGAAGTGATGCCACAGGAATAGTGTGGGGCCTCTCCAGGGGGATCCTGAGGTAGGGAGGCCACACTTCTCCAGTAGTGGAGAGGGCAGACAGGGTGCATGGGGTTCTGAAGGTCTGATGCAAAGGTAATGTTTGAGCTGTTCACTACTCTTTCCAATAAGTTATATTAGAGTCTTTCATTTATTTAAACTCATTTTATTTAAAATATACACTTATTTTTATTTTTAACTTCAATTTTAAATTTGAGTATTTAATCATGAAAAAAAGAAAAGCATTACCATCAACCTGTGTGAGTTGCTGTATCTGGTCTCAAAATGTATGTATGTTTCAATTTCTTCAGGAAGACTGAATGAGTTCAAATATATAAAGTACTTAGAACAGGGTCCTGCACTATGCTATCATCTTGCCTTCTCTCTCAGCGGACATTGGATATCCATAGGTGGAAATTGGGTGTGAAAGAGCAACTGCAGCAATTAATGCACCTGCAAGCTCCAAATCCTGCTCCTGGGGACTGCAGGTGCTACCTCTGGCCTCAGTGAGGTGAAGTCAGGGATGAAGCCTACACCACAGTAAACTCAGCAATGCTGTTGTGAGGATCACTGTGGGATATCATTTCAGTGTATCAACATGGTGCTTCTCTCTCACTTTTTTTATTTTTTTTTATTTTTTTTATTTTTTGAGACAGGATCTTGCTCTGTCACTCAGGCTGGAGTGCAGTGGCACAATGATGGTTCACTACAGCCTCGATCTCCTGAGCTCAAGCACCTTAGCCTCTGAAAAGCTGGGAATACAGGTGCATGCCAACATTCCAAGCTTATTTTTGTATTTTCTGTAGAGATGGGGTTCTGCCATGTCGCCCAGCTGGTCTCAAACTTTTGGGCTTAAGCAGTTTTCCTGTCTTGGCCTCCCAAAGTGCTGGGACTATAGACATGAGCCACTGCACCCAGCCTTATTGTTTCTCAAAAAACACACATGTGGCCTCTGGGCTTTTTGTTTGTTGCAGGCCAGCATTTATTTCATTTGCTAAAACACACATATAAATAAACTGACAAAAAGCCTACAGTGCAAAGCATTCCTACTGAGAGGCAAGACACACATTTAGGCAAATAAGGGGACCAAAATGATCTATCTCAGTCATGTCCAGAGCCTGTTGGGCTTGTGACTGGGCTTGGAGAGGTTCTGCACAAAGAAATGACACTTTGAAGTGGTGCTTGGGCCTCTGGTGTTTGCTGGGAACCTTGCAGAATAAACTGCTTCCTAGCATCTCATGGGAGGGGCTGTCAAAGGCTATGATAGGTCAGTTGTGAGTGGAGGTTTGGATTTCAGAACGGAGCAGTAGATGGGAACTTAGTATACATTATTCTCATTATCTATGTATATATGCATATATGCAATTATATATCATTTATTTACATTTATTGTTTATAAATATGTGCACATCTCTTTGTATGTGTGCACGTGTGTGTGCGTGTGTGTGTGTGTGTGTGTGTGTGTGTTTCCTCACCTGCATGGAAAAATCTTGTTCCCAGAGAGGGTCTAGCACATTAAAGACCCATCAAAATACATCTCAGACAAATAGCCAGCTGGTCCCAGGTGTTGGGGTGGCCACACACAAGCTGTCAAGGAACACAAATAGCATTTGCCTCGTGCTCAGGATACAGAGTGTCTCCAAGTCCTCCTAGTGTTTGGGAGGCAGAAGGAAGCTCAGGATCTGGCACATGCCAAGGAAAAGATAACTTCCAAACCCAGTTTTGGGGCCCACAGGAGAAGAGTAGATTCTGCAGCTGTTCTGTCTCTGTGCTTTTACAGATGTCATTGTCCCTTCCTTTCCCTGAGATTTTGTCTTTTAAAGAAGGCCATCTGCCTAAAGCTACCCTTTAAAACCCTGCCCAGAGTTTGTTAATTGAATCATACCACTGCTTAAAACCTTCAACAATTCCCCAATGCGTAGGAATGGAAGTCCAAATCCTAAGCTTGGCACCCATAGTCTTCCCTAATATGGCCTTAAACCCACAGCTCCTCTACTCCATTTTTCAACCACAGCATGGAGACTCACCAGTATACAAATAAGCCTGTATTTACCACTTTGGGACCTTTGCAGACACTATTTCCTCTGCCTGAGGCCTTCTTTTCTCTTCCTTTATCCTAACCTTGTCATTTATATGACAATATTTTATTTGTCTGGTGGGTCTGTTATATGCTAGACATAATTCAAGTGCTATTTGAAATGACCATAGTGGTAGATTGCAGGCAGGGCCACAAATTCTTCACTTCCCTGAATCCATGTCCCCTTGCCACGCCCTCCAGTTCTGACTCTGGGTTTAGTCATGTGATTTGCTTTGGGCAGTGGGATGTTAGCAAATGTGATGCAAATGGAGGCCTGAAAAGGGCTTTAATTCTTCTTTCTTGGAAATCTTCTGTCACCATGTGAATGAGTCTGGGCTAGCCTGCTGGAAGCTGAGAAACCTTTCGAAACAGAGGCAATCTATCCCAACAGAGGGTTCTAGACCAATCAGCCCCAAGTTGACCTGGCATCTGTTCACAGATGCATGCCAGCTACAGAATCCTGTGCTAAACAAATGGTTATTTTAAGTTACACATTTTGGGTGGTTTGTTGAATATGGTAGATAAATAATGCAGCCATCAGTTGTTTTTACCCGTTTAATATCTCTTACTCTTCTGTTGGTAATAGCAAATATATAAACACCTTCCTCTGTTCTCATCTATGCTACATGCTTCTAGTGAATTTGATTTGAACTGCTGCCTCTGACTCCAGAGATGGCCGAGCAGTGTATCCCTGGCTACCATAATGGGCACATAACTCAAGATGGTTCAATGAGACTAAGGCCTAGAATTTGTCCCAATGACATTCTTGGAATAATGATGCCGTTTTCCTACTGAGATGGCTTGGCTTGGAGAATATGAGCCTCAAGAAGCTGTTAGTAATCTTGCCACTGTGAGGTGAGAGCCTGCCTTAGAGAAGAGAGAAGAACTGAGAGACAGAGAGTGAGTCCTGCAGACATCACATGTGATCCTGGATCAGCCTGTGCCTGTACTTCCATCTCTCCTTGGGGTTTTCACTTACATAACACAACAACAATAACAACAACCACAACAAAAACCAACTCCTATATTTCTGCTTAGCCAGTATGAATGGAATCAGTCATTTACAACCAAAAGTTTCTGATGTAGTTACACTGCCCAAATGCTACCTTCTCTAAGAAACTACCTTGTCTCCTAGCAAGAATGGGGTTCATACAGATTTTTTTTTTTTTGCATGTGGTCAAGAACACTAATTTCAAATCAGAGACACCTGAGTTCAAATCCTGGGTTTGCCATTTGCTAGCTGTGGATACCAGGCAAGCAACTTAACATCACTAAGCCTGGATCAAATCGCTACTTTAATATTAGACACCACACAGGATTGTTGTGAAGGTTATATGAAGAAACTGCATGTGTAAATCACTTGGTACACATTTAGCAATCGCTATTATTGTGGGAAAAAATTAATTATTCCTTACTTCCTGATGGCAAGAATAGTGGCTTAAATGGTCCTTTTTTTATTCCTTGTCATTTTTTTTTCTGAACTCAGTGTATTACATAAAACTTTAAAGACAGTAGGGACACAATCTTTTATATGTGGGTTTCTTGGGCAGGATAATACGTTATACATCCTTTCATGAGAACCAGACCAACAGGTGTGAGTCCTGGGACTTTTGCTGGAACTACTGAGACAAAGAAGCTCTCTTTTCACTGGGATTGCTAGGCTAGAAGGACAAGGCCAGGAGTTTGTGGTCCTTATCCTGCAACCAAGAACAAGAGCCTATGTTGGTGTGTGTGTATAGGCAGGGCTGGGGAGAGGGGGGAGGAAGTAGTGGAGATAGCAACACAGAGGAAAGCCATGGACTGTCAGGACATGTTTTAGTTCCTGTATCCAGCCATACCTGAGGACCAACTTACCCCTAGACTTTTGAGTTACTTCAGCTAATGTATTTTTTTTTTTTATTTAAGCCAGTAAAAATTGAGTTCTGTCATGGAAATAATCCTAAACAACCTCTCTGAGCCTCAATTTTGTCTTCTGCTAAGTGGAGTTTGATAACACCACTCCTACACATATAAGATGTCTGTCACAATGCTGGCACATAGTAGTAACTGTCCTCCTTCCTCTGAGCTCTGGGAGTGAAGGTGACTATGCCCCTCTTTTTTACATGCAGCAGCTCATCCTTTGTTGGCCAAATGACTAAAAATTGCTCAGAAGGCTGACAGAAGGGCCAGAAGCCTTCTTTCCCTGATGCAAATAGCATCATTTTTTCTGGGTAGATGGAAGAGCTCAGTGGAATATGTATTTGTCCCTGAGCTCTGGTTTTGGATTGCTACCCGGATGTGCCCAACAGATAGCCTTCTGTGTTCTACATACCACAGTCAGATGATAAACCTTTGATTTTTCCTCTTCTCTGATTCTTGGGAATAATGTGGTCCATAATGAATTACATCCCCAAGAATAGCTGTAATTGTAACAATGCCGCAGAGAGGGAGCTGGCAAATCAGCCAGTCCTGCGAAATGCGCCTGCTTGGTTCCAATCACTCTCTTTGGAATGAGTACCATCCTTATTTGTTTTTTTCTATCCCAAATTTCTGATAAGCATTAGGCTTTCTGTGGGAAGTGGAGAATAAAAACCAGACATATGGGAGGTTTTATTCTCAGGTTGAGTGCTTTATTCTCTTGTATGTTCAATTTCCCTAGAAATTTGATTACAGTGAAAGATTTCTGCACCACTTCTGCTACCACCAACCCTATATCATTTCAAGAAATTGACACCTCCGTTACCTGGAGATGCAGAATCTTTTTTATGCTGTCCAAGATGCTGATAAATAGTATTCTTATGGAAATCACCGGGGAGGCAGCTTGGGTCAGCTCAAAGGCTGTGCTGTGCACAGTTAGGGAGAAGTATGGCTAGGGTTCCAGACTACAGGGTTGGTAGGGAGGGGAAGCTCCAGACCACCTTGAGTCCTTTCTTGTCAGCATGTCTTTTTGGAAGGCCCTATTCATCTTGGCTCTCTCTCAGCCCCTGGGATCCACACAGAACCAAATAATGAGCAGTCCAGAGCCAGGATGGTAAATACAACTTTCTAATGCTAAACTGGAAAGGCAGGTAAACATAAGCAGAATCAGTACCAATTATATGTAGTAGTTGCCACAATTGCTCGTGTATGATGTGCCAGGCACTGTGTCAAGTATGCTGTATCATTTTCTCATGTAATCCTTATGACAACCCAGCAAGTTAGGTACAATTATTGTCCCTGTATTTTAGCAAAAAATCTTCTGGAACTTAAAAAGAAAAATGGTTTGATCCAGGGAAATAGATTGGTTTTGCCCTCAGGTCTGCCTGACACCACGAGAATCCACCCTTCTAACCATCAGTGAATGTGCTCAAGAGTTCTAGAATCCATGGGAAGGTCAGCCCCTGACTCACTTGGTGATTAAGAGCAAGCCACTTACTCATGGAGTTTTGAATTCACAGCTATGAAATTAGTGGGTTAGCTCTAAGACCTTGAATTAACTAGGTAGCCCTGTTTTAGTGGTGAGCTCCCTGTTCCTGAATGTAAGCTTGAAGCATAGCTAGGGAAACACATGGCAACAACATGACAGAGGGGATTCAATCACAGGATGGCAAGATGGGTCAACATGACCTTTATTGTTCTTTCTTCTATGAGAGTCTTATGCCAATTTGTCTTACAAATAGAAATTTTCAAATTTTCAAATTGAGAAGGCCAGCACTTGTGCTCCCTGGGACCTGATCTTGCCAATTTTGAGGCTGCTCTATTTGTCTGCTGCAATTTGCTATGGTGACTCAGCAGGAGGCAGGGAGGAGGCACAACAGCCCAAGCTCAGCCTTCCTCCTGAAGACATTGCTTGGCTAAGGGACGGGACACTGGGTGGGAGGGCCCCAAGATAATTGCTCTGAATATATTTGTTACTGATGTTCCTTTTGTCTTCAGCAGGCACCAGCTTTCCCCACCTCTAGTGGAGTTCTCACTTGGTTGAGCACCTGAACAAACGCCCATTAGGGGAGCTTGTCACTTTCTTATTTGAGGGAAATGTCTGACACAGAAGGGCAGGTACCACTTAAAATGTCAAGGCAGCAGTGTAGCTAGCAGGTAAATTTCTGTGTAAAACTCCACTTTCTGCTTTGGAGAAAGGAAATGATGTTAGGATTCTTGTATGGCAGTCAGAGGTGAAGATTATTTTCAGCCGGAGAGGAAGGGGTAGATGATCTCAGTAATCTAGACAGTTCTTTCATCAGTTTAAGATTCCACTGCTTACTCCTCCAAACTCCCAATATTTCTGGTCTTCACTCAAGGCACCCTCTTCTACCTCCAAGGCTCCTTTTCATGTTCCCCATTAATCAACACTTCTTCTGCCATTACCTCCTCTGTCTCTACTGCAGTGTCCACATTCCTCTCAAAATAATGTCCTAACTTATCTTCCTGATCCTGACATCGCTGAATGGCAGTCTATTCTGCAGGCAGTCCTCAACAACAACTTCCCAGCAGAGAAAATTTCAATGGTTTTTGAGTGTTTACAGAAAACAAAAGACACCTCCCCCACAACCCCCAAACCTAACACTTAGGAGTGCTTGCTGCATGATGCCAGGAACTATGCTAGGCACTTCATGCATTAACTTGTTTTTCATAGCAGCTCTATGAGGTGGGTACTAATAGGTACACATTACAGCTGAGTAAAATGAGGCTGAGAGATTAAATAACCTGCTTAAAGCCTCCCTACTTGCAAGTGCCTAACCCAGATTTAAACCAAAGTGGTCTGCATTTTTCTCTCACTTTCTTTTATTATTACTATTCATAGACTATTTTTTAGAGAAGTTTTATGTTTACAGAAAAACAGAGCAGAAATTACAGTTCCCATATACCCTCTTATCCCCATCTCAGTTTCCCTGTTATTAACATTTGCATTAGTGTGGTTTATTTGTTATAAATAAGGAATCTACATTGACACATCATAGTGACCCAGTCCATAGTTCACACCAGTATTCACTCTTGGTGTTGTACATTCTATGGGTTTTGACAAATGTGTAATGAAATGTATCTACCTTATAGTATCATATAGAATGGTTCCACAGCCCTAAAAATGCCCTGTGCCCCACCTATTCTTCCCCTCCTTCCTCGTCCCATATGCCTGGCAACCACTGATCTTTTCACTGTCTTCATAGATTTGCCTTTTCCACTTGCCATATATTTAAAAGCATGCAGTAATATATGGCCTTTTCAGATTGGCTTCTCTCACTTAGCAATATGCGTTTAAGGTTCCTCTGTGTCTTTCTGTGGCTTGACAGCTCATTTATTTTCTTTTCCTTTTTTCTTTCTTTTTTTGCTGAATAATATTCTATTGTATGGATGTACCACACTTTGTTTATCCTGGTATATATTTTTAATTTTTACAATCTGTAGCTTCCTTGAAGGCAGATTACTTAGGCTGAAGTTTCAGGTATTTCCTAATCTGACCCTCACCTTTCTTTCCAACTTTATTCTGACCTCACTGTTCCCTGCATATGACCTTCATTTCTCCAAGCTGTTGCTTGAACTGTTCCTATTTCCAGGAATGTTCAAGCACGACAGCCATCACCCCACTGACATACAGCCGGTGGGGAACCTAAGACCAGACCTAAACCCATTACTGAATTGCATTTCCCAGGGGATTGGTTTGGGAATGAGAATGTTACATAGTGGGAACCAATGAAACCTGCATTGAGAGTTCATAAATTTGAAGTTGAGAGGTGTGAGGAGCAGTGGCAGCTCTATTGTGGCCCAAGGGAGAATCTGTCTGAGAATAAGGTCATTTATGGGAGAAATTAAAAAGAGAAATTAGGTCACAAGGATATAATTTGCACCCCCAAATCAAACTGTACATATGTGCTCTTATATATTCTTTTTCATTCAAGCATATTTTGGTTGGGTCTCTGATATTTGCTACTCAAAGGACTTACCAATACAGGTGGAGAATGGTAGGTACTCTAAGAACAATATGGCTCACCTTTCCCAACAGACTATCTGTGGATTCACTATTCATTCAACAGACATTTATCACATATCTATTATGTTCCAGATACTGCACTGAGTGTTGGCCACTGGAAAGGACTGACAAGAGCTTTTTGAAGTACACGGTTAGTGAATCCATGCATATGGCAGTCCCATCTGCACTTATAATCACATTTCTTTAGCAAACGTTTATTGTAGGAACACATGGGGTGGTGCGAGGAGTTTTTCTGGGTAGCAGTAGCTCAGTAGGCTTACTCCTGACCCAGTTACCTAGAGGCTTCCAGTAGTTTCTAGGTTCTTCCACTCCCTGGAAGAATAACGCAGGGCAGGAGTCAATAAACCCAGACCCCACCACCATCATCTTTGGTGGGAAGGGGTTTCTTCCCCTGTCCAAGCTTAATTCTGATTGAACCTGTGGGTGCCTAAAAATTCATCATCTCTGCCTGGTTTCACAGAGAATTCAGCCTAGTGAGCAGGTGATGGGATAGGGCAGTATAGAGCTGTTGGGTCAGGGCTCACTCAGGCTCTGATGGGGTTGATAGTGCTTGCTGCACCTGCCCATGGTAAATATACTTGTGAGGAAGGAGGCCCCTAATCCTCCAGCTTCTAAGGCCATTTCCCCTTCAGCCTCCTACATTGCATCTGAAAGGGAGAAGTTACAAGTCAGCCAGAGGAGGGACCAGTTGGCTCCGCTGGCCAGGTTAAGGATAAGACCCCTACTGCTAACCACAACGCCATCTATAGATCACGGATATGGTATGGAGGAATCTCTCTGGAAGGCATTGTTTTTACTTAAACACGATCAGACCCCCACCTAAGTCATGTACCCCATGCCCACTTCATGGATCAAGACCCTTTCACATTTTATTTCTAGAGTTGTAAGCCTTTAAAAGGGCAAGGATTTTCTTTGCTGGGGAGCCCGGTTGTTAGGCATCTATGCCACCAGAGCTCCTGGCTGAATAAAACACCACTTCCTTCCCAATTCGGTGTTTGAGAGGTTTGTCTGTGACCCCTTCTGCTTCTGTTATAGCTCATTTTTCTGAAGAGCACTCCCTCTTAAATAAAATATGTGGTGCAGCAATTCTGAAACTTTAACATGCATATGGATTTTCTGGACATCTTGTTAAAATGCAGATTCTGATTCAGTAGCTCCAGGGTGAGGCTTGATATTCTGCATTTCTAACAAGCTCCCAGGTGATGCTGAGAGTAGCAAGGATGTAAGAAACAGAAGGTGAATTTATCTTGGGCATATTGCCTGTTTTGTCACCGGGCTTGCTGTCTGATTTCCTTAAAATCTCTGATTGTTTCTTATGCTTCAGAGAAATACTTGCACCTAGCTGAGTTCAATTGTAAATTTCACTATTAAGTAGGGACATTTTCTTTTTTTTTTGAGACGGAGTTTCGCTCGTTACCCAGACTGGAGTGCAATGGCGCGATCTCGGCTCACCGCAACCTACGCCTCCTGGGTTCAGGCAATTCTCCTGCCTCAGCCTCCTGAGTAGCTGGGACTACAGGCACGCGCCACCATGCCCAGCTAATGTTTTGTATTTTTAGTAGAGACGGGTTTCACCATGTTGACCAGGATGGTCTTGATCTCTTGACCTCGTGATCCACCCGCCTCGGCCTCCCAAAGTGCTGGGATTACAGGTGTGAGCTACTGCACCCGGCCAAGTAGGGACATTTTCAACCTGCAATATGCTTAAATGAGGGTACCTGAAATCAATAATGAGACAAACTATTCAATAACCAGTTTATTCAGTAAATATCTGCTGAACTTCTACAGAGTTGCCGGACCGTTGCTCTCTTTTGAGATAACAGCCATGAACTAGAAAGACAGGGTACTGCCCTCTTGGGACTTCCAGTCTAGCAGTCAAGGAGACCAAAACTAAGCAAGCAGACAATCAAATACAATAATTTTAAGTTGTACCAAGTGCATGGATGGACACTAATAAATGGTTAAGTTTGAGACTAATGATGGGGAAAGGGAATATTTTAAAATAATTAGTTGTATTAATTTCCTATTGCTGCTGTACAAAATTACCACAAACTTAGTGGCTTAAAACAACATAAATATATTTTCTTACAGTTCAAAATCAACTCCACTGGGCCAAAGCCAAGGTGTTTCAGGGCTGCATTCATCTTGGAGGCTCAAGCTTCTCTGCATGACATTCCATTCTGTAGGCAGTTCTGAGCAACAGCTTCCCAGCATGTAAAATTTCAATGGCTTCTTGAATGTTTACAGAAAACAAACAACATCTCCACATCCCCCCCATCCCTAAGCCTAACACTTATGAGTGCTTGCTACAGGATGCTAGGAACTACATTAGGCATTAACTTGTTTTTCACAGCAGCCCTATGGGGTGGGTAGAAAGTGACATATATTATAGCCAAGTAAACTGAGGCTGAGAGATTAAATAACCTGCCTAGGAGTTCCCAACTTGTAAGTGCCTGACCCAGATTTAAACCAAAGTGGGCTGCATCTTTTTTTTCTCTCTTTCTTATTACTATTCATAGACCTTATTTTTTAGAGAAGTTTAAGGATCACAGAAAAGGTAAGATTCTGGAGGGAAAAATTCCCTTTTCCAGCTTCTAAAGGCCACCCGAATTTCTCAGTTCAGGGCCACTTCCTCACATACCATGCCAACCTCTGTATCTGCTATTAAATCTCCTCTCACACTGCCTTTCCTACACTCCTCTTGTAAGAACTCCTGCAACTACATTAGGCTCACTCAGACAATTCCGGATAATCTCCCCATCTCAAGATACTTAATCACATCTGCAAAGTTCCTTTTGCCATGTAAGGTAACACTCTCACAGGGTCTGGGAATTAGGATGTGGGCATCTTCAAGACGGGAGCAGGCATTATTCTATTTACCACAGGAGTCAAGAAGGCCTCTCAGAGGAAGTGATATTTAAGCAAAGGCTTAGTACAGGTCAAACGTGGGCAGACTAGAGGAAATAGCTTTCCCAGTGGAGGAAACGGTAAGGGCAAAGGCCCTAAAGAAGGACGAGACTTTTTAAGTACAGGGGCTGGAAACAATGCTAGCATGGGGGAGCAGAGAGTCAGACAAGATGAGGGTGGAGCAGCAGGCAGAGGTCTGACCCTGCGGGCTGTAGTGAGGGCTTCGGATTTTATTCTAAGTATGATTAGGAGCCATTGGAAAGCCTAAGCAGGTTATTGGCATGATCTGACTTGTGTCTGAAGGGGTGCCTACTACTTGGCTCAAGCCCATTCTCCCCATTTAGGAATGCCAGCCCAGTGTGGCCAGGTCTTCTGACTTTTCAGGGAAAGGTACAAATCTGGATATTTCTAACATTAAACCCTCCATTTGAAATTACTGAAGCTGGCTGGGTGTGGTGGCTCATGCTTGTAATCCCAGCATGTTGGGAGACCAAGGTGGGTGGATCACGAGGTCAAGAGATCGAGACCATTCTGCCCAGCATGGTGAAACCCTGTCTTTACTAAAAATACAAAAATCAGCTAGGCGTGATAGTGTAGGCCTGTAGTCTCAGCTGCCTGGGAGGCTGAGGCAGGAGAATCACTTGAACCCGGGAGGCAGAGGTTGCAGTGAGCTGAGATGGTGCTACTGCACTCCAGCCTGGAAACAGAGCAAGACTCTGTCTCAAAAATAATAATAAAATTAAATTAAAAATTTTAAATATAGCTGAGCATGGTGGTGGGTGGGTGCCTGCCTATAATTCCAGCTACTTAAGAGGCTGAGGCACAAGATTCGCTTGAACTGGGAGGTGAAGGTTGCAGTGAGCCGAGGTTGCACCACTGCACTCCAGCCTGGGTGACAGAGGGAGACTCCATCTAAAAAGAAAAAAAAAATTGAAGCTATATTGGAAAATTTTAAGGCACACATTCCGGTCAGGTTTGGCTAGGAGCTACAGGGACACCTTCTCTGAAGAGGCTCTGCTATATAGTTGCTGCATGATGTGGAGTGAATGACTGAACCTTTTGAGTCTCAGGTTCCTGGTTTGTACAATGGAGAATAATGGTGGTTATTACAGAGGGTTATTGTGAGGATCCAGAGTATATCAATGAGACAATACATATAAAATACATAGCATGGTGCCTCAATATGCACATATCTATGTATATGTATTTTTTAATTTGAGGGGATTACATGAAAATTGGAAAATACATGACCTTTAAAATTGCTTCTGGCTCTGAGATTCTAAGATGATTAAAAATGTCTTTATTAATCAGACCATATATTTAATTGCAGAAGTCTTGAGTTGCCTTTCCTAGCCTTATTTCCTAGGAAATAAGGATTTAATTTCCTTATCCAGTATGTATAGTACAGAATGCATCTTTGGTAAGATGACAATGGAATCTAAGACAACTATGCTTAATGGCAAAACCCACTGCAGTGAGGAACAAAATTCTCTGTTGCTGATTATGCACAAAACCAAGGCATAGAGCCCCAGTGATCATGTAGCTAGAGACCTAGCAACTTCTCATTTTGCCCTTTTCCTCAAGGGCTTTGGAGTCAACATCTCCTGTGCTCTGACAATCCATGTGGTTCTTTCCTCCTTTCTACCCAGTAGAGTGGAATCTGGGAAAGGGATGGGCTCGTGTAGCTCACTGCCTGGATGTGGGCAGGTGAGCGGGAAGCTTAAAGGCTTTTGATCAGAAGGGCATCTTCTGAGAATCATGCTAGATATCTCTTACCTCCAGGACCCAATGCAGTAAAGTATGGAGCAGGATCAGAACTAGACTGATCCCAGGCAGAGCTCCAGGGAGGAGTGGTTGTTAACAGGCACTGGAGGATGTGCTGGGTATGAATCTTATCAACCAACAGCAATTCTTGCAAATGACAGTGACAAATAATTTGCTTGGCTTCTTGGAATACCACCCAAGGACATTTGGGCACAGAAACACACCCAAGTGCACACAGAATTTTGATTTCTTTGTCAATCTTCAAAGAAGTTGGAAAGATAAAGAGCCAACCTTGATACCAACACATTTCTTTCTGTAATTGAACATCCCCAACTGTCTCAGATCACAGCACTAAGCCAGATGGCCCCCAGACTTCTGAATCTCACCTTTCAATAGCTCTATTAGTGTGAGGAAACGGCACAGCACCATGCAAACATAAGGCATGTATTTAGATGTTACTCTTGTCCTGGGATGACGTTCACTCAGTGAGCTTCAGTGTTCAAGACTGTCACTAGGCTTCTTTGTTTGCAAACTGCAGACTAGCTCAAGTTAACTCAGGCCCAAAGGGGACCTGGTAGAAGGCTGTAGGGCTGACAGAATCAAAGGAAAGGCGAGTACCTCAAGCAGGGCTGGCAGAGGGATCCAGGGCAAGAACTGACTCACTCCCCAGGGACTCCATCTGGTGAGTCTGTGCCATGGTTTTCAGTTGCTCGTCATTGTGCTCAGGACTTAAATCCTTGAGAGGTTCTCATGGCATGAATTAGCTCTCTCCTTGGCCAGAGAACAGTCAGCACTTACAGGCCTGCTAGACTGTATGCTATGGCAAAGACAATTTCTTCAGAGACACATTGATGTACTATTACCAAAAGAATGAGAAGAAGGCAGGCAAGCAGAAACAACAGGTGTCTGCTACAAAGGCCTTGCCCAAAAGAGGTTCCAGCCATCCCTGCTGTCCCAGGTCCCATGACTCCCAATGCACACCATCCCCTCTTCTTTACTATTAGGTTGGTGCAAAAGTAATTGTGGGTTTTGCCATTTCTTTTCAATGGCAAAAACTGCAGCACCAACCTCATCTATTCCGCCTTCCTCCAGTTCACACCCTGCACACACCAGGTTACCCTTGCTGCCTACCTCTGCATGGCCCCCAAGCCCATGTCATATGAGGCGGACCCTTCTGGATCTCAGCCTATGATGCATCATGGTTTGGTTTAAATTGATTAACATGGCGTAAGGAATAGGCTTTATTGAGGAAATGGAAAACTTACAAAGCTGGTGCTTCTATACTTCACAGGGAGGAGCCATTTCTAGGCTTGCAGTAAGGACCACTGGGCCTTGTTCTTCTCCCATTTGTGGACCAAAAGTGAGAAAACAGCCTTGGAAGAGGGTGGAACATGTAGGCTACTTGGTGCTATCAGTTAAGGATTATGGGGCCAAGCATGTAAAGAAATTATCTGGGGACACCAGCTGTCCTGCAATTGATCTTGGGGTACATAGAAAATGAGAGTCCTCCCTACCAGGTGAAGAAAACCATCAGTCCTATAGAAAGCTGAGTTTGGGGGCAGCCCTTCTAGTTTGGAGAAGGACGGAGGATCCTGGTCCTAGCTAACTTATTTTTATGCAACCTAGAATGGACAATTCTCCTTGCTGTGCTACACATACCCAGCTTATAGTTCCTTCATGGGTACATACTCTCAAGCTTTAATGCCCACAAATTAGACATCTCACATTTCTCTGAACATCTTTTTATTTTTTTGAGGAGGGGTTTTGCTCTGTCACCTAGGCTGGAGTACAGTAGTGCGATCTTGGCTCACTGCAACCTCCACCTTGTGGGTTCAAGTGATTCTCCTGCTTTAGCCTCCTGAGTAGCAGGGACTACAGGCACATGCTACCATGTCTGGTTAATTTTTTGTATTTTTAGTAGAGATGGGGTTTCACTGTGTTGGCCAGGATGGTCTCAATTTCCTGACCTTGTGATCCTGCCTCGGCCTTCCAAAGTGCTAGAATTACAGGCATGAGCCACCACACCAGGCTTTCTCTGAACATCTTGTTGGGGTTCCCTTGAGAATTTTCCTCTCTTACCTATTTTGGTCTTTATTTGTCTCCTCCTAGCCTCATACCCTAGATTTTAGATGTCCATGTTCCTGTCTTCTTTACCGGACTGTAATTTCATCAAAGGTATTTCCCATATACCTCTTACATTTGTAATTTTGTCATTAAGCGTTTGATCCAAATAGGCCCTTCATACAACATAGAGTTGATGAAGGAGTGAATGAATGAATGGTTCAGCTGTAAGACGAAAATCTACTCAGAAATGAAATGAGGATGGATCATCCAAAGTAGCTCTCTAAGAAATGTGAGGAGGTGGTATGGATGACAACACTAGCAGGAATGGATGAAAACCTCGTATGGTTTTGGGGGTGGAGGGTAGAGATGGTGGTGTTGAAAATACTGATTCCTTCAATGAGTATTGTTGGTCATTTTCTACACAGCAGGCCCTGGGCAAATCCATGGAATATACCAGTGAATAAAGCGTTTAGGATCCTTAACCTGATAAATGTAACTGGATATTCTTTAACTTCCTTCAAACCCTGAGAATGAGTTTTCTTTGCTTCACTAAGTCCTTAATACTCCAAGATAAACTGGGCTGTCTCAGATCTAGATTTACTAGTGCATAACATTGAAAGAGAGAAAACTGGACCAAAAAGTGCCTGTATTTGTTAAGGATTAAAAAAAAAAAAAGATATCTGTCTCTTTCTGTCTTTTAATCTACACACATTCACATGGTTGGTCACATGAAAGTTGAGTCAAGATTTACCCTGTGCAAGCCAGTTATTATGCCAGATGCACAGCAGGGGGAGGCATTGTTTTGACAGACTTGCAAGGCTTCAAAATGTAAATGGCTTAAATGTAACATGCCGGCTCTCTGAGCTGTCACTCAGAAAGTGCTCAAACCATTCATCTGTCCAGAGTGGAGACTAATCAATGCTTGGGTAGGGGGAGGTCTGGCTTCAGGTCCATGCCTCTCTTATTCTCCAGCTCTGGGTTTGGGAGAGAGATGGGGGACAGAAGGCACTGGATTATTTTGAAAACCTTAGCTTAATCACCAAGAATAAAGCTTAGAGATTGTAAAGCATAGGTCCCCTTTTTCTAGAGATAGTATGGGTGAGGAGCCTTATTAGTGCCTTCTCTAATCACTTTGCTGGTTCAGTTCCCTATGCACCCTCACTTTAGTCACCCATTTGGATTAAAGAGCCCCATGCCAGATATAGGTGATGGGGAGGAAGGCAGCACATCACACTGCCATGTGTGTGCCTATGCAACAATCTTTCATGTTCTTCACATGTACCCCAAAACCTAAAATGCAATAAAAACATTTTGAGAAAAAAAAAAGCCCCACAGGAGGGGAAGCTCCTTTACCTATTGGCCACTGACATACAGAGGGGAAAAGTGGGGCTTACACACACCACATGTCAGTTAGTTTAGGAACGCTGGTTTCTGTTTGCAAATGCACGTTTAAGTCACAGGTGTTTGAATGAGGATCAATAACTACACAGCTGATTAAGCAATTCATTTATTTTTAAAACCTAGACTCATTCCTCATGTTTCAAACTCAGCATCTGCTCCCCTGGGCCCCACCAAGCCAGAATTTGGCACTTGCTGTATACACCCACCCTGTGTGGTGTGTACTTCTGGAAAAGCATTTGCTGGACCATACTGTAGTTGCTTGGAAGATCCTTCCATTGTTTGCCAGTTCATTGCCTTGAGAATGGGAAGCCCATCATATCCTTCTCTATATTCTTAGCACGTAGAAAGTATTCAGTAAATGTCTCATAAATGAAGGAATGGGCACATAATTATACAAGCACCCCATAGTATGACAGTTATGAGAGAAAGAGATGGGAAAATTTGCAGGGGTTGGGACAGGAGAGTAGTTCTGAGAGCCAGAAGGAAACAGAGAGCTAGACAACGGGAACAAGAAAGAGGCACCGACAAAAGAAAGGGAAAGAGCAACGCTCTGGGAGGGAGACTGAAACTTAGAAGGAAGGAGCTTTGGATATGATTCCAGGAAAACATTGATCAGGCCCTGCTGTTCCCTAGAGCTTAGAACTGAGAGTGGATTCCAGTTATCACCTCTCTCTGAAGTGCTAATTAGAGGATTAGCCATTGTTCAGAGCTCTTTAGCCACTCTTTATCTCTCCCAGCTTCATTCTGAAGGGGATGACTTCAGGGGAACTAATTTTCTGTACTGCAGCCCAAAATCCAGAACACTACGACAAGAGCCAGATAAAACCAGATTTGGCTCCTTGAGCTGGTTCACAGGGTCTTCTTTGCCTCTCTGGTTGAAAAGCAAGGTTTTTGCATCGACTTTGATCATGGGTAGAACTGGATCTCATTCTCCCTACTCAACTACATCTGTTCAGCAAAGAGAGAAAGAGACACACAGAGAGAAAGGCAGAGGAAGAGAAAGGGAGTTTTCAGATCTTCACCTCCCATTTACTAGGCTCTTAAGTTGTCCTAGCCACCACTAGCAAGTTACGTGTATTGTCTTCCTTAATCCTCACCTCAGAGGAAGGCATTTTTTTTTTTATCATTTCCATTTACAGATGAGAGAACTGAAACTCAGTATAAATGACTTGCCCAAGGTCACATACCTGGTTCTCACTGCAGCCTGTATTCGAAACAAGGGTGGTCTGACTCCAGAAGCCATGCCATTCACCATGACCTTGCTGAACTATCACCTACCAAAAGACACAGGATCACTGGTGGGTGTGAGAGGATGATGATGATACATGGCAGCTAAACTGTTATTACTGAGTGTTTATTTTGTGCCCAACATGGCACTAAGGGATTCACACACATTGTCTTATTAAAACTGTCTGACAACCCAGTGAGGTAGGTTTTATGATTTATTTGTAGTTGAGAAGCTTGAAGCCTAAAGAGGTTTGGGGACCCATCCAAGGTTGCCCAGTGAGTTATGCAGTGGCTGAGCTCAGAATTAAAACAAAGCCCATCTGGCTCTAAAGATTATGCTAAGGCTGGGAAGGGTTAAACCAGAGGATTTCTTTATTGACTGGAGTTCACTTTGATTTATAGAATCTTCCTGAAGGAAGGTTCTCCAGGGATCTTTGATTCACTTCTCTGTCTTTAGATAAATAAGCCATTATTATCTGCTTTTGATAGTTGCAATGGGGTTAGAGATTTTCAAGGGGGTGGTTCAAAGTCACTGAGCTTGGATATTCAGAAATGTGTTTGACATCTCAAGTCCTCCCACGGTTGTTGGATGGTTAAAAGTTGTCTGCTCCATCTCTCTGTACTCTCTTGGTCTTTCTCCATTTCATTTCCCTACCTGGTGTCCAGTGTCCATTTGCTGTTCCTGGTGCCTGGGGCACTTCTGCCTTTGTAATTTTTTTGAATCCCTTTCCCTCATTAGAATTTATCCCTGCTGACCCTGTCAGGTGGCTGAGGTCAATTTGATCAAATTCATTTACAGTTAAGCATTAATGGCATATTATATTAATCCTTCTGGATAAGTGCTGCAGTAAAAAATACCCCTAAACTCTGGACTAATGCTGTACACTGCAGCACAGTGGCAGGAAGCCTGAGAAATGGTTTGGTGAGGTTGTCTTGCAGGTTAGGCAAAGCACTTGACCTACACATGAAGGCTAGTCTCCCCACCACTTAACAGTTTAGAAAGGTCTTTCCCGGCAGGGCTTCAGTTGCCTTAATTGGCAAAATGGGAATGGCGATTTCTGCCTGGAAGGAGGACATAGGGTCTGCTGCTCTCTTGCAGCATTAAGATCAGTCTAATTCCAGAAATCTAATCTGGGGAGGCAGAGGCTGTCAGGCAGCCAGCAAAATTAATGAGAAAATTGGAGTAAACACAACATGTGTCTTGTCAACTTGGGTTGGAAGAAGGTGACTCAGTGCCAGTCTGCAGTACTGGGCTCTCCAGGGTGTGTACACTTGGTGTACATGCCTCTTTGGAGGCACTGTGTCCTCCGAGGTAATGAATTCAAAGCCATGGATGAGGGCTTAGAAGAGAATGCCTCTACCTGGGTAGCTTCTGGAGAACCTTTCATTTACTTGAATCACATCTTAGATCTGCCCTCTGTGATCAAATTAATGAGGAGTAGCACACCACAAAGCCCCTCAGTGTGGGATAAAAAAGACATCATGCTCAACAGGAATAGCAAGAGAGAGAAAGCAGTAAGTGATTGAAGAGCTTCTGTGATTCGCTGCCTGGGCATAAGCTTCACAAAGCAGGGTTTCTTCTTTTCTCTGCATTGGGAAATGGGAACATCAGGAATGAGAGAAAATGCCATTTGATTGAGTTTCTTGTAATGGGGAGAATCTTTTATAAACGAGGTACACAGGAAGAGCTGCCATTTCCTGACAAGCCATTTGCTTTAATAGATCAAATATTTTTATTCCTGGTTTACCCCTTTGAGGGGAAATTTGCTTGGCAGAAAACAGGTAAAAGATGGGTGATGGGGCCTAGTCCATGGGGCTGTGCTGGAAAAGTGGGAGCAGAGAGTCAGGGACAGGTATAATTCAGGGTGAGAGTTGTGCACATTGTCTTAACGACTCTAGGGCTTTTAGTGACCTGGTAGGTGAATTAAAAAGGTGTGAGTTGCCTTTTTAATAATAAAGGGAAGGAATTATAACATAGTGCAAGGTCGCAAATGCAATGTCCACAGGGGGAAAACAGGCAGTGTAAATGAATAAATTGGGCTGTAAACAGGAAGGTCAATGGGACAAGCCTAAAGACAGATAGTACTTAGTTCGCCTCAGTGTCTGAGAGTAATAGGGAACCGTGAGGACTGTGGGAACTACAAAGCACCTGTACTGTCAAGGATTAATCCCTGGGGAGTGGCTGAAAGAGCAGGCTATCAAATAAAAAACCTGGATTAGAATTCCAGTTTCCTTCTTATTGGTATTTTGACTGTGGGCAAAATATTTAACTTTATGAAGTGAAAATAGGAGGTCAAAAAACAGCATAAGAAGGATAATCCCTGCAGTGGCAAGTGTAGGCTAAACTGTACTGTTGTAATAAACATCCAATGTTATGGGTTGAATTGTGTTCCTCCAAATCCAGAAGCCCTAATGCTCAGTACCTCATAATATGACCTTATTTGAGAGTAGGGTTGTTGCAGATGTAATTAGTTAAATGAGGTCATCAGGGTGGGCCCTAATCAAATATAACTGGTATCCATACAAAATAGGGACATTTGGACATATGCGCATGTGTGCATGTGTATACACACACAAACAAAGAACGTCATGTGAAGGTGAAGGCTGAGTGTGGCATGATGCTTCTACAGGCCAAAGAATGCCACACAAATTGCCAGCAAATTACAAGAAGCTAGGTGAAAGGCACAGAACAGATTTTCTCCCACAGCCCTTCGAAGGAACCAACTCTACTGATACTCTGATCTTGGACTTCTAAGCTCCAGAACTGTGAGACAGTAAGCTTCTGATGTTAAGCCACTCAGTTTATGGTACTTTGTTATAGCACCTTTAGCAAACTAATACAGCTACTGAATCCCAATGGCTCGAAACAACAGTTTGCTTCTTGCATATACTATATGCTCATTTTGAGTTGGCAGGGGACTCTGCTATTATTGCTGTCATTGAGGTGGAGACGGGAGAGTAGCCACAATCTCAATTTGAAGCTTCATAGTCCACAGTAGCAAATTTAAGGCCTGGTATGCCCTTCTTCATACCAGATGATTATTTTAAATATACTACTCATATTTCATTACCCAAAGCAAGTTGTCTGAGCATACCTAATATCCAGGAGATGAAAGGAAATATAGTTGTCTCATGTACCTGGAAGGATACCAGAACCAGATGATGAACACAAGTAATGTCTATTACAATTAAGAATACCTGCATAGAAAAAAAGATTGGATAGCAATTTTCTAAAAAGTACTGGTTGATGTAGGGTGTCTGGATTATTGTATTTTTCTAAGTTTTTCTATGAAGGACACACATGCCTTTAAAGCAGAGAGAAGGCCTTTTCCTTTTTCCTTTATAAGTAAAATAAATGTTAGGTCAGTTATCAAAAGTTACCTAGTTAGTAAGTGGACAGATGAGAAGAAACTCAACCTAATTTTCTTACTATTTTTCTTTCTTTTAAAGCAATGAGATAAAGTCAGCATTATGTGTAGTGAAATGCTGTTATCCAAAAAGGTTTACATGTAAGATGGACAGGGATGCCACCAGGTTGAATTACTGTTGCCTAGAAGACTGGTGATATCACTGACAGTGACACTCTCATTACCATATTTATATCCATAAGACAACTTCCACAGGGAGACTAGTTCAGGAGATACTGGGAGAGGATGTCTCTTCAGGGAAAGATAGTCTGTGGACATAGAAAAGAAGGTAGCTAATGGATGAAAAACGATATCTTAGGTCAAGTTCCCCAGAAGGAGATCCTAGAATGATACTGTATTTGCACGTTACTTATTAAAGGAGTGCTCTGAGGAAAAGCTGGTGAGGGAGTGGGGTAGCAGAACAGGAGGGGGAAGAGGCCAAGCAAAGTGTGCTTTTTTAGGCTCCATCCCAGTCTGATCCCATGGGGAGCTCTGGAGTGAAAATTATACCTTAGAGCTGGCTCTGACTTGATGCAAGAGAGCTGGGCTTTCATAGTCCTGCCCTTGTCAGTACTGGCTCCAAACACTTTCAGCTTTCTAAAAGTGAAGGCAGAGCAGATCCAGCAGCCCCAGAGCAGGCCTCTGAAGAAAGTCATGGATGTGAGCCATTAGAAGCAGAACACACAGAAACTGGCAGAGGGATCACAGAAAGGGTAAAGGGGATCTGAGGGGCACTGGTTGGGGCATCAATAGTGCCCACTACAGATGGGGACTCCCTGAGGACAGAGGTTCTGGCCTTGCAGATAACTTGTGCTTCACAGTGTGTGCAAAGCCTGTGGGAAAGAATTTTAATCAAGACAGAGAACAGGCTCTTAACCTGCTCCTTGCTGGCAGTGGTGGCTTTTGGCCACAGATGTCTTCATCAGCTGTCATTAGGAAGGGCTGACAGAGGTTCAAATCTCTGTGGATGCCTGGGGAAGAAAAGATGCTTCGTACTGACCATGGAGGAATTCTTGACACACACTGAGGAATGAAACATGGCAATGCTGAGCGAGGTCCATGCCCTTATGGTCTGACATGTGGGAGAAAATCTTGCCCCTTGCCTTCCCTTACTATCATCTCCACTAGAATCAAGCCTGCCTGCATTTCATTCTTTCTTCTTGTTTCTTGACAACTACTAGGAGGCAATAAGGCAAAGTTTTCCTGAGGCCACATGTGAGGAAGTGCAGAGAAAAGACCTGTAGAGAGTCAGACCTGTGTTGAAATCTTGGCTCTACCACTTACTAGCTGCATGAATTAATCTTCCTGCATTTCAAGTTCCTTACATATAAAATAGGGAACCATTATAACTATACCTATTAGGGTTGTACTGATGTTAGAGAGAACTATAACCTTTTTGAATGTGTTTCTTAATCTATACTATAAAGTGTAAAAAAATTAATAAATCATGATGATAACTCCTTCTCAGGATTGATGTGGGGTTAAAAGAACTAAATCTAGTAGACTGATAGCATAAGTTACTGCGCCTGGCCTATCTGGGGCATCCCTCTACCCCACAACTTTTTCTAAATGTAGGAAGAATGGGTTTTCCACTCTTGCTGCTTCTAGTCAGGTTACTTTTCATTATAGGCTTGGCATCCATTTGCAGTAGTGCGTCTTGTATTTTTTATTAAAAATCCTTCTCTTCTTTTCCCCAGCCATCATAAGGTATGGCCAGAGCTATCTCTGGGTGAGCAGACTCAGAGCCCTCCAGAGGGAGAGAAACCCCATCAGAAGGCCTGCTGGGCCCAGGTGGAATCACTGTGAATGAGGACATGTCCAGGAACTTATCTTTCTCCTGGTAAATGCCACGGACCAACCCAGGCCTGTTTCATTTCTAGGCAAGAAGCACAAATTGAATCCTGCACCACATGCATTTATCTCTTCACCTTTTTTGGCAGGAACCTTGATAGGAATTAATAGACTCACTCAAAGAGGAAAAGACATAGGGGGTACAGTGGAGCTCTTTGTCTTTATGGGGCTTGAAAGAGTGAATCTCTAACAAGTCTAATTTAATATTGGTTTGAGTTAAAGTATCGTAAATTCCAGGACAAGAAGAAGAAACTGGGATGCCACAGAATGTTAGAGATAATTTAATTTAAACTCTTTCACTCAGTAGAGAATCTGAGCTCAGGGAGGGGATGATCTGTCCACAGCCATATATCAAACTGCTGCTGGCTGGGCTGAGGGCTAGGGCACCTGACTCCTGGGCCAGTGCTCTGGGCAGGGCTTCCCATCTCTGTCATTCCTTTCTTTTTTTTCTTTTTTTGAAATAGAGTCTTGCTCTGTTGCCTAGGTTAGAGTGCAGTGGCATGATCTCGGCTCATTGCAACCTCCGCCTCCTGAGTTCAAGCAATTCTCCTGTTTCTGCCTCCCAAGTAGCTGGGATTACAAGCATGTGCCATCACACCCAGTTAATTTTTGTATTTTTAGTAGAAATGGGTTTTTACCATGTTGGCCAGGCTGGTCTCAGACTTCTGAGCTCAAGTGATCTGCCTGCCTCAGCCTCCCAAAGTGCTAGGATTACAGGCATGAGCCACTGTGCCCGGCCTCTGTCATTCATTTCTGCACCACTGTCATGATTTGTGTCATATTTACACACCCTCTGCACCATTATTAACATGGTCTTAATATCTGAATCAGCTCTATTTTTTATCTTTAAATAAATTTATTTTGAAAGGAAATTGCTGTGAAGAAAAAGCAAGGATCATTTGCCGCAAATAAAAGGCAACCATATACGTGCTATGAAATGAAGAAATACATTTTAAATATATTAAATTTTAAATATAATTTAAAATTAAAATTTAAAAGTTTAAATAATTTAAAAGTTAAAGTTTAGCAAGGTACTGTTCTGTGTGAGGAGACTGTTCATTCTCTCTGTTAAGGAGAGGTTTGTCATGTTAAAGTGAGCTTAAAAGAGAATAGCTTTCTCACCATAGGAGAGGACTTTTTCAATAAGGTGTTTATGAACCACCTAAAATTGCCTTTCATATCATGAGTGATCAAGTTGATCAGGAAAGAAAACGTGTTTGCAAGCTTCTAAGGAAATCTAATGCTTGATACTACTTGGGTTAGAATCCCAACTGTGCCGTTTACCAGCCACTGGAACTTGTGCAAGTTATTTACCCTCTTTCTGTTTCCTTACTCACAAAATGGGAATAATAGCTTGTGTATGTCACAGTTACTACAAGTACTAAATAAGATATACATATAAAGCCATAGAATGGCACTCAGCATACAGTAAGCACTCAGTAGCACAACGCATTATTGTAATTATCATTATTAAAACTTAAAGTGGTATTATGCCCTACAGCAGGGTTGCAACCTTTATCTGTAAAGGGTCAGATAGCCCATATTTTAGCCTTTGCAGTCCATTCAGTTTCTGTTGCAACAATTCAATTTTCCATAGTTCCAAGAAAGCAGGCATATGCATACATAAATTAATGGGCATGGCTCTGCTCCAATAAAATGCTACAAAAATAGGTGGCAGGGCGGTTTTGGCTGGTGGGCCATGGTTTATGCTAGAGGGATATGGTTATATAAAACAAAAAACAAGCCAGATGCTTTGTAGACTATTTTTGAGTGAGGTAGCATCATACTTCATACCTTAGCCCAAATCCCAAACTTTTGAATTCAATTCCATGCACCTGAAATGTAGGTTCTATTCCAGAAACTTTGGTCTCGCTACCTGCTATCATCTTAACTGCTGCCCAAATGGCCATGAGACTGAACAGCTCCTGAACTTGAAGTAGAATAAAGGTTAAAAGCATGGGCTTGGGAGTCAGAATGACTTGGGTTTGCTGCTCACCCTGCAAAGAATATTATTTTCTTTTTACACAGTAGGAAATTGCAGCTCAATGGGGTGGAGTAATTTGCCCAATGTCACATAGCCAGCAAATTGACATCAGTTCCACAAACATGAAATTTGGTTCTAATCCAAAAACCCTGGGGCCAGCTGCATGTCATCATGATGCTTCCTTTTCTTGTTTCTAATTTCCATGATAAAGAGGGGGAGAGCTTGAGAAGGAATTAGAGTTGGAAATCAAATGCTGATGGCTTAGGACACCATTTTGATCTATGGAGGAAGAAGAATGCAGTCCCCAGAGACTATGAGATATAACCGAAAGAGCACAGGGCTAGATCTGCTTCCGCCCTTACCAGTGAACCCTAGATGTGTACCTGGGCCAATGTAATGGTAAGAGGCAGCATTTATTGAGTTCATCTTATTTTCTCTTCACAACTCTGAGATTTTAATCCCCATTGCACAGATGAACAAGGTGAGGCTCAGAAAGGTCGTTTAAATTCCCAGCGTCATAGACCTAGTGAGTGGCACAGCTGGGATTTGAATGCTAGTCTGTCTGCTTACAAGTCCGGATTTTTTCAATGCAAAACATTCCTGAAGTCTACTTTCCTGCCTAGGTGAGTCTACAAATGAGGTTGTACAATGTATGTTCTGTAAGTTTAGAATCAGAGGTGACTCATGTTGAAATCTTACCATGTGCTTGGCACTGTGCAAGTTCAGTCCTTCCAAATGACCCTGTGAACTTGGTGCCAGTAGTATTCTCTGTCTATAGATTTGGCAACTGTGGCTCATAGACCTTAAGTAATTTGTTCGAAGTCATTCAGCTAGTAAGAAACAGGCTGGGGTTTGAATTCAGGTCAAACCACTTCAAAGCCCATGCTCTTAGTAGGATGACCAAATAGTTTGTCACCCAAACTATTTGGTCACTCAGGACACTTCTGAGAGTGAAAGGCACTATTAATAATTATGTCGAGAAAGCAGCTCTTGACCACTGTGCTCATCCAAATGGGCTCTTTCTATCCCTCAGGACCACCATCAGTTATAACATGGGGAAGAGACCCATTACATCTGGCACCACCACCATTTTTATTATTACAATTTTCTTAGAAAGCATTGTAAGAAAGAGGTCCTGTGGGAATGAGCCATTTGAAACTTGGTGCTTGAGATTTTTAGAAAGGGGTGAATGTAATTGCCTTGGGAGTTGCTATAAGAAGCAGTAACGGGAACTGGGACCCTCCTCACCTTTCCTGCACTCTCTTGACTGCAGGCACTAGGTGAAAAGGAGAGACAGATTAAAAGAGAGCTCCAAGGAAATGGAGATAAATGCCTTTAGATTTGGTATGGTAAGAAGAAGGGCATTTCTTAGACAGAGAAGAGACCAGACCATTATAAGAATAGTGCTTGAAAACACACATACCCTAACCCTAGTATCACATGGTGCCAATGTTGGTGGTTGTCTCAGCTGTACCCTTGGAGGTGTACTGGGAGGATCTGATGCTTCAGAATTTCCAGATTTCTACCTTAAGTGCCTTAACCCTTTGAGTAAAGGTTCATTCCTCTAGGAGACCAGTTTTAAAAAGAAACCATTTGAGTCCATTATCAGTCATAAACACAGGTGAGCTTATTACATAGCAGAGTTTATTTTGAATCTTACAGTTGGCTAGGATGTTGGAAAGGTGAGTTTTGACAGAGAAATGGGTATAGGAACGTTTTGGGACCTGGGCTTTTGCCCAGAAAAGGCACCTTAGTGCGGGGTCTTGGGTAACCAGGATCTCAGTGGAGCTTAAGTGGTACACGGTGGAGTAAGAGTGCTGGGGAGAAGATGGCAGTGGGAGAGCAAAGTTCACCACTGTAGCATTGACCATGTCAAGTTCCAGAACCAGTGGTTCTGCAGAGAATTAGCAAGGTCATGGGAGTCAGAGTGGTACAAGGCAACGAGGACAGGGAGCTAGGACCCTGGGGTGCTGAGGCCAGCTCTGTTAATTAGAGTCTCCGAGCAAGTTAATCACCCTGTGATACCTCATCTACCACAGATAAAGCTTGGCTGAAAATGAAATCATCGCTAAGATCTTTTTCAGCTCTAATACCAAATGTGTCTCTAGACTGTGTTACTAAGTGAATCTTGCTGTGCCTAAGTGGGTGGCTTAGAGCTAAGAGCCTCTTGACTGGAGAGCAGGCATGACCTGAGGCACTGATCTCTCCCCTCCACATTACCCCTTCTTCTCACCTTAATTCTCCTGATGAGCAAGGGAGCTTTTAGCCTCTCCTTCTCTCATTTATCCTTTTAAGCAAGAGAGGAGGGAGGCTGGGTAAAGGTTTCTGGTAGTTCTCTCTCTCAGGATCCCAGGAGGGAGAAGATCAGAAATTAGCTGAGAGAGAACTGAGAAAAGTTAAGGTCCTAGACTCCTAACTGAAGCAAGGATAAAATCTCATGTGGAGATGGCCTGAGGACTGTCTACAAAATCTAAGAGAACACACTGGGTCACAGGGGCTAAGACATTTAGCCTCTTGGTGCTTTGGTTTTTTTCCTCTTTAATGGGGACACAGGGGTATAATAATATTTAATGGACATCTATGTTGACAGTAACTAGGCTGGGTGCTTTAAGTGTTATCTCATTTAATCTTCACAACAACCTTTCAAGGGAAATATTATCTTCATCTTACGGTGGAAAATCCAGCAGTGTAGAGGAAATAAATCACATGCCCACTTATGCAGTTCAGAAGTAGTAAAGCTGGGCTGGGCACGGTGGGTCACACCTGTAATCCAAGCACTTTGGGAGGCTGAGGCAGGTGGATCACCTGAGATCAGGAGTTTGAGACCAGCCTGCCCAACATGGTGAAACCCCATCTCTACTAAAAATACAAAAATTAGCTGGGCGTGGTGGCATGTGTCTGTAGTCCCAGATACTCAGGAGGCTGAGACAGGCGAACTGCTTGAACCTGGGAGGTGGAGGTTGCACTGAGCCGAGATCATGCCACTGCACTCCAGCTTGGGCACCAGAGTGAGACTCCCTCTCAAAAACAAACAAACAAACAAACAAACAACAAAAAAATGAATTAGTAAAGCTGGGATGCACACCAGGTCTGCATGACCCTAAGATTCAAAGCTGGTTCACCACATTCTGGTGCCATTTCTGAGAAGTCTGATTTCACCACCCTTCTGGCTCACTCAGGAGGCTCTGGTGTAGAGGATGGGGGAAGGAGCTGAATGCCTCAGTCCAGGTCTCGTTTATTAATTAGCCTGGCAGTTGGGGCAAGTTACTTAACCTCTCTGAGTTTTAGTTTCCTCATCTACATATGATGGAAGATTAGAATAGTTCTTACCTCAAATATTTGTTGCAATGATTAAGTAAAATTACCTATAGTGGGTTTAAGTGTCTATGGCAAAGGCTCCATAAATTTTAGCTCTTATTATTGGTAATATTCTTCTTCTTTTTTTTTGAGACAAACTTTCATTCTGTCACCCAGACTGGAGTGCAGTGGTATGATCTCAGCTCACTTCAACCTCTGCCTCCTGGTTCAAGCATTTCTCCTGCTTTAAGTGTTATCTCATTTAATCTTCACAATAACCTTTCAAGGGAAATATCTTCATCGTACAGTGGAAAATCCAGCATTGTAGAGGAGATAAATCACCTGCCCACTTATACAGTTCAGAAGTAGTAAAGCTGGGCTGGGCACGTCTCCTGGATAGCTCCTGGGTAGCTGGGATTACAGGTGCCCGCCACCATGTCCAGCTAATTTTTGTATTTTTAATAGAGATCAGGTTTTGCCATGTTGGACAGGCTAGTCTTGAACTCCTGACCTCAGGTGATCTGCCCGCCTTGGCCTCCCAAAGTTCTGGGATTACAGGCGTGAGCCACCACACCCGGCCAATAATATTATTATTCTTAAATTGTATGCAAACCACAAGCAAATAAATCCTATGGTTCCCTTGAATTTGTGGTTGGGTGGGGTCTTCCGATAAATTCCCAGTAGCTTCAGATGCCACTAGTGAAAGCTAATAAGTCATCCCACCATCATCTGAAAAGCCATCCTGATCCCAGCACTTTGGGAAGCTGAAGTGGGAAGATCACTTCAGCCCAGGAGTATGAGACCAGCCTGGACAACATCATGAGACCCTATCTACACACACACACACACACACACACACACATACACACACACACTCTTAGCTGGGTGTGGTGAAATGCACCCGTGGCTCCATCTACTTGGGAAACTGAGGTGGGAGAATTTCTTGAGCTCAGGAGGTCAAGGCTGCAGTGAGCTGTAATTGTGCCACTGCACTCCAGCCTGGGCGACAGAGCGAGATCTCTTTTGCTGTCTGTCTCTCTCTCACACACACACTCTAAAGAAAAACAATCCTGACATTTCCACAATTCACAAGGAGGGTTTACAATATTTCATCATTTGATCAATACCCATGAAGTAGGGAACACAGATATGCTGACCATCTTCTTCATGTAAGTATTGAGTCACACAGATATTAGTGAGACAGAAATCTTAAAAACTGTTGTAGAGACAGGGTCTTACTATGTTGCCCAGGCTAGTCTCGAACTCCTGGATTCAAGTGATCCTCCTGCCTCAGTCTCCCAAATTGTTTATAGGTATGAGCCACCTATAATATACAGGTATAGGTATGAGCCACCTATAACATGCCTGCCCTAGCTTTTCTAAAATTCCCAAGCCCAGACCTTTTATCTACTGTGTCATAGAGAATAAAAGTGGGTGAGTTTTAAGGAGAACTGGGTCTCAGTTTTATATATATGTTTATATATGTGTGTGTGTATGTGTAAATATATGCATATACATCTGTATATGAATAGAGAAATGGCTATATTAATGAGGAAAGGGCAAAGAATAGGACCTGGAACTTTCCTGATACAGGAAGGGATACATTCAAGCTAGGCTCCACGCCTGTCCCCTCTACAATTTTTAGAAATTTAATTTCTGGATTACAACTCAGAGTGACTCCCCGACTCTAACTAATTCAGCTCCTGGGCCGTATGTACCAGGACCAGGCCAAGTTCATTCCTTTCCCTCCGGCTTTCTCCAGGAATTGGCGTCCATCAAACCCCATTGGGGATTTGTTGAAATGCTCTCACCTTGGTGTGTTCCCTTCAAAAAGCTTACTCAGTATGGGCTGCAGCTGATCTCTAGGAGCCAACAGGCTTGGTGTTGAGCACGAGGCTTTGGGAGGCGATAATAAACACGTTTCCACGTCCCAGCTGCCTGCTTGGCTACCTAGGTGCCTGCCTGCTGTTCCCACCCAAACTCTGCTAGGCCTGCCGGCTGTGGAAGAACAGCTGCGTGTTCTCCTGTCCATTCCACGACACAACAGCGGCCTCTTGTGGCCATCACCAGAGCTACAGGCATTATTGTCTGGTCTCTCAGTGGGTTTCAGGGTTTTCTTCATTCTTTCCATTTATACTCGGTTAGATCTACTATGTGCCAGGCATGGTTCTAGAGACTATGCACAGAGCAGTGAGCAAAACAAAGTCCTTGCTCTTCTAAGGGTGGGCCAGGTGGCCCTGAGAAGTGCCTCATGGCCAGTGTGGGGGCTTTGGCTTTTATTCTGAGAAGTCGTTGGAAGTTTCTGGATAGAAGAGTAGCACAATCTGACTCAAAATAAATAAATAAATAATAAAAAGAAAAAAAGAAAAAAACTCCTGCTTTGGCCTGAGTCCTATCCCTAGAGATTCTGATTAGATTGGTCTGAGATATGGCCTCGGATTAGAATGTCTAAAACTCTCCTGGTGTTTCTAATGTGCAGACAAGATCACTCTGGCTTCTGGGTAGAGAATGGACTAAAGGGGCCAAGGGAAGAAGCAGGAAGTATAGCTGGGAGGCTATTGCTGTAATAGAAGTGAGAAGTGTGGCTGGCTCAGACCCCAGTGGAAGCAGTGAAGGTAAAGGGAAGCAGTCAGATTCTGGATTTATCTTAAAGGTAGAACTCTCAAACTTTGCTGATGGATTGGATGCAGGGTGTAAGAGAAAGTGAAAAGTCAGGATGACTCCAGACTTTCACTCCAAGCAACAGAAAGGAGGCAGTTTCCATTTGCTAAGGTGGGGAAGACTGCAAGAGGACCAGATTTCACTAGAGAGGGGAATCAGGAGTTCAAATTTGTATATGTTAAGTTTGAGATGTCTATTTGAGATCCAAATAGAGATGCTGAATGGGTCAAGTTCAGGAGAAATGTTCAGGCCGGATATCTAATTTTATGTGCCATCAGTGATTGATAGATGATATTTAAAGCCTCGTGGCTGGATGAGATCAGTTAGGGAGGAAGCAAAGATAAAAGGGAGAAGTCTAGGGGAGCCCCCAGGGCACTCCAGTATAGGAAGGAAGTAGGCAGAGAGCCAAGGGTAAGTGGTGCTCCAGGAACCCAAGTGAAAAAGTGTTTTAAGAATGAAAGAGTTAATGATAGTCACAAGCTGCTGACCAGTTAAGTAAAATGAGTACTGATAACTGACCACTGGAATTAGCAGCATGGAGGTCACGGAAGATCACAATGTCAGGGGAGGGTTTGGGAGAGGGGCAAGACCCTCTTTGTAGACTGGGAGGAGAAGATTTGGGGACAGAGGGAACAAAAATTCTTTTAAAAAATTTCACTGTAAAGCGAGGGTGTTGGAGAATAGAATCAAGAAAGGTTTTTTTTGTTTTGTTTTAATATGAGAGAATTAGCATGTTTATATCTTTGTTGGGAGAGATCCTCCAGCACAGGAAAAAGAGAGTAGATACTTTAATAGAAACAAACATTTATTAAGCACATTTTTATGTTCCTGGCAGTGTGCTTAATGCTGCACATAAATTATTTTTCCTCAAATTTCTCACTACAATCCTATGAGGAGGTTTTATTATTATTATTATTTTTAACTTTCAATTTTTGCAGGTACATAATAAGTATATATATTTATGGGTTACATGAAATATTTTTATTCAGGCATGCAATACATAGTAATCATATCAGGGTAAATCCCTTCATTTGCATTTATTCTTTGTGTTACAAATAAGCCAGTCATACTCTTTTAGTTATTAAAGAATATACAACTAAATTATTTTTGACTACAGTCACCCTGTTGTGCTAGCAAATACTAAGTCTTATTCATTCTTTCTATGTTTTTATATCCATTAGTCATCCTTACTTCCCTCATCCCCCACTACCCTTCCCAACCTCTGGTAATTGTCCTTCTACTCTCTCTCTCTCTCTTTTTTTTTTTTTCCTGAGACAGAGTCTTGCTGTGTTGCCCAGGCAGAGTGCAGTGGCATAATCTTGGCTCACTGCAACCTCTGCCTCCTGGGTTCAAGTGATGCTCATGCCTCAGCCTCCCAAGCAGCTGGGATTATTGGCAATGCCACCACGCCTAGCTAACTTTTGTATTTTTAGCACAGATGTGGTTTTGCTACGTTGGCCAGGCTGGTCTCAAACTCCTGGCCTCAAGTGATCCTCCCACCTTGGCCTTCTAAAGTGCTGGGAGTATATGCGTGAGCCACCACCCCTGGTCCATCCTTCACTCTTTATCTCCATGAGTTCAATTGTTTTAATTTTCAGCTTCCACAAATAAATGAGAACATGCAAACTTTGTCTTTCTGTGCCAGGCTTATTTTACTTAACATAATGATTGAGGGGGCTCTATTACTATCTTCAATTTATAGACAAAGAAGCCTAAGCTTTGAGAAACAAACTAACATTTCCATAGACACGTAGCCAATAAAATGAGAGAGCAGAGGTTCCGCCCTGGAATCCCCTTCAGAGCTAGAGTCCTTAATACCTGCTCTGCAGAGCCCAGCCATCGGCATTCCTGCATTTGGGATGCCCTTTTAAATGACTGAATTTTTCGTGCTCAGCTAGAAGGGATGAAATGACTCAAAAGAGCATCAAAGAAATTGACAATCAAAAGTAATTATGACTACAGCACTATCTTATAAAGTCTCCAAGTGTCTAGAAAAGCTTCCACAATTATTTTGCTCTTTACTCTGTTATCCCAAACACAGTGTTGCTGTTGCACAGAGCTGTTTACTGCCTGGAACATCCTGTGCACTCAACCTGACCATGCTTCTAGTGATGTACTGTACATGTCTGCAGGGCACAGCCTGACAGAGTCCATTAAGCACACCCGCTCCTTTGTTGCCAGCCTTGTTGCTCAGATGTACTCCCTATCTCTTCCTCAGACCCACCCCTCTCCGCACTAGGCGGCATGACCTTTCCAGCACAGTGTCTGCTGATAGACACTGCTGGAACAGTTCATATCCTTGGTAAGAAGCCAAAAGAAATAGTAGCTATAAGTTGAATAGTGTCTCCTCCATCCAAATTTCATGTCTACCTGGAACCTCAGAATGTGACTTTATTTAGAAATACGGTCTTTGCAGGTATTACTAGTTGAGGTGAGGTTATACTGGATTAGGGTGAGCCCTACTCCAGTGACTGTGCATTCTTATAAGAAAACAGAGACACAGACAGACCCTCCAGGAGAACACCATGTGACAACGAAGACAGAGACTGGAGTGATGCAGCTACAAGCCAAGAAATGACAAGGATTGTTGGCAACACCAGAAGCGAGGAAGGATCCTTCCCTAGAGCCTTCAGAGAGAACATGGCCCTGTCAATGCCTTGATTCTGGAAGTCCAGCCACCAGAACTGTGAGAGAGTACATTTCTGCTGTCTCGAGCCATCAGCTCTGTGGTAATTTGGTATGACAGCTCAAGGCAATTAATATAGTACCCATTGGTCAGAACTTGGCAGTACACCTGTGAAGGATTTTGTGGTACCCTCATGTGCCATGTACATCAATTAGTGCTGCACTGAATTGAGATCACCATTAAGAATGCATTAAGGAGAGGCACAGAATGATACATCTAGGAGGATCTTTGGAGATAACGTAGTTCAGCCAGCTTATTTTAAAGATGTGGAGAGTAAAGTCCAGGTAGGGTAAGGGGCATGTCCAAGGTCACATGGCTATTTAATTGCAGGCCCCATACAGGTTTGGTTCATTCTGCATCCTCTGTAACCTGGAATCCTGCTTGGATTTAGGTGCTCAATAAACATGTGTTGAATAAATGAATGAATATAATGCAAATGCATGATCTCCAGCTCAAAATTCCTTCAAAAAATGTTCTCATGATACTTGCTAAGAGTAAAATTATCATTACTTTGTTTAAGTTGGCAATTACTTTTCTTTACATACTCAGGCTGATACCTAGCAGCTATGAATTGATTTCCTTATTGTTGAAAATATGAAGGTTTCTTGGCAACTTAGCTAGAGAAAATTTCTAATATTTAAGCAGAATGTTTTGTAGTTTTCCCTTTACCATCTAAAAAGGACTTTCTTGTCCCATTAGACATTCCTCTTAAATAAATTGCTGAGTTTCCTAAAAAAAAGTGCCACCTAAAATTTACTAATATTATACCAATCCATTGACTCTAGTTATATTTAGCCTCAGGCCTTGGAGATAAATTTTGACTGGTTGTTCACAAGGACAAAGGAAACATAATGAATAGCCACCATTTATTTGGCAGCTATTATATGCCAGATATTAAGCACTTTGTTACATTATCACCAATCTTCACAATAAAGATTAATGATAACTTTTACAGTATTGATTGTTACTTTGTTGTCCAGTAAGACAGCCACTAGCCTTGTAAGAAGCTCTTTTTGGAGGCTGACATTAGCAGTGATATGCTCATGGTTTGGCAAACATATAGAGGATGCTATTCAGAGTTTCGAAACTGTGAAGAACTTATCTTGCAGATGAAGTCCTTCAAGTATGCTGTGACATATCTACAGAGAAGTTTGTTGCAGAGATGTTTGTAAAAGCAAAAGATTGGAAACAAACATCTAAAATGTCCATCGAGAGGGATTGGCTAAAGAGTACATTCCATTAATAGAATGCCAGCAAGCCACTCAAAAGACTCAAAAGAATGAGGTAGATCTATGGGTACTGGTATGGAAAAATGTCCAAGATAATAGGATCTGTAGAGTACAGTCACATTTGTATAAAAATGTAATTATATAGAATACATAAAGGAAGGGAGCTGGGAAGTAAAGATGGTATATTATTTGTATAAAAGAAAGACAGTTATGGAGAATATATATAGGAAGGAAGGAATGGAGGGAGAAAATTCCTGGAAGGATGTATAAAATACTGCTAATATATGGGTGGTATAACTAGGGAGCTGGAGGTGGGAGGCAAAGAAAAGTGTTGTTTTTTTAACCTAAAAACCTTCTATACTGTTCATATTTTTAAACAATGTGCATGGATTAAATTTATGATTTAAAACTGAGTTATTTAAAAATAATAAGAAAGTAGAGGGTATTTGTCATTAATATCCCTGGGGGCTCAAAGATACCACAAAGAAACCACCCAAGCTTATTTCTGCACTGATGCTCAGAAATTCTTAAGAAGTTGGCTCTTAGCATAATGTATACTGATATATGAAAGCTCAGGTTAATAACATGCTCAGAATAGACCAGGGATAGCAGCACTGAACACATTCAAAGTGGAGTTGGCCAAGCTGTTAGAGGAAAGATATTCCAGAGAGCAAATGTTGGGCAGATGGATGGTGCAAGATGCTTCCCAAAATGTTACCAAGTCTCAAAAGGATACAGAAAAATGTAATATGTAACATGAATTCTTAATTTACAAGGGGCCTCTTTTTCTCTTAAGGAAACACTTACTTCCAAATACTTCCTCCTGCTGTTAGTGCTAATTTGTGAGCCATTAGATAGTAAGCTATTCAATCACAGACTGACCCTAATGTTTACTGATGGCTTTCTCTGACCCTGGCATTTTACCCTCACAACAACCTGAGGGTTTTGTGAGGTAGGATTTTCACAAATAAGTGATAAAGTAGTAAAGTAACTTGTCTAAGATCACTTGGGGAGCAGGTGGGGGAGTCCTCCTTTGACCCTCCTACTTGCTAAGGCATGTGCATCTCAGCATTCTAGAGAGGGGAGGGTCCCTTAGGCATCATCTTAGTCTACCAGTAGTGGCCAAGGTGAGCCTAGGACTCAGGTATCCATTCCCAGTGGGAGTTCTTTCACCCTAACCATCTTCCCCTTAGATCTTTCATATGTACATGGATGTCTTGGACAACGTTGAGTGGAATTTAATTGAGGATGTTACATGTCCAGTAATGTAACGGAACTGTAATAATGAGGTTCCTTTCTGAAACCGGCACTCCCCTAACCTGAATACCCATTTTATTTTTGCCCTTTCCCCATGTCCTCGAGCACCACTTGTTAATTCCATAGACTACGAAAGATGGGTTACTGAGGTACCACCCACTTTAACTTCTTCTAAACCAAAAATATATATGAAAGCAAAGTTTCGTTATTTAGCTTTCTTCTAATGCGCATTTTGAAGTGTAGCCCTGATCGTGCCACTCCTCTCTTTAAAACCATTTAATTTGTTCTTAGAATGAAAAGAAATTCTTAGCCTCAGCTTACAAGGGGGCCCTGCAATTGGCTCTGGCCCACTCTGCAATATCGGGAGCCATGCTGGTCTTTTTTTGTCACCCCTTCAACTTGGCTCTTATCTTTTATGGCCTTTGCACATGCTTTTACATCTGCCTGGAACAATTTTCCCCTGAGCATCTCCTTCACAGGAATCAGCTAAAAGACTACTACTTTGCAGAGGCCTTCCATGAGCCCCTGGGTAGGCCTTTGAGACTCTTGTAACACTTGTACTTACTTGATCTTGACATGTCTTCCCCAGAAGACTCTGGCCTCCAGAAGGGCAGGGAGTACATTTATCTTATCACTCTGGGTTTTGTTGTCAGCAAGCAGCCTAGCATGTGCTAGGTACCCTATTAATAGTTGTTGATTAAATAAATGAGAGGAGAGGAAAACCTATATAATATACATAAGAGAGCTCAGAAAACCTAATAGATTTACACATCTATGATTGTAGAGCTTATCACTATTTTATACTCAGATATAATAACATATGTTTATAATCATACCCCCAAGTTATTGACAAAGACTCTGTTCAGTGTGTTGACAGAGAGGGTAGTACTGAAATTCATTGGAAAACTATTTCTGTTAAAATGTTCAAATTGAAAAATGTCTTCTTCCAATGTGAATATTAACTATCTGAAAAAAACAAAACACTTAGCAAAATACCTATTGATGCCAGATAAAATGTTACTATACTTGAATTAATGTAAGCTGTATTTATACATTTTATACTGCAGCTGAATACATTTTATTTTTCTCCATTTTACGCAGTCCCCAGGAGGTTCATGGATAAGAAAATAAATGAGGCCGTGTGTGGTGACTCACATCTGTAATCCAAGCACTTTGGGAAGCCAAGGTGGACAGATCACCTGAGGTCCAGCCTGGCCAACATGGTGAAACCCTGTCTCTACTAAAAATATAAAAATCATCCAGGTGTGGTGGTTGGGCGCCTGTAATCTCATTAGCCTCTAATCTACTTGGGAGGCTGGGGCACGAGAATCATTTCAACCCAGGAGGTGGAGGTTGTAGTGAGCCAAGATTGCACTCCAGCCTGGGTGACAGAGTGAGGCTCTGTTTCAAAAAAAAAAAAAAAAGAAAGAAAGAAAGAAAAGAAATGAACTTCTTTCTCCATTAGCTTGTCATTGCCATGTTCAAATGGCTTCCCCATAAATTCCAATATTTTTTCTCAGAATAAAGTGGTAAAATCTTTAGTCTTTTAATTTTATCTTACTTCCTTTGTGCTCCAGAAAAGCCAAGTAGCATATTACCTTCATATTCATCAAGTAAAAAGGTACATTGAGGCCTAGATGCTAAATGATTTAAGTTCACATTATTTATCAGTGTTCACCCATCCTCTATGTCTGATGATGTAACAAATACTTAGTGATTGCCACCTTGGGGCCAGGGTCTGTTTTAGCTGCTGGGAATATAAGATAGGTAAGGTCCCTGTTTTCATGGAGCTCATGTTTTAGATGGGGTAAACAGAGAATAAACAAGAAAACAAATAAAAAAATTAATATCAAATAGTAACAAATACTATGATGAAAATAAAAGAAAAATGAAAAAGAGGGTATTAAACCCTCATTCTAACCCCAACCGAGGCCTCTGAAATAGTGATAACTAAGCTGAGCTCTGAATGACAAGAAACCAGTCAAGGGAACATCTGGGGTAGATCATTCCAGACAGAGGGGCAGCATGAAAAAGGTTTTGAAGGGGGAGCAGACTTGGTGTTTGTGTTAGAGGAACAGCAAGGAGGAGGGTGGCTGGGATATAATGGGTGAGGTGAAGAGTGCTAGGCAATGAGTTTGGACCCATAGGAGAGAGCCAGGTCCTACTAGCATCCCTTAGGCCACGGCAAGGATGGATTTTCTTCTGAATTTTTTTTTCAGTGAGGATAAATGCTGTAGAGTATAAGCAGAGGGTAACATGACATGATTTATTACTTTGACAGTTCATTCCAGTGGCAGTGTGGAGAATGGATGACCTGGGGAGAAAAGTGGAAGCAGGAAGCTCAGTAAGGACCATCAAATAGTACATGTGAGAGATGGCAGGGTCTTGGGCTAGGATGGTGTCAGTGGAGGTAGGGAGTAGTGGATAGATTGCACATATGTTTTTTGAAGCGAGACAATAGGACTTGCGGACATAATGAATGTGGAGAGTAAAGCAAATAGAGTCAAAGATGTTGCTTTTGCTTAAACAAATGAGATGATGGTGTCATTTACTGAGAGAAGATGGCAGGGGAGAAACTGGATTTTGTATTATCAGGGAAATGAATAAAAAATTCTATATTTGACATATTAATTTTGAGATGCCATGAGAGATGTCTGGCTAAGTGGAGATGCCAAGTAGGAAGGCATTATATCTACAAGTCTGAAAGGCTACATTTGGAGCTGGAAAATGCCTTTGGGAGTCTTCAGTGTGGGGATGGCATTTAAAACTTTGGAAGTGGGTAATGCCACCAAGGAAGAGTGCAATGGAGAAGAGGCAGCCATACCTCCCAAGCCTTCATTCTTAATTCTCACATCAACTGATGGACATAGTCAGAGACCACAGAACAAGTTCATTCCTGTTCCATTAAGTGCAGCAAATATTGTCTTTTCTATATGAAAGGTGTTACCCTAAGATACAGAAGCTACAAAAATAGGTGACTAATATATGATGTCACCTGTCAAGTTGCTAAAAAAATTGATAAGGAGAGAATAATTCTAATAGAAAAGGTGGAATACATTAAGGTATCTGGCAAGGGAGTGGGGAGGATCTTCAAAAGGTAGATTTGGGAAGACAGGATGGAACAGAGCTTGGAGGGTCAAAAAATTAGATTTTTCATGCTTCAGAGAGAACAGGGCATCACTGAAGATTTCTGATTTCCATGATCAGATTAACACCTTTCCTTCTGCATCTATGACTAATTCATCCTCCCATGTCTAGCTCAAATCTCACCTAGTCCACAAAGCATTGCCCATTCTCTGCTCACATATTCACTTTTCATCTTTAAGTCCTCCTGCATTTATTATCTAGTGCTAATCCATTTAGCATTTTATACACTGTCTCTTTCAGATGGTTTATGATAGGAGCATCTTATTTTCTCAACTGGTCTGTAAATTCCTTCTAAGCAGGATCTAACTTAAATCCATAGCTCGGGCTCATGGCTCTGAACACAAGCCCTCAAATAATGCCTATTGCATTAAATATCACCTCTTCAGGGAATTCTTCTCTGACCAAATGAGGCTCTCTCATTCTAGGCTCTTATAGAATCATTTCCTCTAGCACACTGCTCAGTTTTAAACTATACACTCCATATGTGACTATGTGAATTGGATCTGCTTTACCATAGGCTATAACTTCCCAAGGAGCAGAGACCATGTCTGGTTTTGCTTGTAGTAGGGTTCCCAGTTTGTGTGCAACAAACATCTGCTAAAAATTAAATGAACAGGAATGAACTTAGGTGTTCAAAGCATAAAGGGGCTTTAGAAGAGCATCCTCAGGAATGGTCCAATTGTCTGCTTACAGTTTCTGAAAGAGGAGTGAAATCCACAATGAAAAACTACTACATGAGAGGGAGTGTCTTCTGATGAACTCCCTTCTGCTTAGGGACAAACTATTTCCCAGAGGGTTGCTCTTCTATGTGAATAAGGTCCCTTAAAGGCTGATTTATCATCACTTAGGACACTTGAGTCCTCCCTATGGCATAGCTGAGTTGGAGGCAAAGCAGAGTGTTCCCAACTGTCAGGAAGAATAAGCATGCTGGCAGCAGTCTGAGATCCTCTAGGCAGATGGAGTGACATATGTGTATTTACATATATATATTTCCTAATCAATAGGTTCCAGCAAAAACATGAAAACTTAAGAACATGATTGGAATTTAAGGGGCTCTGAAGGAGTTTAATTCCTTAAAGAAAATTAGGGCCAGGTGCAGTGGCTCACGCCTATAATCTCAGCACTTTGGGAGGCTAAGGCAGTCGGATCACCTGAGGTCCAGCCTGGCCAACATGGTGAAACCCTGTCTCTGCTAAAAATACAAAAATGAGTCAGGCACGGTGGTATGCACCTGTAGTGCCAGCTATTCGGGAGGCTGAGGCAGGAGAATCGCTTGAACCCAGGTGGTGGTGGTTGAGCCTAGATCACACCAGCCTGGGCAACAGAGTGAGACCCCCTTTCAAAAAAAAGAAAGAAAAAGGAAATTAGGGTAAATGTTTTTTTGGCTGCAGATGATTTTAGGAAAAACTAAAAATACTCTTGAATGATCAAACTTTCCCCACTAAATATGTAAATCTTCTTTTCCAAATTAGGTACTTCTAGCATTTCTTCTGAGAAATGCATTTCTGGGGCCAGCCAAAAGGAGCTTTGAAATCTTCTAAACATATTTTTGCCCTCCCCACCCCCCCGCCTGCTTTGTGATTGTCTCCCTTCACTAGACACACAGGCCTATTTCGTCTATTCCTCCAACATGCTGACCTTGCCATTGCTCTTTCCTCTGCCTGGAGTATCCCTCCTAATTTTTGAATGTCTGGCTCCTCATAATTTGGGTCTCAGCACATGCCCTTTTTCAAGGGGTTTCTCTGATCCCCAGTGAATAGATATACACTTGCCATTCACTCTCTGTCACTGTGGAGTCCCTGGCTCATGGAAGAACGCCTGGCACATAGCAGGTGGTCAGTAAATACCTGTTAATGAATAAATAGGTTAAGAAAAGTCAACTATACCCCAGCAGAATCTGATAAGCTATGTGTACTAGAGACAATAGAAATGATGACGTGAAGATTTAGCCTAGCACATATTGCTTCTAATTCTTGTTTTGTTCATGTATGTGATCATTTTCAAGGAATGTGGTTTCCAATTTTATCCACCAGAGAACCACATTTTGTTCCTGGAATTCATGTGAAGATGACCTTATCGCACACTGCTTGTTACCCACAACCTCCATTCTTCCTTTCTTAATTACAGAAACCCAAAATTCGGGACAATGTGTCCAGTTAAAAATAAACATGCTCCTCTCTGCAGGCTTTCTTACAGCTACCGCAGGTAGCCATGTCTCCTAGTTTTGGCGACTGCATAGCAGGAGTTGCATTAGGCTTTGGGAAAGCCATCACTTCCTTGATAAAAAGGTGCAAACTCATCTGCTGTGTCCTTTGACCTACCCCTCTCCCTGTCTGGAATGTAGTCATGAAGCTGGAGGTAAAGGTGTTGTCCTGTGTAGCAGGTGCTGTCATTGCTCTGCCCACATAGGCTTCCTATTCAAAACTCCCGTGAGTCTCCATCTGAGGGCTTTTGCTAGTTATAGGATCACGCTGAGTCTGTAGAATGCAGGCTGAGAGTGCCAGGGGGGTTAGTAACCCTGTGAGCAGCCCTTAACTAATGACAGATGGAAGCTGGTAGATAAATATCCCAGCTCTTTGGCCTTGAGGTGGGACAACTCTGGGGCAGAGAGCTCCCTGAGGTCCCCAGTGGGACTGAACACTGGTTGTCCACAGCAGTAACCCACTCATGAACACATCCTGTGTGGGCTTCCTTTGCTTTTCTCACTTCCCCACTTGCTTACCTTCCTGGGATCACTTCCCAAATAAACTACTTGCATGTGAATCCTTTTCTCAGGAACGTCTTCTGGGGGACCCCGACCTAAGACATCTTGCGACCTTGAGGATTAAAGCCACATGCTAAGGATAGAGAGGGGTCTAGAAAGAGCTGAGTCCCTGATGCCAGTTCCTAAGTCCCTGCCCCAGCCTTGGACTGCCTATCTCTGGATTTGAGAAAAATAAATCTCTTAGCTATTATGATAAGCCACCACAATCAGGTAGTATGCAGCCAAATGCAATTCTGAGGTGTGTGGGAATGTTTAGCTGACCACAAATGCAAATATAGTCATCAGTTGGACAAGGCTACTAACAAAGCTGACACTGGCTGCATGACTAGCCCCTTACATCAGGTGGCAGATCAGAGCTAACACTGGGTTTGCTTACCAGTTGCTGTATTTAGTCCCTGTGCTAATTCTCTGAGGTTGGCATTATCAATTCTGTTTTACTAATGCAGAGAAAGGCTGGGGCCCTTGTCCATGGTTACAAGGCTAGGGGTAAAATCCGGATTCAAAGTCCAGCAATCTTTTGCCATAGGGAGATATAGGCTAGGTTTTCATTCTAAGGGAGTTTTTGGCATTTAAATAATGAGTCACACCTGCCATCTGTTGCCTTTGCTTTCTCCTAACATCCTGTGCTTTTCCATGCCTGTTAACCATCACCACTCTTCACCCTGATGGAACTGCAGGCTTTTGCTTCTACCAGAGCTAACCCTCCTGCCTGCCAAATCTCACCATAAACTACACACTATAATCACAAGCTTGTTAAATATGTACCAAATCCTCGTCTTTTTCTCAAGCTCTTGCCTTTGCCAGGAATGCTTTATTTCAGAAGAGTAAATTGCTGTATTTGGGCCCAGGGAGGATAGGCTGGTATCTGCAGGCCTGTTGTGGGCAGGCTACCCATCTCAGTGTAGCTCATAGCACTGAAAACATACACAACGCTTAGGTGTAAATATTTGTTTTTTTTTTTTTTTTTGAGACGG